>NC_133325.1:361966561-362289561 GCF_042186555.1 Aquarana catesbeiana | reverse complement strand
ATATAACATTAAAGAAGTACCTTTTTATCAATGGAATTAGCAAAAATTGAAAAGTCCTTGTAAAAATGTTTTAAATAGCAAATGATTACAGGATGGATTTGATCATATTGAATATAAAACAATGTCAAAACGTATAGTTATGTTGTTGAGATAAAGATTTTGTTAAGTTCTTGTAAGCATGTGTGTGTTTGTGTCTTTGTGTGTGTGTGATAGAGCTTCTCTCTTAGGCCTCATTCACTCTGGAAATTAAAAGCTGCTGATAGAGACATCTGTTTTTTTTTTGTTTTTTTTTTGCTGGCTCAAAACGCCCATGCATGTTAGCCTGCTGTATGTGTTTATGTACACATAGGCATTTAGAGGCAGGAGCATATAGAGGCAGAAAAACAAAAAAACTCCCAGCACGTCCAGGAGCAGCAGCATTTTGGCAGGAAAAATGCTTGGCGCTTGTATCCGCATCTAAACACATGTTAGCACTAGGTGCATCAAGCGATCGAGTTGTAATTCTTTTAAATGGCCAGGATAAGTTATTATTATGGGCAATTAAATGAATTAACGCCCCAGCGTATAAGGCGCCTAAACGCGTCTAAACACGTTTACACACCTTTACAAGCATCAGGCATGAGGCCTAAAAGGCACCACCACTTTTATTTGCTTAATTTATGTTACAACCCCCTCAACTAAGTGTTGTTTTCCCTGTGTTTTGGACTTAGCTAATGTGCGGCTATGTGCCCAAGAGAACTGCTCACAGTGAGTATAGTAATGGTAATTTGGCTTCCCCTGAGGAAGTCAATTAATGACTGTCTGAGAGCTGACAGTGTTCAGAGTGAAAGGGAGAGGTTGTATTCCAGCAGCAAAAAACTGTTACATTTCCATCCATTGGTTGATGTCATAACTGATCACCCGTGCAGCATCATGGCAGCTGAAGATCAAACAGAGGCCAAGATGGTGGTTTCCTTGGCTGAAAATAACAGGAGGGTTTTTTTCCATTTTAATCTAAGATGAGCTGTTCTTGTTATGCTTTCATGTGAAGGAGTTTTAATTAATATTGCTTGTTTATAAGCAATGCAGAGAGCACTTTTTCCCTTTTTTCTTTCTGAGCTCTTTCATTGGGTTTTCCTTGTGCTGATCTATTTGAGAGTTTAATCTTCCATTAGAGCCCATTTCAGCTCTTTAAAGGGACTCTGTTCATTTGACCTTTTATACCTTTTGACCTTTTATAATATTAAGGTCCAACACTGAAGGCGATAATGTGGCCATATGAGTTGGTGATGGTAGAGTGAACATTATCTCATCCTTGTTCCCTTCTGTGTGCAGTTGGATGCTCATTTTAAAGAGAAATGGACTAATGGACTTTGGTAGATGTTTTATTTCACATGCACAATTTCTGATTTATAAATGCATAATTATTTTGATTATTCTGCTTTGATCTTACACATAATGGTTTGATTGTGGCACAGGCATTTCACAGCACTGTACAATTCATGTATTTATACATTATTTTGAAAAGTTCACAGCACTGTACAATTTATGTATTTATACATTATTTTGAAAAGTTGGTTAACACTTTAGTAACCCTACTGGTCAGATTATTTTAGCTGTGTTGAACGTGAGAGATTTCTTATTCTTTTTTTCATAGGTTTTTACAGTTCAGGGAATATGCTACTCTTTCTCATTTCTCTTGTTTGCTGGACTGTGGAGGTGAAATATACAATTGTGTACCAATTTGTTGGTATCCTTATAGCTCATTAAAACAATGCTTCATTGAAGTGATTCAATTAAAAGTAATTGTCTCATGTATACATGCATGCCTTTGGCACAACATGGAGCAAAGCAAAAAAAAAGTGCAAAAGAGATGAATTATTGCTTATTTTACAAACATAATCTAAAATGGCCTGGGTAGATTTGTTGGTACCTGTAGAAAATATTATAAATAATCAGATCATAGTGATCTGATTATTTACTTATTACACTTTACTGATTGGTATCACTATTTGCACCACAATGAATACGGATCAGAGAAAGCAAGAGAGAGAATTGTCTGAGGAGATCAGAAAGAAAATTATAGATCAACATGTCAAAGGTACAGGTTATAAGACCATCTTCAAGCAGCTTAATGTTCCTTTGATTAGAGTTGCAAATAGTATGAAGAAGTTTAAGGTCCATGGTAGTTTAGCCAAACTCCCTGGGCTTGGTGGCAAGAAGAAATTCGACCCCAGTTTGAACAGGATAGTGTGATTGAAAAAGCACCCACAAGGCAACCTAGGCAGGTGTCTAGTACCCAAGGGTTGTTGGGGGTCTGAAAACAGAAAAATGGTTGATATCAGCCAACTTTTTATGTTCAGCAGAGGTGATTGGGTGGCTGTCCAATCATTTCAAACCCCTGTGATGCTCAGAGAATCTTCAGTTTGCTCAGCCCCTGTGAGAAACATGTGCATCCCATGGTGGCCACTCCCTCCCCCAAGTTAATGCAAATCTATAGCGGATTGAGCAGCCTGAGTATCACCTCTAGTTTGATGTCACAAACCCCCCTTCCCCTTGTTCATATACACCTTTAGGTCTCTCAAGCCCCCCACTCATATAAGTTCCAATAGTAAATACATTTTTATCTTAAAATTCTTTAGATATGTGTTAGGTAGACATACTGTTATTTCGTGAAGCAGGGAATCTGGTATTTGTCACCGGTTTCTACGTTTGCCCATAGTTCACTAAGCATATTCCCTTTCACCAACCATATTAATGTCACTTAATAAAGGATAACTTCACTTTCATATAAAAAAAATATTGTAAATAAAAACACCATAGCATACACAGTTGCGACACAAGCCATATTGTAATTTAGTGTTATTAAAATTATATTTCACTTTCAATCCACAGTGCTGTAATTTGTCTGTAAAACTGAATGCCATATGTCAACCTGGAGGTATTCCATCCTCAGCTGGTGTATGGAATGCCCCCAGAGATGTAATTTCATGCTTGTGTGATTGGCTCACTGATTTTCCCAGAAGTCTACACTAAGGTACAAGTCAGATTTCAGGCATCTTTTCCAACAAAAAAACATCAGTTTTGGTAAAAAGCTCCTAAAGGGTTACTCTCTTCTAAAAGAATACAGACCTTGATACTCTTCATTAGAGCCCTGTTAGTGCATCAGTTGATCAAAAAGGTATTAAGTCAGTGCAAAAACGGGCAGGACTCTGCAACAAAGTTGCAATCTTTGCAATGTGCAATGTACCCAGAGGGATTTTTTTTGCCAACAAAAGTGGAGTTACTCTTGAACAATGATAATGTGTATTATATGCACATTATGCTTTTGGAACACCATATAGTTTATCAACTTTTTGATTAAATTTTTAAGCAAGGATGGTAGCATCTCCTCCTCATACAATGGGAATGGAAAGTATTCAGACCCCCTTAAATTTTTCACTCTTTGTTATATTGCAGCCATTTGCTAAAATCATTTAAGTTAATTTTTTTCCCTCAATGTACACACAGCACCCCATATTGACAGAAAAACACAGAATTGTTGACAGTTTTGCAGATTTATTAAAAAAGAAAAACTGAAATATCACATGATCCTAATGCTGGCCATACACTATACGAAAAATCGGCCGAAAAATCGTTCGTATGGACACTTCGTTCCTTTTTCGGCAAGTTAGTGGGTACAAATCGATAATCGTTTGTGACGTTTTTGTGGAAAAAAAAACGAACGGCATGTTTGGAAAATTTCTGCCGAACGTACGATAAATTGCAAGGTTAATGTGTTTCCCGTCCGAACTGCCTGCACTAGGTATATGTAAAAAAACGAACACAAAATTATTTATTCATGTCCACTGAACAGATTATCGGACATTATATGATGGCACGATCGTTTGCGGTCACGGTCGAACGTTCGTTTTTCGAAAATGGGTTCGGCCGATTTTCTGTATAGTGTATGGCCAGCATAAGTATTCAGACCCTTTGCTCAGTATTTAGTAGAAGCGCCCTTTTGATCTAATAAAGCCATAAGTCTTTTTTGGGAAAGGTGCAACAAATTTTTCACACCTGGATTTGGGGATCCTCTGCCATTCCTCCTTGCAGATCCTCTCCAGTTCTGTCAGGTTGGATGGTAAACGTTGGTGGACAGCCATTTTTAGGTCTCTCCAGAGAGGCTCAATTGGGCTTAAGTCAGGGCTCTGTCTGGGCCATTCAAGAACAGTCACGGAGTTGTTGTGAAGCCACTTCTTCGTTATTTTAGCTGTGTGCTTAGGGTCATTGTCTTGTTGGAAGGTAAACCTTCAGCCCAGTCTGAGGTCCTGAGCACTCTGAAGAAAGTTTTCGTCCAGGATATCCCTGTACTTGGCTGCATTCATCTTCCTCTCAATTGCAACCAGTCATCCTGTCCCTGCAGCTGAAAAATACCCCACAGCATGATTCTGCCACCACCATGCTTCACTGTTGGGACTGTATTGGACTGTGATGAGCAGTGCCTGGTTTTCTCCACACATTCCGCCTAGAATTAAGGCCAAAAAGTTCTATCCTGGTCTCATTAGACCAGAGAATCTTATTTCTCACCATCTTGGAGTCCTTCAGGTGTTTTTTTAGCAAACTCCATGTGGGCTTTCATGTGTCTTGCACTAAGGAGAGGCTTCCGTCGGGCCACTCTGCCATAAAGCTCCGACTGGTGGATGGCTGCAGTGATGGTTGACTTTCTACAACTTTCTCCCATCTCCAAACTGCATCTCTGGAGCTCAGCCACAGTGATCTTTGGGTTCTTCTTTACCTCTCTCACCAAGGCTCTTCTCCCCCGATAGCTCAGTTTGGCCAGATGGCCAGCTCTAGGAAGGGTTCTGGTCGTCCCAAACATCTTCCATTTAAGGATTATGGAGGCCACTGTGCTCTTAGGAACCATAAGTGCAGCAGAAATTTTTTGTAACCTTGGCCAGATCTGTGCCATGCCACAATTCTGTCTCTGAGCTCTTCAGGCAGTTCCTGTGAGCTGTAAGGTCTTATATAGACAGGTGTGTGGCTTTCCTAATCAAGTCCAATCAGTATAATCAAACACAGCTGGACTCAAATGAAGGTGTTGAACCATCTCAAGGATGATCAGAAGAAACGGACAGCACCTGAGTTAAATATAGCGTCACATATAGTGTCACAGCAAAGGGTCTGAATACCTAGGACCATGTGATATTTCAGTTTTTTCTTTTTTAATAAATCTGCAAAAATGTCAACAATTCTGTGTTTTTCTGTCAATATGGGGTGATGTGTGTACATTAATGAGGAAAAAAATGAACTTAAATGATTTTAGCAAATGGCTGCAATATAACAAAGAGTAAAAAATTAAAGGGGGTCTTTCCGTCCCCAGTGGGGGGACGGAAAGTGGGGACTTTCCGTCCCCACTGTATATAGACACCTTACTGACCAAGTAAGTGGCTACCTCTCCACTGAACAACACTGATGCAGAGGCATTTACACTGGCTGTCAGTGTAAAGGGACACTTATCTATTGGCTAGTGTCCACCAATTAAAGAAATAGGGAAGAAGTATGTCTTTGAACATTGGACTTTGTAATTGCCTTTTTGTACATTTCCAAGTAAAGCTTTTTGAAACGTTGTCCTTGCCTGGTCTGAAGTTACAGAAAGGGGTGGAATGCAAGTAACCGGCGTTGAGTCTACTGAGTGGATATTAAACACACTAGGTTATGAAGACTTAGTTGTGGAGTTGGAGTGGTGTGAAGACACAAGTGGTTACCTTGAGTAATGGAAGTTTAACAGCAGCCTGTCAGTAGCATGTACTTGTTATAGTTGGTACACCCTCTAGCAGTGAGGAAGATGTTGTCAGTACTCCTTTTGCCAGCAGCTTGTCTCCCATAACTACGGGAGCAATTTCACGCTACAGAGGTTTCCATGCTGTAGAGAGGTACCGAAGAGTCAGCTTAAGTGCACCTGTTGAGCCCGCGCATGGTGCACGGTGGGCCCACTCTGCCACTGGGGAATGGTAATTGAAACTGCTGAACAGGTGGATGTGGACAAAACTCGGCATGTCCCTCCCAATTTCAAGTTAATATGAAGGTGTGCATTGTCACAGGGACCCGGGTGTAAACTTGAGAACAGTTGCAGTGCAAGTGTACACGGTGTACATTCATCTCTAAGAGTGAAGGCCTACTTTTTTTTTTTTTCAAATAACAAACATATCATGCTTACCTCCACTATGCAGTTAGTTTTGCACAGTGTGGCCCCGATCATCATCTTCTGGGGTCCCCCGGCGGCTCTCTCGGTTCCTCCTTGCATCGGTTAACCCCCTGGGAGAAGCACTCTCCCTGGGGGTTACCTTGCGGGCTCGCTCCCGATTCCAGTATTTGCATCTATAGACACAGAATGCCGGACTCGGTCCCGCCCCCCAGCGCCCACCTCATTGAATTTGATTGACAGCAGCAGGAGCCAATGGCTGTGCTGCTACCAATCTATCCAATCAAGAGCAGAGAACCCCACGCAGAGAGCTAGAGCGCGTCTCTGCCGTGGGATTGAAGGGCTCAGGTGAGTAAAACAGGGGAGCTAGGGGGCCGGTCACTGTCAGAAGTTTTTTCACCTTAATGCATAGGATACATTAAGGGGAAAAAAACACGAGGGTTTACAACCCCTTTAAGACCGAGTATTCCTCCATGGTAGTCTCAGACTTGTTCCAGGGCATTGATGAAAACAGCACAAAGCAAAGGCACAAAAAAGCACATGCCCGACTTCCACTTTTTAGGGGTTTAACTAAAAAGGTGTTGATTCAGTGCTCAGCATAAATAAGTAGATCCCCGTTGAAATATATATCTCAATGGACACAGGAACAATTTACTAAAATTTTACAAAACTGAGTTTTATAGAACATTTGTTTAGCTCATTACATGAAAGTAAGGTTAATAATATAACTTAGATTACAAAATCTTCAGTTTTACTCAAATTAGTTGATGCAAAAATGAATACACAACAAAAACTACTACATCCTTCATGATTTTAAATGACAGCTCAAAGTCTTCTAAGCATGGAATGAACAAGTCGGTGACTTATTGCAACATCTATCTTTTTCTATTCTTCAAGAACGACCTCTTTTAGAGCCTGGATGCTGGATGGAGAGTGATGCTCAACTTGTCTCTTCAGAATTCCCCATAGGTGTTTGATTGGGATCAGATCAGGAGACACACTTGGCCACTAAATCACATTCATCCTGTTCTTCTTCAGAAATGGAACAGTGGCCTTAAATGTGTGTTTTGGATTATTGCCATGTTGAAAAAATGCACGATGACCAAAGGTGATGGTAGCATCTTCTCTTTCAATATAGAGCAATACATCTGTGACTTTATGATACCATCAGTGAAATGCAGCTCCCAGACACCAGCAGCACTCATGCAGCCCCACAGAAAGATACTGCCACCATCTTTCACCGTAGGCATCATGCATTTTTCTTTGTACTCCTCACCCTTGTAACGCTATACAGTTTTGAAGCCATCAGTTCCAAAAACATTTATCTTGGTCTCATTACTCCAGAGTACAGAGTCCCAGCAGTCTTCTTCTTTTTCAGCATGGGCCCTGGAAAATTCTAGGCAGGCTATTTTGTGCATGGGTTTTAGGAGCGGCTTCCTTCGTGGACCCATGCATGCCATTCCTCTGCAGTGTACGCCATATTGTGTCACGGGAAACAATCACCCCAGTTTGGCTTTCTACTTCTTTAGTCAACTGCAGTAAACTTGCATGGGAATTTTCTTCAACCCCTCTCATCAGAAGACGCTCCTGTCAAGGTGTTAACTTCCATGGACGGCCTGGACATCTCTGTGAGATGTTTGCAGTTCCATCTTTGTTACATTTTTGTATCACTTTTGCTACAGTATTCTGACTGATAAGTAAAGCTTTGCTGATCTTCTTGTAGCCTTCACTTTTCTTGTGTAAAGAAATTATTTTCTTTTCTCAATGTGGTGCCATTGCTGACAGCATGAAATGAGAAGGGGTTTTCTTTGTTAAAGCAGATTTACACCCAAAAGTGGATGCTCAGCTTAACTGCTTCCTCCCTCCGGTGCCACATTTGGCACATTTCAGGGGGGGGGGGGGTGGATACCTGTTTCCCCGCCACCGGGACATTAACAAAGTGCAGCATGCTTCGCGCATGGCCAGTAGGGAACCCGGCTGTGAAGCCGCAAGGCTTCACTGCCGAGTTTCCCTTACAGGCAATAGCGGCGACAGCGCCCGAGAGCCAATGGAAACATGGGCTGGGATGCCGACCTCGCTGGATTCCAGGACAGGTAAGTGTCCTAATATTGAAAGTCAGCAGCTATAGTATTTGTAGCTGCTGACTTTAAATTTTTCGTGGATCTCCTCTTTAAATAATGACCCTTTTACAATCAACTATCTGCTGGACACCTGTTTAATGAATACTCACCTGTAAAAGAGGTTCACATCACTCCAGGCAGCTATCCAGTAATGACACCTTCCCTGCTGATGGAAGCACAGGTACTGGCTCTGCAATTATCTTCAAGGAAACAAAGAAATGCCAGACAGCCGCACTCCGATACAACACCTTTATTTTAATCCATTAAAATCCATGTGGTCACAGGAGGTACAGGAACAGAAACTGACGCATTTCACACCGCTTCTAGGTGCTTATTCATAGCTTAGACTCAACCTGTAGTTGAGTTCTTGTTAATTAGGATTCTGTTGTCTAAAAGCCTTGCTCCTAAGACATTCATTTTTGAAAAATTGACAATTTTTATTAATTTTTCCAGAAGAAAACAGAAATAATAACATAGGGTAAAAGGTAATACAATATAAAGCGTAGTGGGTATTTCTGTGGTAGAGTCCAATCTTGATAGCACTCTTAAGAAAATGCTGGTCGTCATGTGCATGTCGATCTGATTGTTTAGAACAGATTACATTGCCAAAATATTACCTTAATCATATATTACTGGTTGTATACCTTGTGCAACATAACAAAAATTAAATAGATAATAGTAAATAAAAGACTATAAGGTAGAGAGAAGAATAGAGAAAAAAGGGGGGGTTAGCAAAAGGTATAAAATGGGGTGAGTAAGAGTAGGTAGAGAGTAGGGAAAAGAGATGAAGGTAATGGAGCCGCGCCCCACCCCTGAAGCCCAACCCTCCCCCACCAGGAGAGGAACTCACCAGCCCCAGACTCATCACATAGAAAATTAGGTTATGGGGTTTTCAAAGAGGACCCACAGCTCCCATATTTGATTATGCTTCTCAAGATTGTCATTTAAGGAGGCTGTGAGATATTCCATTCTCTTGACATCTCTGATCCTGGAGTGCAATTCCGATATCGAAGGCGGTTCCCTCTGCTTCCATTTTAACGCCACCAAGCATCGTGCGGCAGTTAATATATGCAACAATAGTTTCTTGGACCTTTTAGGGAGAGAAGTTGGTGGGAGACCCAGCAAGAAAACCTTCGGATCGAAAGGCACCTCAGCATCGAGGATGGACCTAAGCAGGGAATGAACCATCTCCCAGTACGGGGCAATCAGAGGACAGGTCCAGTAGATGTGAAATAACGTCCCTCTGTCATTATGGCATCGCCAGCAACGAGAGTCAGACAGACAATGGATAGATGGAATGGAGCAAGTCTGGGGTTTGGTACCAATGGAACATAATCTTATATTGGTTCTCTTTATATAGCGTGCACATAGAGCTTTTAGAGGCCTGAGACCATATAAGCTGCCATGTGTGTGGAGGGATGTCTACACCCAAGGCTCGCTCCCATTTACCCATATATGCATGCCGAGGACCCTCTGGCAAGAAATCATGCGTTAGGAGCTGGTAGGTCTGCGAGATCATGCCTTTAGGAGATGAGCTCTCCAGGCACAACTTTTCAAAATCGGTTAATGGGGAGAATTGAAGGTTAGGAACTAGAGATTGTGCATAGTGTCGTATTTGTAAATAGCTAAAAAAGGCTTGTTTGGGAATGTCAAATTCTTTTTGCAGATCTTGAAATGATCTTAATATGAGGGTCCTAGGGTCGATCAGCTGGCCATAACGGAATAGGTTCTTTTCCATCCAGAAATGGGACATCTGTGAGGTCAGGCTGTCCGGAATGTTGGGAGTAAATAGAAAGGATGTAACCGGTGAGGAAGGGGTGGTAAGTGGATATGTCTGTTTTACACGCTTCCACAGCTGGCGTAGGAGAGACATTGGTTCCAGTAGCCGCGAGTTTTCCGAAGATACATCAGAACTCCATAGCATGGAATTCGGATGTATAGGGGCCAACCAAAGCTTTTCGATCTGTGTCCAACGGTTAAAAGCAAGGAGGGTACACCAAGAGGCTACAGGGCGTAATTGAGCTGCCAAACAATATTTGGCTATATTAGGAAACGATAGACCACCTTGATTACGAGGAGTGTAGAGAACCGATTTAGCAATCCGGTGTCTCTTATAATTCCAAAAGAAATTAATCAGGTCACCCTGGAGTCTCTTTAGATGTGAGGCTGGCATAGGTATCGTAAGTGTCTCAAATAAGTATAAGAGCTGGGGAAGGATCATCATCTTCAGGGTCGCTAGACGTCCAAAGACGGATAATTTCAGGGATTTCCATTTAGTCAGTAAGGCTCTAATAGTGGTAAATAAGTGGAGAAAGTTAGCTTTATATAGGGAATCATATGTGGGCGTGAGATGGACCCCGAGGTATTTTAAGGAGGAAGTTTTCCAGGAGTAGTTAAATGAATGCAAAAGAGCCGCCTGTGTCTGAGGAGACATATTAAGGGGCAGAGCCTCTGTTTTAGAATTGTTTATTTTATATCCAGATAGGGCACTGTATCGATCTAATACTACATGTAGGTTCGGCAAAGAAATGTGCGGTGGCGTCAGAGTAAGGAGAACATCGTCAGCATATAGGGAGATCTTAAAGTCTCTAATACGGACTGGGATGCCATGAATATTTGGGTTCTCCCTAATATGAGCCCCTAGGGGTTCTATACAAAGGGCGTAGAGTAGCAGTGAGAGCGGGCAACCTTGCCGTGTTCCGTTTGATATCGGGAAGGTGGTAGATGTTGCATGTTGGGTGCGTACCATGGCTGACGGGGACGAATATAGGTGATAAATGGCTTGCAAAAAGGGGCCTGTGATTCCGGCTCGTTGTAGGGTCGCAAACAGAAAAGGCCAACTTAGCCTATCAAAAGCTTTTTCTGCGTCAAGACTGAGCAGAAGTGCTTCTGCTTTGGTCCTGTTTGCCACCTCCACTAGGTCAATAACCTTGCGGGTATTGTCCCCTGCTTGCCGCATGGGTATAAAGCCTACCTGGTCTTTGTGAATCAATGACGGCATAAAATTGTTTAACCTGTTAGCTAATAATTTCGCAAAAATTTTGAGGTCTGCATTGAGTAGCGCAATAGGTCTATAGTTTGATGGTAAGCTGTGGTCCTTTCCAGGTTTGGGAATCAGTGTGAGATAAGAATTTTGCATATCTCATGGAAATGAATTAAAACAGTGTTGTCATGTAGGGAAGTAAATGCAGAAAGAAGGTTTTGTAGTACTGGTATAGGAATCCATCAGGACCCGGGGCTTTGTTGTTTGGAAGGGATTTAATTGTGTCCGTGACCTCCTCCTCTGTAATGGGGGAGTTTAGGGTGGTCAGGGCGGAAGGAGTGAGTCTCGGTATTTCACATTCTTCTAGATAAGAGTGGATTCTTTGGGACAGGTCTTGTGGGAGGGGGTGTGCGGAACATTCGGATTGTTATACAAGGTCCAGTAGTAGTCATGAAAGATCTGAGCAATCTTAGTGGGATGGGTTTGGGGAGTGCCACCTCCATCATTAAGATGGGCAATTGAGGCGGTCGCGACACGGTCCCGTAGCTGTCTAGCTAATAACGTATGTGGTTTGTTTGCCTTGTCATAATAGGTCTGCCTTAATCGTATTAGCGCCTTCTCAATTTTACCTAAGTCTATGTCTCTTAGACCAGCCCGTACCTGTACAATCTCCCTAAGAGTTTTTAAAGACGGAAAGGAGAGCAAACGTGCTTCCAATTGTTTAAGCTTGTCTAGTAGAGCTATACGGGCAGTGTTAGCATTCCTTTTGAGTGCCGTGGATAGTGAGATACATTGGCCTCTGAGGACTGCTTTATGACCCTCCCAGAGAGTGGCAATGGAAACCTCTGGTGAATTGTTTTCTGCAAAATATAATTTCATGTTTTTTTCCAAGTCATGCCTGGAGGGGTCATGTTTAAGCAGGAAATCGTTCAAACGCCAATGACATGTACGAAGGGTTCCCGAAGACAATGCTAGGGACAGCGTGATCGGTGCATGGTCCAACCATGAGATTGCTTGAATATCTGAGCTCTTGCAGGCTCTCAGGGTTGGGGCATTTACAAAAAAATAATCTAGGCGCGAATGAGATTTATGCGGGTGAGAGTAAAAGGTGAATTGTTTAGCTGAGGGGAAGGCAGTACTCCAACAGTCAAACAGAGCGTATTTCCTAGTTAATGGACGGAAGAGAGATGATCATCTATCAAGGGCCTTGGGGGTCTGACTCTGTCCAAGGGAGTGTCTGTCTAGGCAGGAGGAGAAAGTCAGATTAAAGTCTCCTCCGATAACCAGGTATTGATGGGGAAAAGCAAATAGTCGCTTATACACTTTAGATAGGAAAGAGGTTTGGTTAGTGTTAGGGGCGTAAATGTTACAAAGTGTGAGGTTAGTATCTTTCCATGTACCTCTCAAGATGATATAATGTCCCTGGGGGTCTGAAATTATCGATTGTAACTTAAAGGGGGAGTCTTTTTTAAACAGGATAGCCACTCCAGCTCGCTTACGAGGATTAGAGGCTAGGTATATCTGGGGGTAATACTTGGTGGCAAATGCCACATTGTCGGTCTTAGTAAGATGTGTTTCCTGAATGAAAATGATGTCAGCTTTAGATCTTTTGAATTCCCTTAAGGCTAAGCTTCCTTTAGTGTTGGAGTTAAGACCTTTCACGTTTAATGACAGTATGTCAATCATTGGGTGTAAATAAAAAAAGGAGCATTAGCTTACCAAGATGACCGAAGTGGATTTGGATGTGGAGAACGGTGAACGGCTGAGCCTTCAGATAGGACACGTACCTAGCAGGAAACATGCTTCTACAAACTGGACCTGGGCTCCAGAGGCGGGGGGCGCCCACAACATGGTAGATAAGAGGGGAATAGAGAAAAGAAAAGCCAATAGCAAAAGAGTAGAGAGAGATGTGAACGACAAAGAGAACACAAATTAGTACAAAATCAAATAACAGCCAAGTATAGTTTAACCCACCTATACAAGGTGGTGGGTCGGAAACCCTCGAAGGGCCCCCACCATGTAGGAGGTAAAAACAAAACTCTCCAAGGGGGTTAAGTGGGGAGCCACTCGAAGGTCTCCCGGGGGAGGATAGGACAGCTCCAGGCCGGTCGTCATCCTCTCCCAGATCCGCCTGCAGTTAAGTAATTATGCAGCACACCGTAGTAAAGCAGCTAGATAAAGAAAAATTTATATTTAACAGCTAGTAACTAGAATACCATTTGGTCTAAGCTAAGGCAACAAATAAAGTCGGCTGGTGCGGTTTTGCGCTCAGTATTGGACAAACCAGGATAGTATAGGGAGCACTGGTTAGGATATAAGCCTAGAAACCCTTCCAAATATCCTTTTAGGAACCCAGGGAGGGTGAAGGTATTTAAATAAATGCAGTAGTATACCCTAATAAAGTATGGGGTGGGAGGGCAGGGAGGGATTGGAGGGGTAGAGGGTGGGGCTTAAACATGACAATAATATATTATCGGTGGTATACATACTAAACTTGCATAAATGCGAAACCAGAAAACCGTAATCTCACTTAATGGCAATTAGGGTCTAGCCCTCTATAAGGTAGGAAGAAAAAACAGGATAATTCCTAAACTCTTCGCATGATAGGCAGTAATAGTGACTCCTATACTAGTGTCTCATCGTGATCCGGTGCCTCTCAAGCAGCAAAAAGTTATCTCTGATGGGCAATTGCCGGAGGGCCATTGGAATGCGGCCTCTGTCGCTTTCTCCCGTTCACTTGAACCCAGGGCTCTGGGCGAGGTGGTGGGGTTGGTAGGGGGTCCCACCCGGGAGTGGGCGGAATCGGAATATCCAAATCTCTGCAAAATGAATGGAGGTCTTCCGGGTATCGCAGAGTAGTGGATCTCCCATCTTTCTTTGCTGTGAGGCTGAAAGGGAAACCCCAATGATATCGAAAGTCATGTTCCTTCAATGTTGTGAGAAGTGGTTGCAAGGAGCGTCTTTGCTGAAGGGTGATCCAGGACAAGTCCGGGTATAGCTGTATGGGAGCACCATCGAAATCGATGGTGTGCATGTTGCATGCTTTTCTCATTATGTCCTCCTTCAGGGCATAGTTATGAACCCTGCAAATAACGTCTCGTGGTCTTGGATCTGGTCCACGGGGGCGAAGTGCGCGATGGGCCCGGTCCAATTTAACTCTGATTTTCCGGGCGACCCAGTACATTATTGAAAATAGCTTGTAATGTGACTTGTAAGTCCTCGTCCTGGGTCGCCTCAGGGAGGCCTCGGACTCTAATGTTATTGCGTCTGCCTCTATTATCAAGGTCCTCAAGGTGGCGTTGAAACTCTCTGAGGGCCGAGGCTTGTGTGGACAATCGATCATGTATATGGGAGATTTCCATCTTTGTGTCATATGCTTCTTCTTCTATGGAATGGACTTTAGCAGACAAGTGATGTAGATCAGTACGGAGCATGTTAATTTCAGATCTGCATGTATCATGTACCTCTTGAATAAGCATGCGGAAGTCCTGTTTCGTATGCATACAACGAACATAGTCTCTCCAAGAAGTACATGCCTTAGGCTCAGGGTCAGGGTCCATTATGGCATGAGAGTGTGAATCCCTCATAGTAGTGGAGGGGGTGCCCGGCGGGGGGGGTCCCCTCTGAGATGCATGCGGAGGGGTCTTGGAGTTAGGCTGCATAGCTGGGTCAGTGGCATATACATGGGCTGCATGTGAATAAGCCCCCTGCAGCTCGTCAAGCTGTGGTGATGAGAAAGGCCCTGCGGCCTTGTTGGACTCCCTGCGGTGTGGGGATGAGGATAGTGTCTTGTCCCTTGAGGCCTGGGGTCTTTGTGGCAAAGAGCTTGGGTCCCACTCCTGCGCTGAAGTTTCCCATAGAGGGGAGGCTTGGCCTGCTCTCGGTGACTGTGTAGGCCCCACTAGGCAGGGGGGAAACGGCTGGGACAGGCTGCCTAATGTGTTTCCCATAAGGGAAAGTGCAGGACCGGCCTGGATGTTAGTTGGTGGGAGCGGTGGGCGACCGGGCAACAGATCCCCTTCAGAGGCATACCTGTCGGTTCGCTGACCCGGGGAGAGCTGCGGAGGAGAGGAGGAGAGGGCCGCTGCATATGATGGTGGAGCCGGCGCCATCTTGGCCTCGTGGTGTCCCGCCGGAGTTCCAAGGCGAAGTACTCCGTAATGAGAGGTGGGGGAGCCGAGGAAGATCTTATGGTGTGTCCCTTAGGTTCTGTGTCTTTAGCCTTGCGAGGTTTGCCCATGATTTCGGTGCTTTTTTGCTGCTTTTAGCTGTATGCAGGCGGATCTGGTCAGGAGCTCTAAAGAAACACGTCCGCTCCGGAGGCCATCCAAGCCACGCCCCCCAAGACATTCATTTTTGCAACATGGTCTTGAATAAATTGTTAGGAAAAATACTTTTTAGTGTATGCAAATTTAGTGTGTGTGAATTAACATATCTTGGTTGCAATCAATGTCCCGCATTTGTGGGAGTATTTTGTAGTATAGTGTCCCATAGAAAATGTTGAACCTGAAAGGAAAGTAAAGGTTTTCTGATAAATCTGTTGGGGTGTACTCATTTATGCTGAGCACTGTATGCTCAGGTGCAAATAATATAGCTCACATTAGTGGAGAGTATATACGTGGCTGCCTTACATTCCCTAACGTGCGCAAAGAACCTCTTCAGCCAGGTTTGTCATCCTACCTTACAAACCTTCCAGCTGTACATAATTAACGACAGCAATCCCTACGGTAAAAATAGACTTCCACTGTATTAGCAGTCAGTAATTGAGTGCTTCATCACAGCTCCATAGCATAAATTGTATTCCACATACTCTGCTGTTCAAATTAAGCATGCATTGATTTAACTACATACAGAACAGAAAAGATAAAATGTGACCGTCAACTGGCTAGAAAGTAGGTCAATTCCTAATTTGCTACATAAAAGATTTAGATGCTCTTAATTCCCCCTGGGTACCTGGATTTCAACTAACAAGAGCTGCTAGCTGTATTTACTAGCAGATTTCCCATTTTGTGACAGATCTGGGTGTTGCCTGTCAGTTACGGACAGGACAATAGCACTTGTCTGATGTATCTGGGTCTGCGGAAACATCCAAGAGCAAATATACCTTCAATGTGGGGCCACTATATCAGGTAGACCTGCTCAATAAAGACAAATAGGGAACAGGGAATCATATGTCTGCAACTCAATACATGACATACAGACGTCAACGAGTTTAGCTGCACGCAGAGCGAAAAAGATATGTGACCGATTCAGTTCATTTTACAAGACATAGTGGTTAGAGCATCTTGTAGGAACAGCAAAAACATTCAATTAGATGTAGTTCTGTAGCCTGAAAAACACCTTGTTAAAGCCCAACTCCAGGTAAATATTAAAGGCCAACATTTAATCCAGATATGTTTTTCAATAAAAACCCTTAAAATGTTATTTTAAATACATCTAGTATCAGCGGTGGCGGCCCATACGGTGCGCCACCCCCCTAATCCATGCACCCGGCCCCTAATCCACATGCAGGGCGCTGGACGCATGGATTTCAATGGTTGTTTTTTTTTTTTTTTTTTTTTTTTAGAAGCACATGATTAGAGTCAGAGGAAGCAGATCCAGAGACCCAATTAGCCGAGAAAAGAAGCGATCGTAATTGCCCCGAGGAGTAGCAGGAGAATACACAGGCGAAGCCGACGTGGAGGAGACGCTGGGTGAAGCTGACGAGGAGGAAGCGCTGCCCGCGACCTGGTGGGAGGCTGGTGGGGTGACGATCGAGCGACGGGGGGGTTTGTGCAACCGACCGACCCCGTGGGGTGGCAGTATGGTGATCCAAAAAATGGAGCACCAGCTGCCACTGTCTAGTATATGTCCTGTGAAAGGTTATGCTAGGCATCCATCTTGCTTTCTGTCAGCCATCTTAAATAATATGTACAATTAGAATACCTCTTTAAACTTCACAAATATCTGTCTAAACATGAGAGTCTTGTAAAATGAATTGTCTGACGCTTTGTTATCTTGTTCTCACATTCCCTTGTATCTAGCTACTGTGAGAAATAGAGAACAATGTCTGTCTTAACAAACTGTAACCATCTTAATATCTACTGCGCATGTTTTTAACTATGAATCTTCTGTGTGAACTGTAATTTTCTATAAAGACCCTGGGATGCAAATCAAATGCAGTCATTTCCCAAGACATAATACCGTGTGCGTCTCGTTTGTAATTATGGGACTTGGCTCCAGATATATCTGAAATGCACAATACATTGATCCGAGGTCTGAGAGGTTAAAAGGAACCCCCCTAGACACAGGATTAACCCTTTCAGCACTGGAGGCTCGTCCGGGATTGGAAATCTACCCTTAATGGATTAACCCTTCGGTAAGTTAATCTTATTCTTATTGAGTGAAATTGACTTGCCAGGGGTCGGTGTGGCTTCCACCCCATAGAGATTGCTGCTGGGTTATAGAACCTCTCATAAGTATAGGTAAAAGTTGACCAGTCATATAAATAGTGTTTTGGGGACACTTGAAAAGGTTTTAGTGACCTTTGAAAAGGTTTTGATGACCTTAAGAGAATTTACAGAGTACTCTAGAGTTTTTTCTGTTTGGTACAGAACAAGAGACTGACGATCGATGTATTGTGTAAACCGTGTATGATTGTATAACTGCTTTAAAAGTATCACGCTGGATGAATTGCGCTGAGTGTATATGTGGACTGCTATTTTGTTTCAAGAACCACAGGGCACATTTGGTGAGTAATGTCCCCGGGGGTTATATGAAGCAAGACAGCAGGTCCGTGAGCAAGGTTGTATATTTATTGTATGTCCAAAAACTTTTGAATTTGTTCCAAATTTATTCTGTTAAGGAAAATAAATTGGCGTAGTTGGCAAGATACTCTGAGGCTAACTCTTGTTTAAAACATGCTATTTGAATAATTCTTTTTGCTACTGACATCTCTTGCGCAGGGGAAATCAGGTGCAAAATATGGATATTTGGCTTTTTGCCAACAGGATTCAAGTGCTAATATCTCCCTAACCATAATAGATAGTAGGGAATTGTTTGTGGCATTGGTACTATCGCAATTGAAGGCACTGTTTGAACCTGTTGGCACTCTGCAAAAAAATGTGAAATATAGATAAAAATTGTTTGGTTATAAAAATAAGAAAAGTAATAACGTACAAAGCTTGCTTGTGATCAGGGGACCACTGACCATAAGGAGGGCTTATTGGCATTTTGCATTAAAAAAAAGACTCAGAGTATCTACAAGAACATAATCAGAATGTTTAGAAAGAAAAATAAAGACATAAATCCGCCACTCTCGCCTCTAAAAAGAGCTTGTAAAGGCAGAAACTACACACAGGAGGATATGAGGTTAATTATTGAGGGTGTTGTAGGGACAGGTACAGGTTGGGACTGGACCAAGCTCGGAACTATATCTACTGTAGAACCGGCGGGTACAGCTGCAACCGATTACAAGCTAAACACAGAACAAGGGAGAGATGATATGTGGACTGAATTAAAAACTCACATGTTAGAGATTTTTAAACCAAAATCTTAATTGCCCACCGCCATAGCATGCAACCACAGGCATCCACCCAACAAGGTCCAACATTTCCAATCAAATGGGGAAATCAGCATCAATAATGGGGCCCAGAGGCTAGTGTCTCAGGTTTTTCTTTTGTCTTAAATGATTTCACTGACAGTCCAATGGTTGTTATTTCAGTAAATGGGAGACTTCTTCCCTATCTCGTTGATACTGGTGCCAGTAGGAGTACTATTTGTGAAGATCATTTCAAAGGCAAATTGGAACCAGCAGAACCCTCTTTGGGAATTAATGGAATACTGACAAAAACATATAGGACCCCACCCCTACCAATAGAGGATGATGAAGGTTACACCACATGCACACACTCTTTTAGGATAATACCAAGGTGCCCTGTAAATTTGATGGGAAGAGACTTGTTTGGGCCAGTAGGAATCACAATTAGAACCAACTCAGAAGGAGGTCTAGACATTTCCTCAGATAAAATCACTATAATAGCATGTAAACCAGGTTTATTGATGCTGTCACAACAAAGTAGTAAAGAAGATTTTGAGGATATAGACCCCCAGGTCTGGTCTACAACAGATCTGGATGTAGGACTTATTTCATGCACACCATACAAAGCCACTCTCAAAGAGGGTGCATTTCCTATCTATCACAAACAATATCCACTCTCTAAGGAAAAGATGAATGGCATAGTGACAATGGTGAAAAGGTTTCTGCAGGATGGTATCCTGGAAGAAATTATTTCTCCATACAACAAACCTGTTAACCCTGTAAAGAAGCCGGATGGCTCCTTCAGGTTTGTACAGGACTTGAGGGCCATAAATGACCTCATACAACCCCTGGCAAAAATTATGGAATCACCAGTCCCTGAGGATGTTCCTTCAGTTGTTTATTGTTGTAGAAAAAAAGCAGATCACAGACATGGCCAAAAACTAAAGGCATTTCAAATGGCAACTTTCTGGCTTTAAGAAATACTAAAAGAAATCAAGAAAAATAATTGTGGTGGCCAGTAACAGTTAGATTTATAGAACAAGCATAGGGAACAAATTATGGAATCACTCAATTCTGAGGAAAAAATTATGAAATCACCCTGTAAATTTTCATTACAAACACTAACACCTGCATCAGATTAAATCTGCTTGTTAGTATGTAGGTAAAGAGGGTAAATCATCACACAGTGTTGCACAAGATGTTGGTTGTTCACAACCAACCAGGGGTTGTAGTCCCAATAGCACCCATTGTACCTGATGTTCCATCACTCCTGTCCTCCATTCCAGCAACAGCCAAATGTTTTACTGTGATTGATTTAAAGAATGCTTTTTTTTCTCCGCCCCTGTAGACGAGGCGACAAGGCCACTCTTTGCTTTTACTGTGTTGATTGACCAACACAATTGCCAGTTTACCTGGTGTAGAATGCCCCAGGGTTACATAGACTCACCTGTGGTCTATTCTATAGTGCTCCAAGCCACTCTCAGGCCTTGGACTGCCCCTCATGGTTCCGTACTGTTGCAATATGTTGATGATCTTTTGATTTGTAGTTCTTCAGAGGAGGACTGCCGAGCTGATAGCCTATCCTTATTGAAATGGTCACATGTATGTGGTCACAAAGTGTCTAAGAAAAAGTTACAATGGTGTAAACAAGAGGTTGAGTACCTAGGGTTTGTGCTGTCTCCGGGAGTTAGGAAAGTCAGTCACAAAAGAGCTTCCGCTCTTGTGGGTCTGCCCCGCCCACTTACCAAGAAGGACATGCTTACCTTTCTTGGAATGATTGGTTACCTGACTGTTCTTTCTATGACAATATATTGAGACAAGCAACCCTCTCTGAAATGTCTGATATTGTAAAATGGTCTGATGAAATGTTAAATGCTTTTGCCATATTGAAATGTGCAATGGTTACCAGCTCAAACCTCGACCTCTCTGCATTTGGCAAAATGTTTCACTTGTTTGCTAGGGAAAATTGCAGAACTATAGCGGGAGTACTGGCCCAGGAACATGGTAGAAGACTGTGCCCTGTAGCTTTTTTCTCAAAGGTGGTTCCAGTACAGGTGCAGGGCATGTCCGCGTGTCTCAGAGCGCTGGCTTTTTGTGCAATGGTTTGGTTGTAGACACCTTTTACCTGGCTTTTTGTGCAATGGTTTGGTTGTAGACACCTTTTACCTTGGGTCATGACACTACCTTACATACTACACACAATGTCACCACACTCCTCAAAACTTTACATACTCATCAGTATGAAGTCATCCTCCTGTCCAATCCAAACCTAAAAATAAAAAGTTAAAACAAACTCTGGCCCAACTCCAATTTTGAATGCCTTATTAGGTCTTAAAGGAGAACAGGATGACTTACCACCACCTCATGACTGTACACAATCACTACATCAGGACACTTCTCCTAGAGCAGATATGCTTTCAGTACTAATCCCTACTGCACAAACAGTTTTTGTTGATGGCTCTTGCAGCAGACCAAGTGATAATGTCTATCACGCGGGATATGCTGTAGTTCAACTGCCGGATACTGTCCTCGAGGCCAATCCAATACCCTATCAGTCTGCACAGGCTGCTGAATTGATAGCATTAACCTGTGCATGCCAGCTGTTTGCCGGAAAAGAGGTAAACATTTACACCAATTCCAGATATGCTCATGGTGTGGTCTGGGATTATGGTGTAATATGGCTTCACAGAGGATATGTAGCAGCAGATGGAAAGAGCATCATACATTCTGACTTAGTCACAGCATCACTAGATGCAATTCAGTTGCCTTCAAAAACTAGCTATCATACACTGTAAGGCACATACAGGCCAAATGACTGATATAGCCAAAGGGAATGCACTAGCTGACAGAATCGAGAAAGAAGCTGCATCTACACAAAAGGCAAACATTCAAATGCCCGTGCTAACAGCCATGTTCTCTGAAAGAGGCACATTGGCTCACGGAACTGCAGGCTTTTGCCACCCCTGATGATATGGCGCAATGGAACTGTGATGGAATGGTACAAAAGGCTCCTAAAACAGGATTAATCTGCCAAGAGGGGAGACCATGTATTCCTGTTGCTAGCGCCCCCTGTTCATTGCACAATACCATGGACTGGGTCACAAGGGCTAGCAGGCCACATGTGAACTCCTAGATGCAGATTTTTTCATGCAGGACTACCTAATCTAGTCAAAGCTTTTGTACAGAGATGTGTTCTTGCATTAGGAACAATCCAACAAACCCAAAGAAATCAAAGCATGAACATCTTGAGTACCCAACAACACTGTTTACCCATTTACAGATAGACTTTACACATATGCTCAAAGAAAGAAAGAAACAACAATACCTTTTGGTCATGATGTCACGCTGGCCATAAATCTTTGTCACCAACAAACTGTGGAGAAGATCCTCACACAGGAAATTATTCCTAGATGGGGATATCTGTTACAAATAAATTCAGATAATGGCCCAGATTCCACAGCTAAAATCTGCCAAGATCTTGTAAAAGTATTAAAAATAGACTGGAAATTTCACCTCCCCTACTATCCACAGAGTTCAGGGATTGTAGAAAGAATGAATAGAACAATTAAAGACAGGATAAGGAATGCTACGGTTGGGAATTTTGGCAAATGGAGAAAAGTTCTCCCAGCTGTATTAGCTGAAATCAGAATGACCCCTCACAGTGTGACGGGTTATTCCCCCTTTGAGGTACTCATGGGTAGGCCATTTCCCACACCGTGGGCTAATCATATGTGGTAAAAGCGAAGTACACACCAACCATACTGACTTCCACCCCAGAGATAACAGTAAAAGAGATGTCTCTAATGAATTGATCAAAGAAACAGTTCTTTCTGGAAAAAATTTTACTGTTAAAATATAAATATGCTTATGCTAGAAAGTCAGGATATGAAAAATGCTGGATTTGTAGTAAGTTACACCCAGAAACTACTAAGATCCCACTTTAGCTGTCCCTTTAAACCTTAAGTCGTCATTGAAAAATACTCTAGTCTTAAGTATTAAGAATGTCTCAGAAAGATACCGCAACCAGAATATTATGTTTTACACTTTAGGAATGTCACATGAACCCAAGTGGTGTGTTCAGTTAGGCAATACATCCAAAGGAGTAGGTATGTGTTCCAAGTCAGTATTTAACATTTCAAGAGGTATTCCCATCCGCACTAGTAATTTTACACATACAGGTCAATTGTGTAGTTACAAAAATCAATCCCTTAACAACACCATTAGTAAACTTACTACATACAAGAATACAACCTCTGGGATACTTGTGGGTAAACTTGTTAGTGCTGCGCTTGAGGCTGGAGCTGAGCCTTAACATAGTTCTCTAAGAAGTTTTTCAATGGGAAACAATACATACATATGCTGTGGTAAAATTTGTTACCCATGGATCCCTGCAGTAGTGAAAGGATGGTGTTACTTAGCACAGTTAGTACCAGTCATGTCAGCCCTAGGCCAGACTCAGGAGCATCACATACAAGTTACTTCAAGTCCAGTACATAGGTAATTATGGATGGAACCCCTTTTCTAGTTTGGGTTTAGGTGGAATGTTTTCATGGTTAAAGGACATAGTGATTATGATTATCGTAGTACTATTGTTAGGATTGATAGGCTATCTGATTTTCAAGCTTATTTACTCTGTATTAGCAAATGCACTACACCAGACCAACCTTCTCACGCATATACACAATATCTACAGTTTTATGTAAATGAATACAGCAAACGTAGAAAGAACCATAGATTTTAGGAGGCTGCGGATCTGTAGAAAGTCATATTCATGACTTAAGAGGGGGTTGAAAGGTTATGCTAGGCATCCATCTTGCTTTCTGTCAGCCATCTTAAATTATATGTACAATTAGAATAGCTCTTTAAACTTCACAAATATCTGTCTAAACATGAGAGTCTTGTAAAATGAATTGTCTTACGCTTTGTTATCTTGTTCTCACATTCCCTTGTATTTAGCTACTGTGAGAAATAGAGAACAATGACTGTTTGTCTTAACAAGCTGTAACCATCTTAATATGTACTGCGCATGTTTTTAACTATGAATCTTCTGTGTGAACTGTAATTTGCTATAAAGACCCTGGGATGCAAATCAAATGCAATCATTTCCCAAGACATAATATCGTGTGCATCTCGTTTGTAATTTAGGACTTGGCTCCAGATATATCTGAAATGCACAATACATCGATCCCAGGTCTGAGAGGTTAAAAGGGACCCCCCCTTTCATCCTGGAATCCATATTTCTGTTGGCGCTATACAAATTCTGCAAAATAATATTTATATGAGCTACTTGTGGTCCCCTGCGATTGGATTGGACAGAGATTGGATGTGGGGCCGAAAGGAAAGTCCAGGATTATACCGAAAACCGTGACATGTGGGGATGGGCTGTTAGCTGTGCCATTGATCTTGACAGAGAGATCAGGAGAAGTGGCAAGTGAGGGAGGAAAAATTATGAACTCGGATTTGGATAGATTAAGTTTGAGGAAGTGGTGTGACATCCAGGCTATGTCTGTCAGTAAGTTAGTGATACGTGAGGAGACTGATGGAGTAAGCTGAGGGGTAGAGAGATAAATTTGGGTGTTGTTGGCGTAGAGATAGTATTGTAAGCCATGGGAGGCCATCAGCTGACCCAGGGAGGAGGTGTAGACCATGAATAGGGGAGGTCCATGAGAAGAACCTTGGGGGACCCTGACAAAGAAAAAGGAGAGGAGGAGGTAGAATTGTAAGTAACGCTAAGGGTGCTTTCATACCGAGGCATCGGCAGTAAAGCATCACTATTTCTAGAGGTGCTTTACTGTCGTTTTAGCGGTGCTATTCGGCCACTAATGGGGTGCTTTTAACCCCCGCTAGCGGCCGAAAAAGGGTTAAAACCACCCTCAAAGCAACGCTGCAGTGGCGCTGCCCCATTGATTTCAATAGGCAGGGGCGCTTTAGGAGTGGTGTATACACCGCTCCTACAGCGCTGCAAAGATGCTGCTTGCAGGACTTTTTTTACAGTCCTGCAAGCACACCACTCCAGTGTGAAAGCACTCGGGCTTTCACACTGAAGAGACAGGAGAGGCTCTTTACAGGTGCTATGCAGGTGCTATTTTTAGCGCTGTAGCGCCTGTAAAGTATCAGTGTGAAAGCAGTCTAAAGGTGCGGTTGGATAAGTAGGAAGAGTACAGTCACAGAGACCAAAGGCGTGGAGTTTTTTTTTGAGGAGGAGGGGGTGGTCAACCATATCAAAGGCAGCAGAAAGGTCCAAGAGTAGGAGTACAGAATAGCATTCATTGGTTTTGGCCGTAAGATCATTTGTTAGTTTTAGGACGACGGTTTATGTGGAGTGTTGAGGACGAAATCCAGACTGCAGTGGGTCAAAAAGGTTATTCACGGCGAGGTGGTCGCTTAGTTGGTTGTAAACCAGATGTTCAAGAAGTATTGATACAAAAGGGTACCAAGGAGATGGGGTGTAGGTTGTTAAGGTTGGTGGGGTGGGTCCAGTGAGGGCTTTTCAAGCATAGGGGTGACTAGTGCATGTTTTAGAGAGTTGGTGAAGATACCAGAAGAGAGGGAGAGATTGAAGATGTGAATAGAGTGTAGAATAGAGCCAAAGGGTGAACGTAGCATCTGCGAAGGAACAAGGCCCAGAGGGTAGGTGGTTAGCTAGACGTTAGAAAGAAGTTTAGCAACCTCATATATATAGTGGTGGGGTTGAATGAGGGAAGTAATGATTGTACCTGTGGACATGGAGTGTTAGGTGAATAGGGTATCTATACAGCAGAGATCTCCACACAAATTGTATCAATCTTATGTTTGAAGTGACTGGCGATCTCCTGAGTTAGTGGGTGGAGGCAGTGGAGGACGAAGTAGAGAGTTGAAGGTAGAGAAGAGTTGAATAGGATGGGATGATAAGTTGCTAATGAGAGTGATAAAATAGGTCTGCTTGGCAGTGAGGCAGATTTATATTGTTTGACTATGGGATGTGTAGTGTGCATAGAGTAGTGAACATGACCACAACTAACATACACTGCTTATTCTAAACAAACAGAAGTGAAAGCAGTGGCGGCCCTACCATTAGGAGCGCACGGGCACCTCACCCCTATCCGTGCGTTCGGCCCCCTAATCTACATGCAGATGCCGGATGCATGGATTCCAATTGGGGGGAGGTTTTTGAAGCACACGATTAGAGCCAGAGGCTTAAAAAAAGGGTAGGCTGGGGCCGCAGAGCATTGCGCTCCAAGCCCACCCAGTTGTGTGAGAATAACAAATGAATATTCTCTATTCTCAAACTGATCCTCCTCCTGGCAAATCAGGAAGCATGTCTGAGACCCGATAGGCTGAAAGGACAGGCGATCCTTTTGGACGCCTAGGAGAAGGGAGGAGACGCACAGCAGAAGCCGCCATGATCCAGAAGGAGGAAGGATGAAATCCACCACCTGTGGCTCGTAGGAAATGCTGCCTGCCTGCCCGGGCTTTGATGTCCACCTATCCACTAGCGCGCGGGGGGGATTTTGCCACTGGCCGACCGACTGCCGGGGGGATGTGGTTGTTTGCTGCCCCCCCAAATAAACACAAGCTGCCACTGAGTGAGGGGGAAAGAGGGGTTTGGGAGCTCACAAAAAACATTACAAGGACCAGAAAAAACACTAATGCCCTGTACACACGATCAGACATTGATTGGACATTCCGACAACAAAATCCATGGATTTTTTCCGACGGATGTTGGCTCAAACTTGTCTTGCATACACACGGTCGCACAAAGTTGTCGGAAAATCCGATCGTTCTGAACGCGGTAACGTAAAACACGTACGTCGGGACTGTAAATGGGGCAGTAGCCAATAGCTTTTGTCTCTTAATTTATTCTGAGCATGCGTGGCACTTTGTGCGTCGGAATTGTCCACACACGGTGGGAATTTCCGCAAACGGATTTTGTTGTCGGAAAATTTTATAGCCTGCTCTCAAACTTTGTGTGTCGGAAAGGCCGATGGAAAAAGTCTGATGGAGCCTACACACGGTCAGAATTTCCGACAACAAGCACCGACCGCACATATTCCATCGGAAAGTCCGACCGTGTGTACAGGGCATAAGAAACAATTTAATGAAAAATAAATTACAGAGCCTTTAAGTGGTGGGTGTGTATAGATTATTTTTTGAAGAATGAGGATATCTTTTATTGTCACTTTAAGCCCTTATGTTTGCATATTTGATTCTATACTGTAAAACAGTACATTTTATCAGCTCTATTTTGTCTTAGTCTAAGCTATAAAGGTTAATTGAAATGAGCTGTAATCACATACAATAAACGAACATGAGCATGCACAAATGATTTTCCATTTCTGGTTTCTAGGAAGTGCACCTGTGACTCAAGAAACCCCAGAGCTGTAGTTGTTGTGGACACTGCAGGAAATCACTGAAGTCTGCAGCACGCTCTCATTTGTTACTGTGCTTCGGGAGACCATTCTCCTCAGAGATATCATTAGAGTGCAGTCAGATGTGGCTTATAAAAGGGAAAGAAGAAAATGATTGCCTGCAAAGAATAGTTTGGAGATGTAAGCAGAGTGAAATCTCACACTGTGATAGTACTTGTCGAGGCTGAAGGGAAACTGATTCATTTTGGCGTCTACGTTAAAGTATGGAAACGGAAAACCTTACTTTTTTCTCTGCCTGTGTCACATTCAAATATTTCTAAATATGTTTTGTTACCAGTAAGGTGGTCCTTTCATAACCCACAGGACCCCAGATATTGTCTGCCTGGTCACAAAAACACATGGATGTGAATTATGAGAAGTTGAAACAGTATTTATAAGCCTTTGTAAGTAAAATGTATGGACTACAGAACCTGTATTTATTTTCATATATATGGCAGGTGGATAGTGCAGCAAGGGTGCACACAGGTACACTATAATACCAAAAGTATTGGGATGCCTGCCTTTAGGCTGGATTCACGCCTATGCAGTTTTAGTGCATTTTGCAGATTTGCACTACAGTCCATTTAAGATGGTTTCCTATGGAACACGTTCTGTAGTGCAAATCTGCAAAACGCAAAAAGCAATAAAACTGCAAAGGTGTGAATCCAGCCTTACATGCAAATGAACTTTAATGGCTTCCCAGTCTTAGTCCATAGGGTTCAATATTGAGTTGGCCCACCCTTTGCAGCTGTAACAGCTTTAACTCTTCTGGGAAGGCTGTCCAAAAGGTTTAGGAGTGTGTCTATGGGAATGTTTGACCATTTTTACCAGAAGCGCATTTGGGAGGTTAGGCACTGATGTGAACAAGAAGGCCTTGCTTGCAGTCTCCACTCTAAATCATTCCAAAGGTGTTCTATCGGGTTGAGGACAAGACTGTGCAGGCCAGTCAAGTTCCTCCACCCCAAACTTGCTCATGCATGTCTTTATGGACCTTGCTTTGTGCACTGGTCCAAACCATTTGGTGGAGGGGGGATAATGGTGTGGGTTTGTTTTTTTATGGATTCGGTTTGGCTTCTTAGTTTCAGTGAAGGGAACTCTTAAGGCGTCAGCATACCAAGACATTTTGGGCAAATTTATGCTCCCAACTTTGTGGGATCAGTTTAGAGATAGCCTTTTCCTGTTCCAACATGACAGCACAAACAAGGTCCATAAAGACATTGATGAGAGCGTTCATAGGCAGGCGTCCCAATACTTTTGGTAATATAGGGAGTATGTCACAAGCGGCCACATGTAAAGCTAGTAATACACAGATCAAATTTTGTCTGTTTCCTGTTGACTTGGCTGAGATTCTTTCTGTGGATGGCCCTGTCATCACCACCTGCCTTGAACAAAGTTGGGCAGACATTTTTCAGCTGAACAGCACCTGCAGCCAAATGTATGCAGGTACTGTGAGTATTCTAACAGCTGTGGGTGCTGCACTGCAACTTTGTCCATCTGTTTAGCCCTGCAGGGATGAACAAGAGAAATCTTAATGTGTGTGGCTAACCTAACTCATGAGCCTCTGGTTGTTGATCAGTGAAACACAATTCCCAGAAATCTTTACCTTGAACAAAATGAATAAGCCCTGCTATAGGCAAAATGCTTTAGTGGCATGCATTCAGGTGGGAGGCTGCAGTGCGTGCTGGCAGTTCAATAACAGTCCCCTTTTCTACATACCCTAGCAGAATTTATGATTTCTTGGCCATTTTTAAGAGAATATGAATGATAACACAAAAACATTTTTCACTCATGGTTAGTGTTTGGCTGAAGACATTTATCAATCAATCAACTGTGTTTACTCTTTTTAAATCATAATGGCAACAGAAACTACCCAAATGACCCAAATTTAAAAGTTTACAGATTTGGCCTGATAACATGCACCCAAGTTGACACAAAGGGGTTTGAATGGCTATTAAAAGGTAACCATCCTCACCTGTGATCTGTTTGCTTGTAATTAAAGTGTGTGTATAAAAGGTCAATGAGTTTCTGCACTCCTGACAGACCCTTGTATCTTTCATCCAGTGCTGCACTGACATTTCTGGATTCTGAGTCATGGGGAAAGCAAACGAATTGTCAAAGGATCCGTGGGAAAAGGTAGTTGAACTGTATAAAACAGGAAAGGGATATAAAAAAAGATATCCAAGGAATTGAGAATGCCAATCAGCAGTGTTCAAACTCTAATCAAGAAGTGGAAAATGAGGGGTTGTGTTGAAACCAAACCACAGTCAGGTAGACCAACTAAAAAAATCAGCCACAACTGCCAGAAAAATTGTTTGGCACGCAAAGAAAAACCCACAAATAACTTCAGGTGAAATACAGGACTCTCTGAAAACATGTGGTGTGGCTGTTTCAAGATGCACAATAAGGAGGCACTTGAAGAAAGATGGGCTGCATGGTTGAGTTGCCAGAAGAAAGCCATTACTATGCAAATGTCACAAAGTATCCCAACAGCACAGAGACAAGTCTCAAACCTTTTGGCACAGTCATTTTGAGTGATGAGACCATAATTGGCCACAACCATAAACTCTACATTTGGAGAGGAGTCAACAAGGCCTATGATGAAAGGTACGGAGGTGGATTGCTGATGTTTTGGGGGAGTGTGAACTACAAAGGCACAGGAAATTTGGTCAAAATTGTTGGCAAGATGAATGCAGTATGTTATCAAAAAATGCTGGAGGAACATTTGCATTCATCAGTCAGAAAGCTGCGCATGGGACGTACTTGGACATTCATGACTATGAATCAAAAAAAAAAAAAAAGCCAAGTCGAGCTGTTATTAGCTATAGCAGAATAAAGTGAAGGTTCTGAAGTGGCCATCTCAGTCTCCTGACCTCAATATCATTGAGCCACTCTGGGAAGATCTCAAATGTGCAGTTAATGCAAGACAGCCCAAGAATTTACAGGAACTGGAGGCTTTTTGCCAATAGGAATGGGCAGCTTTACCATCTAAGAAGATAAAAAGCCTCATCCACAAATACCACAAAAGACTTTAAGCTGTCATTGATGTTAAAGGGGGCAATACACGGTATTAAGAACTGGGGTATGTAAACTTTTGATCAGGGTCATTTGGGTAGTTTCTGTTGCCATTATCATTTAAAAAGAGTAAACACAGTTGATTGATAATAAATGGCTTCAGCCAAACAGTGAAAGAAATGTTTGTGTGTCATCATTCATATTCTCTGAAAAATGGCCAAGAAATCATAAATTCTGCCAGGGTAAACTTATGAGCAGAACTGTATACTGGAATGTACGCAGCTATAGATGCTATACTGTAAATGGCAGTGATCAGCGACTTCTAGTGTGACTGTGATAGGGTGGCAGACAGACAATTTGGCACTAACAGACTATCTGGGAGGGTCACTCACTGACATCTCAAGTGACACTATTATGCCCCGTACACACGGTTGGACTTTGTTCGGACATTCCGACAACAAAATCCTAGGATTTTTTCCGACGGATGTTGGCTCAAACTTGTCTTGCATACACACGGTCACACAAAGTTGTCGGAAAATCCGATCGTTCTATACGCGGTGACGTAAAACACGTACGTCGGGACTATAAACGGGGCAGTGGCCAATAGCTTTCATCTCTTTATTTATTCTGAGCATGCGTGGCACTTTGTCCGTCGGATTTGTGTACACACGATAGGAATTTCCGACAACGGATTTTGTTGTCGGAAAATTTTATCTCCTGCTCTCCAACTTTGTGTGTCGGAAAATCCGATGGAAAATGTCCGATGGAGCCCACACACGGTCGGAATTTCCGACAACACGCTCCGATCGGACATTTTCCATCGGAAAATCCGACCGTGTGTACGGGGCATTAGAGTGATCAGTGATAATACTTTACACTAGAAATATTAAGTGCAGCGCTAATCCATATTGTGTGTATATATTAAAAAATTGTGCAAGTATGCAAACAGTAAGTATAACACATTGACTGTGCAAAATAAAATAAACTGCTAGGTGCAAACAGCAATAAATTAATTTAAATACAATTCATAAAGTGAAATCACTAAAAAGCGAAATAGCATTGTGAATAAATAACCCATGAGGGAAAAAACAAAAAACAGTCCAAACAGGTGAAATGAGATCACAAGTGTTTATGTAGAAATCAGTGTTCAAATTGAAGATCTATTCAACCTCTGAAAAATAGGCCACCATCTAGTAAGAAATCACTATAGATTTCACTATAGAACCACTATAGAATCCACCACTGATGAAAAAAATTGGATACTCTTACCGGACTCAGTGGACCCAATGCCAGCAGCACAGAGTCAAACAGGCATGGAACTGGGAACGTGGTCCCTCTCAGGAAACAACATGTGAGGTCAGCTTCCGTTCAACCTGGTCACCAGACCTAATCATGGACGCCACCATTCATAAAAGAAAAAGGCCGCCACATAGTGTAAAACCATCAACTATGGGTTTTATTGTAAAAGGTAGAACACTTACATCAATGATGATATAAACAGGCGAGATAAGGTATGTGATCACAAATACATCAAAGAAGTGCAGTAACATGGAGCTAGTTCAGTCTACTCGACCTGTTTCGTTCCATAGAACATCATCTGGGGAATGTGTTATAAGTCAATGGGGGTTATTTACGAAAGGCAAACCACTTTGCACTGCAAGTGCACATGAAAGTGCAGTCACTCTAAATCTAAGGGGCAGATCTGAAATAAGTGGAAGCTCTGTTGATTTTATCATCCAATCATCATGTGCAAGCTAAAATGCTGTTTTTTATTTTCCTTGCATGTCCCCCTTGGATCTACAGCGACTTTACTTCCAAGTGCACTTTCAAGTGCACTTGCAGTGCAAAGTGGATTTTCCTTTAGTAAATAACCCTCAATGTGTTATACTTACTGTTTGCATACTTGCACAATTTTTTAATATATACACACAATATGGATTAGCGCTGCACTCAATATTCCCATTATTCACTCAATTTGTCTGATTTAGGAAAATCTGCAAACACTACAATCAGGTACGGCAAGACTGCACCTAACAGTGGGAGTGGCTTGACAATACAGAGAAAAAAAAAAAGAGTATAGTTATAATACATGGGCAACAAATGGGTAATCATGACATTATGCACCAATGATAGAGACACTAGTGACAATAAAGATTACATACTGTAAAGATCCTAATGCATTAGTAAATTAGACTACAGTTTAGTGTGATAACGTAGTGGGAACCCTATCTGCTTGTTGCTACTTTTCTAAGTGGCTACACTTACTGGGGGAGGGCAGGGGGCAAGATGCTGTATAGTAGCAAAGCACTGTCCAGCCACAAGACAGAGGCCCTGGACAATGCTGTTCATTTGCATGATATCACATTTACTTGGTCTGAATGCACAGTGCTCATTTACATTGCTGGCTCATGTGTGTTGATCTCTCCGCCCAGGTCCGGAGCAAGATGGCATCTCCTCTTCACTGCTGCTTGTAAGTTTGCACAAGCCAGGAGAGTGGATCATGTGATATCCAAGGATTCCTCCTAGTGGGCTGATGTCATGAAACCTGGACACCATTGGGAAACTATAGCACACCTCCCTTCCCCTTACCCTCCAGGCAGCCAATGAAAGTTGATCTGTGTAACTGTAGAGATGTTCCCAGGTGGGTTACCATGCAGCTCCCAGGCTGGGGACATTTTCTGATCAAAGACATTTTATATGTGGGGACAGCCTCTTGAAAGCATAGAGATGACTAGAGAACCTTATGACTGAAGCTGGCACTAGATAAGTCCTTAACATCAAGCTGGTAAAACTTGGAGAACAAGTAAACAGACATGGTGGTTGCCTTGCAAATCTGGGAAACAGTAGCCTGATGCTGAAAAGGCCAGGAAGCACTCACAGTTCTAGTGGTATGTGCTTTGACAGTAAAGGACAGACCCCGATCCCTAAGACCGTAAGCTTGTATGAAGACCTGTCTACACCACTGGGAAATAATGGAACAAGAAGCTGGTTCTCCTATATAGGGACCGATAGGAATGACAAAGAGGGCCAGTCTTTCTAATTGAAATGATTGTGAGGGGTAAACACTCTCAGCACAAACTGCATCCAGACAATGAAGGGATACCTCCTTCTGATGCACTGGAACAGGACAAAGGGATGGAAGTACAATGTCCTGGTTAAGGCAAAGGGCCAAAAATACTTTAGGGAGGAAGGAGGTGCAAGGCCAGTGTGGAAATGCCAGGCCCTGTCACTGTGAAAAAGGAGAGAAAGTGACATAGGGTTTGCACATATGCAGAGTGCAGGGCACCAGAATGTCAGTTCTGAGCAAGGAAAGGTGGTTTTTGATCTTTCTCCTGGTTTTGTAATTCCTGAATCAGGGGCTGGAGCTTGCAGACTCTGAAGTGTTTTAAGAGGGAAGGAGTCTCCAACCCAGTGTGCAGGTTTTGCCAGTAACCAGCAGGCAGGTGGATGCAGGAGTGGGCAGGTGTTCACAGCTGTTATAAACTAGGACCTGCCAATAGTTCAGGGCTGCACCCAAATGACAGGGGGTCTCTGCATAAAGGTCAGGAGGACCTCAAGCCTTCCCCATGAGTCAGGGAGGCTGCATGGGGCAGCCAGAGTGTGTATGTCAGCACAGTGCAGGAGCAGATGGTGACAGAGCAGCAAGGAGCTGAAAGAGAGCCAAGAGTATTTACAGAAACACTGAAGTGCTGTGTTTGATGGTCTGAAGGACCAAGGCAACAGGCCTGAGCAGTGGCACTGCTTGAGAGATCCACAAGGCTGAATGTCTTTTATGTTTGTGTTGATGGTGGAAACCCCTGTGTGGGAAACTGATTCTCTGTATGAACATTTTCTGGCAATTTTTAGATGTAGCTTTTCACACACTGGTGAACATTTGCCCATTTTTACTTCTGAAACACTCTGACTCTCTATGATGCCTTTTTATACCCAATCATGTTACTGACGTGTGGTCAATTAACTAATTTGTTGCAAAATGTTCTTCCAGCTCTTCCTTGTTAGCACCACTTTACCAGCTTTTTGTTGCCCTGTCACAACTTTTTTGAGATGTGTTGCTGTTTACACTTTTAATAAGGAATAGTAGTGAGAATGTGTTTTATTCGTTGAACTAGATGAATTTGTGTCTTTTTTCAATCTAACAATGTAACTATGTAGCTTTAGGTTGAATGACAGAAAGAAGAGCGCTGAGCATAGGTGACAGAGTGACATTCCACCTAAAGGATTACGACAGCACTCAATTACTCAGCATTAACCCTTTCTACTGTAAACTTATATAAAAAATAGATATAATAATTGTGCCCAACAGTCCTATTCACAAGGTAGCTCCTGATGCTTGGCCCAAACTGCTTACCCACAAAGTGAGCCTTCGGAGACTGGATCACCCAGACACCGCCATGGCTATAGACTTGGAAAGCGCTCTACTGCTCACACAGTACATCTCTCTCCATTGGATCCACAGTATACCTAGGTACATATAGACGCCTTTGGACAAATATATTGGGGATTAGATTAAATCCTTTCAACATGGAGGTTTAATACCTGATGCCCTCACTGTGCCAGTCTTCTATTTTTTTTCCTGGAGATGGTGTTTTTTTGTTCTTCCCCCCATTACCATCTTGGGTCCGCATGACTCCTTGAGGGTTCCTTGTTGGGTATTCTGGTCCGCTTTGGCGCTCAGTGGTCCGGAGGGAGTGTCTGTTCTTTTAATATTTCTGGTCATATTCATTCATTATTTATTTGGCTTATGATATCCGGCCACATCCCCTGAAGATCTAGACTCTCTTGACCAAAGCACGTTGGGGCTTTCAGCTGGGTATTGTATGAGAATTCTTTTGGAACCCATGACGATGATCTAGAGCATATCCCTGAAGAAGATCTAGACATTTTCTGCTGGTTATTGTATGAGAATTCGTTCTGAATCCATGATCAACCATATTTTATAAGGATTGATGTTTATTGTGTGGTGAATATATCGTACTGGAACCACATATTTAGGATACCCCATGTTAATTACTTTTAACCATGTACAAATAAAATTATATTATTTTAGAGATGTTCAATGTTTGGTTGCTGCCAAGGGGTTTTGGTAGTGTGCTTTGTTACCTAAACCAGTACATTCACAGTTCCGGAAAGCACCAAGAAGTCACATTCCAGGCTAGCCCTGCAATCATCACTAGGGTCCAGGTAAAGCCTCCAAAGTAATAATAATAATAATAATTATATTGACCCCAGGAAAAAAAAAGGCTGGCAAAAAAAAAGTTAAATGTTTCTCAGTAAATAAAAGGCATCCAAACTCCTAGGACACTAGCAGAAAACGGAGGCATGCTGTGAGATGGATGGGGTTATACCATGCTGATTACTAGTTTTTAATTTGTAAGTGTCCAAACCTCTGTGGGTGGCAGTATAACCAACAGTCTCTAAATCCAATTTCAATCAGCGAATGAAAGAAAAGTAACAAGTTATTTAAGGAATTATATTTTTATTTTTCAAGCCACCACTGCCTGGCGATTTGAGTAAAAAAAAAAAAAAAAAAAAAAATAAGAACTACTACATAAATGTAGTTACATAGTTAAATGAATAAGTGTTTGGTAAAATATCAAATATAGCGAATATGGGAAAAAACATGCAACAATCCATTGAACAACATAGCTTGTAAGTTTATTTATATAGTTGCTCGGCATTAAATGTGATACAGTCTCATTGTCTCGGTTTCCAAAGCTGGCAAGTGACCTCTAACACTCAAAGCTAAGAGAATCTCCTGAGCAGTCTTGCATAATACCAGCACATACGACAGATGCCCTCAGCTAGAACCAGCAGTGTTCATTTATGAAAAATATATTATTACAAGCACTCATTTTCAGAGTTTAGTTTGCACATTTGTTGCATAATGTTTAAGCATCTGCAGAGGAAAAGAGCTGAACAGTATCCTTAACCTCTTTCTACTTAAATGTGTCACTAAAAAGAAAATATGCTGTCAAATTATTTTGATTCAAATCCTGTTCTTACTACCAAGGTGGAAAACAACAGGTAACAGAATTAACCCATGGTTTCCAATTGTGCTGGTGTGTTAAAGGCATTTATCAGGACCCCTTTTATTAAATGCGGCACAAAGAAGCGTTATGTTATAAAAAATGTTGAACAACTTTTTTTTAAAGGCCCATTTCACACTGCATCGCTGCAGTTTGGTTGCAGCATATTGTAACTGTGGTTTTCGTGTGGGTTACCCATAGTTTCCCACAGACTTCTATAATGTCTTATGTTTTTTACGCGTTTTCTGAAAGGAGTTTTGATGCACTTTCAGAAATCGTGCTAAAATTGTGCGTCATAATAATAGAAGTCTATAAGAAACCGGGAGTAACCTGCACAAAAACTGCGGGTACGCTACGCTGCACCCATGCAGCGGCCAAACCAAAGCAATGTCAAAGTGGAATAAATGTGCTTCAGAAGAATTTAAATTTGCACAACACCAATGACAGGAAAGATTCTTATTTTTGGTGTGCTATCCCATGCTAAATTGCACACAAGTGCAAGTATGGTTGGACACGTGGGGTATCATTTTACTTAAGGTTTTGATTTTTAAAGATAGCTGGATATCCACATAAACAAACATTCACACTGATCATGCATGTTGTTGTCTATGGAAAAAGCAGGAGGGGAAAGAAAGGTAAAAAAACCTTTAGAACCAGCTATATTTTGGAGCAAAACATTCAAATGTCTATATGTACTTTTGACCCAACCATAACTGAGCTTAATTTGAACACAATTCCTGAAATCTAAAATGATTGGCAATGACTGAATATCAAACAGTCAGAATGTCAAAACTGGATGTACAACTGCACCATTTTTCAGTGTTCTTATTGCTACAGCTGCATCTTTTACATTTAGCCATATGTGTCTATAGACAAATGTCCTTCTGCCCATGGGTCAAGTGGAGGGACCAACCCTAGAAGTAGTCAACTGGTCAACGTTTTGGGGTAGAATAAGGAAGGCTTAGAGCCCATAACGTGTTTTTCATTGTCATCTGTGTCAAAATTGGGGAGACCACCACTCTTTACTTGTAGTTGAGTTATCAGGTCAGGAAATTCCTCTTTTGTCACCAGAAAAGAAATTGGTGGGAAACCTTCCCAATGGGCTTTTAAACAGCAATGAAAATCTAACTGGGGTTCAATACCATACCCATGATATCCAAGACTGAAATAAAATGCCTAGAATTATATTTAAAGGTGCTTAGAGACATCACATGAAAATCTCTCCAGTCTTCCAATCTCTTAGGAATTGGCAGAATTTGGGATGTCTATGGCACCTGCAGACAATCTGTACAAAGAAAGCAAGGAAAAATGTCAATAGATTGATAAGGTCAGGGGTGTCTGCTGACTACATAAACAAACATTCATACTCTTACAATATGTGGAGAGATATGGCGCAGAAGTGTATGTGACCAACACACTGAAGGGAGATGACTTGGGGGGTCTAAGTGAGGTGGTGGAGTGATTCCAAAACACTGTAATGCAGCACCTCTCAAGAGACTGAAGATTCTCTATGGTAATAGATAAGAACAGCAGAGGGTTTATCTGAGTATAGCAGTACAAATTTATTTGCATGAGGATTGTCAACTTACAAGAAAATGTAGCGATATCAGGTATATACATGTAGAAACATCATTCAAGGTCAGCTTCTGGGGGTGGACCTTTGCATAGCAGGATGAGCTTCCTTGGGAGAGATTGTAGCACCCTTGACTGTAATCCAAAGGCAACACCGTCAGGAAGCAGCAGACTAAGTGTAGCAATAGGCCAATAAAAAGAAAGCTATGTAAATAGCAACTCACAATAATGGGTTAACAGCCTTATAACATGTGGGTCTTCTGTCTCACGTGGGTCAGATCGTCCATTAATCGTCTAGATGTAGGAGAGCCGAGCAGGTTCCAGCTCTCACTGGAGCCTATAGATGAGGATGGGAGCCCTGGAGAGCCCCGGTAGACCACAAGATAACTGAGGATGGAGGACACATGTTGTAAGGCACTTAACCCTTTATTTCTGTGAGCAGGTATTTACATAGCTTTTGATTCACCTATTACACTACACTTAGTCTGCTGCTCCCTGGTGGTGTTTCCTTCACATTACAGCCACACCTGCTGCAATCCCCCTGAAGGAAGCTCATCCTGTTCTGCGAAGGTACATCCCCGGAAGTTGACCCTGAATGACATTTCTACATGTATATGCCTGATCTCACTACATTGTCTAATAAGTTGCCAATTATCGTGTGAATAAATTAGTTTTTATACCGCTACACTCATATGCACCTCTATGCTAACTCTTACAACAGCATTCATATCTATGTACTAAGAACAATCTGACAAGCTTTGTTATGCCTACAACCAGTTTTAGTCAGTCAAGGATAATTGCACATATATAATAAAAGAGCAATGTTAAATAAAACAATATTCAAATTAACAGATTGCTATAAATTTTATACTCAAAAATCATTTTAAAACTTTCTCAAAATATAATATAAAGTGAGCATGTCGGAAATTGCTCCCAGATAAAATCTATTTGCGTTACTTGAGGTTTTGGCTATTATTTAAACAGCAACATTTTCATAGCGGGTATGATAAATTAAATGCCTTTATGAAACCTGTAATAGTCTTGTTCAGCTATTTACTTAGACAGTAAGTTACCTATTGACCAATTTCACATATACATTTAAGATACCTAAATAATTGTTACATGCTTATATACATGAACTGTGTTACAGTACACATTTTCTGTGCAATCAAAAGGTAGGAAATTGTCATCTTAAATGTTGCTATGCTACACCCCCATCATAGCATTCAAGTTGACACAGGGTGAAAAGTTGTAGGTTGCAATGAGTGAATTCATCACAATTTTGTAAAACATACCAAATAATAAACATACGGGATGTACCGTGGATGCAAAGAAGAAATAGCCCTTCCTGTAGCAAATGTAAACATTTTCTATATAATAACAGATTAGCTGACTTATAGTAAGCCATGATTACAGCCAGATAGTTTAAGAAAAAAAAAAAAAAAAACTACATTTCCTGCAGAAAAGCAGGTATTGTGCAATTTTATACTAACCCATACAACACAGTAAAGTCATTGTTCTCAGAGCAGCAAGCATGGTTTCCCTTAATAGCCCCAGTACAGTCATCTATACACGTATATAAAAAAAATATATAAATATATTTATAATTATCTTATAGCACTAGAGAAGCCTGGAGTTTGGAAGCTGCAGCATAGCATTAGGAGTCTATGAAATGATTAACTATAACACAAAAAAAAAAAAAAAACTTTTGGTTTTTCAGTCTTAAATTAAAAGAGACATTCATAGGTCAAGCAATCTTCATAGTACACAGACTGCATACTGCAGAAGCACAAATGGAGATGAGGCACATTGTTCAATAGTTTTTCCTGTATACATACACAAATTATTCAAAAATACATGCAGACGGACATGTTTAGCACAAGACAGTCTCTATTTGTATATCGCATTCTTCATAGATCTGTAAACGTTTTACAAAGACCTTTTGTTAGTGGAGGTTACAGATCGCAAGCTTTGGTTCATGATGGTCATGAGAGTACATATCTGTGCAACACAGAAAAGCAAGTTCAAGCAGCAGGCAGGTTTGATCTGGGCATGCAACTACTCATGACGCTCCATCGTCCTCCTCCACATCAGCCAGCTCCGAGTCCTTCAGAACCTCCCCACTTGCTTGCTTTCTACATGAAAAAAAAAATAAGGGGACATGCATTACAAGTTGAACTGTGTCATCAATGAATTTGAAGTGAAAACATTGCAATTAATTTAGACCTGTTTCTTGTGCTTTAACCAAATAGTTCTCCCTTGTAAATGGAAATTAACTCAACGGGATTAGACCTAGAACTGGTGCACTGACCTGATGTGGATACCTGCAAACTTTAAGAAGTTTTTGGTGACCATTCTGGTCCCTCTTAACTACTTTTGTATAAAATATTACCCCCTCAAGTGTGCCTTCCACTCTTTAACATCGCCAATCAGAATGACTTAACTTGGCAAGTAGCCATTGGTGACGTCACATAGCCATATCTATCTCATTTAAGTGCCATTTAAATTTATTGAATGTACTCACACCTACCAGAGGAACCTAAACTATCAGCATTTGATACTAGCTGGACTTCTGTTTGTGCAGGTAATCTGAATGTCACCACAGACACCTGGAATAATGGTTTCATCTAAGGAAAGTACAGGTCTTCCATAACCGACTGTCAATGACTGGTATCACCAGCATAAATGGCCAGGTAGAGGTCTAAAACCAGACATTTTATATTCTCCTCCGCGTCCTTCTTGCAGAAGTCCTCCTATCTGCCAAAGCAAACAAACCTAAGGCCCCTTTCACACTGCTGCGTCTTAAAAGTCGCACAATTTTACCATGATTTTGGGGCCACAATTTACTCGTGATTTCAGGGAATGCCTGTGTAAACTTGAGGTCTATGTACCTCAACTCCCATGAAAGTCGGACCAAAGCATTACAGGGACTACTTTGAAGTCAGCATGACTTGAAGTCACACGTATATGAATGGTTATCATTGGAAATCATGGGGAATGACATGTCATGCGACTTTGCAGTCCCAAGTTGCAGGACAAGTCGTACACGTGTGAAAGGGGCCTAAGTGCTGCTTATCCTTTGCATCATACGTGGAATATCAGGCATTGGGTACAAAAGCCACACGGAAGGTAAGTTGCTGGCATCTGCCCACCAGTAAATCACCTTCTAGTTTACCATCCAACTTTTCCAAGTAAACAGTGTGATCATTGATGCATGAACACCATTGCTTTACTTTTCTTTTCTTGGAAAATTGTTACACATTTCCTGATTGGGTCCAATAATTCACTTAGCAGTGCTGAAAAGTAAAAACTATTCAGGAGTACAAAAGCACGAGAGCGGACATGCACTACTGAGAATCTTTTATTGGTTCTGGACTAAAGCATTAGTACTTAGATGAATTCTCATTGACTCAACAATGAAAGTTAAAGTATCAAAACCCAAAGCCAAAATGTAATATTGCAGCTTATCATTACTTAGAAGAAGTGGCTGCAGTAGTTTTCTTTGTAGAATGATTTTTCCTTTTTTCACCCCATAATTTTGCAATTAACAAACTTCCCTTACCTTCATGGCTACACTAATTTCTCCATTGTGTCTTTGGAGGAAGATATGGATGGCATATAGGGCGAACTTGAAATCGGGGTTTTAGTTGCACAACATTGGCCAATATATGCCTCAAGGCCCCTCTGTGAAGTGTGGTCCCTAACTCTAGTTTAGGAGAGCCTACATAATAGAGCATATATAGCAGTGGATGCGTTGAGGGCAGTTATGCCTAGAAGCAGCCCATTTCTTGTTTTTTGCCAGCTAGTTGGTAAGTGTGGTGGGAAAAATAGTTTTGTGTGCTCTGTGTAAAGCCCTTCTGTGTGCACCTTACTTTAAAAGTGAATTATAAATTGGGGCAGTTGTCATTTTGTTTAGCTTGGTAGACTTGAAACATGTCTGTCTTTGTTGGTCTCCATTACATTTTGGATTGATGAGACCATTGGTTTACACAGGAAAGAGGACACTACATTTCAGGAAAGATCAGTGTGTATTTTCTGTACTTGTTGGAAATGTTCTTGGCTCAAAAAAAATAAATACTATGCAGCCACCATGACTAAGGACTGGTAAGTTACAATATGGTAACATTTTATTTTTGGGTTTAGATATGGTTAAATAACTTTTTATTGATTATAAAAACTGTCTGACATGAACTGAGATTTATGCTCTACGGAGAGTAGCAATGGCAAAAAATGTCTTCCATCTGTAAAGTACTGGCATGACTAAAGACTAACTGAGGCATAAATGTAAAAAAAAGTAGCAAGGGGGGAATCTCCCCAACAAAGAGCTACAGAAAGAGTACCACACTACGACCCAGATGAAGCAGAGTCTATTTACTCAAGCAAGCATGATGAACAACCAACCAATGTTACAGGGACATTCAGGTCCCCTTTTTTGAATTTCCAAAGCACCTTGCGAAAGAGGACCTTTGGTTCTCCCAAACATCAGGTGCCTGGTCATTTGGTCATCATGCTTACTTGAGTTAAAACACTGCTTCATCTGAATTTCAGTGTGCTGGCCTTTCCTTTGATTATGTTTATCAAGTGCCGGCATTGACCGTGCACTATTATCTATTTTGGCCTCTGAGGTATGTGTGGGATGGCTGTCTTTGTAAACAGGTAGAGAATGTAATAAAAATCTTGCACTTGTTATGAAACATTGCTACTTCATTCAGACAAAAAAACAACAACTTTTGTTGAATTTCGACTTTAACCACTTAAGGACCACCCCATAGCAGATATATTGCTACAGGGCACAGAGATATACGTGATTCTGCACTTCGGCCTGATTACTCACAGAAGTCGATCTGCGGGTGGCAGAGACTTGATGTCTGCCAGCACCCACGATCATCAGGCAAATACACAGAATAGAGATCTGCTTATGTAAGTAAGGCAGGTCTCCGATCTGACAGGGGAGGAAGGGGTGGGTTTTGTGCCCCTGCAAAGCAGGGAATAAAATCCATCACTTTCCTTCGTAAACGCAGCACATATAGTACAGTAAAACACTGGGTAGGCAGTCAACCCTTTGACACCCTTCCCAGCCAGTGTCATTAGTACAGTGACAGTGCATATTTTTAGCACTGATCACTGTATTAGTGTCACTGGACCCCAAAAAGTGTCAGCTAGTGTCCAACTGTCTGCTGCAAAATTGCAGTCCCGCAGGGCCATCTTTAAGGCAGGGCAAAAGGGGCAGCTGCCCTGGCCCCTGTCATTGTTGTGGGGCCCAAAGCAGCTGCCTCATACTTGCCAACTATCCCAGTTTAAATTCCCTTGCCCTTTGAAGTTTTAGTCCTGTGCTGTGTCCCTATATCTCAGTGTGAAGTGCTGGTACTAATGCTGCCCAGCTCTGCCCTATTGTTGTGTACAGGTGACTCACCAGCAGAGTCTGTGTTTACATGTAAATAACCAGCATTCATATGTAAATAGCGGCAGTATCCATAGGTATATCATGCCCCCCTGCAGTGAGGAGATGATGCACTGTAACCTCTAGCAACCAGTGAGCAGTATTACTGTACAGTAATCTCTAGCAACCAACAAGCAGAAATCATCTGCTGTAACCTCTAGCAACTAATTAGTGAGCCGTAATGTGTGCTGTAGCCCCTAGCAACCAGTCAGTAAGCAGTAATTATATGCTGTAACCACTGGCAACCAATTGCAATTGTTGCCTGAACCGATACAGTAAACTCATTTTAGGTCTAGCTGCTATTTATTATATGTCTCAGAGCAGGTGGAGAGTGAAATTGCATGGGGGGGGGGCAAGAAATTTTTTGCCCAGGGTCCAATCAATATTAAAGATGGCCCTGCAGCCCTGCTATAAGTTGTTAATCTTCGCCATTACTAGCATAATAAAAAATAAATACAAATTCTGGTATATATACACACCATAGTTTGTAGACGTTAACCAATTAATATACGCTTATTGGGATTTTCATTACCAAAAATATGTAGCAGAATACATATTGGCCTAAATTCATGAAGAAATTAGATTTTTTTCAATTTATTTTATTGGATATGTTTTATAGTGGAAAGTAAATTTTTTTTTTTTTTTAAACTGTCAATCTTTTTTTGTTTATAGTGCAAAAAAAAAAAAAAAAAAAAAAGCAGCGGTAATCAAATAGCACCAAAAGAAAGCTCTATTTGTGGGGAAAAAAATTAAACAAATTTTATTTGGGTACAGTGTTGCATGACTGCGCAATTGTCACTTAAAGTAACACAGTGCTGTATCACACAATGGCCTGGTCATGAAGGGGGTAAAAAAAAGTGGTCAACTCTAGTGGTGTTAAATCCCAAAGCAAACATTTACTATATTGCAGTTTACCAATTCCTAGATGTGATGGCTACATCTGTTTTGTTTTTAAGGATTTTCTTTCCTATAATTTTCACCTAGTGATCCATCCAGTAAGTTGTTTTTTCAAGCTGTAATTATAAAGTATTAGCTGGAGTTTGACTTCAATTTGTTTGCATATTTAAACCTGCTAGTACATCTAACAATCCCCTCCCTCATTCCGACAATGCTGCTGTCTAAAGGTGCCACTGTGCTCTTTCACCTAGAGTGGAGGCACTCTAGTACAGGTGGTGTGTTACTGGCCAGATCACTAGGTGAAAACAGATAAAAAAATATATACAAGAGAAATAGCCTCTGCCAAGCGCCTAAAAACCGCCTCCCATTCATTCCAGTGTGCCTTTTCACACTGAGACGGTGCGCTTGCGGGACGGGAAAAAAGTCCTGCAAGCAGCATCTTCGAGACGAGTTGGGAGCGCTGTATACAGCGCTCCCAAAACACCCCTGCCCATTGGACTGAATGGCCAGCGCTTTCAAATGCTATAAAAATGCTTTGAAAGCGCCGCAAAACGGGCGTTTTTAACCCCTTTTTTTTGCTTTAAAGACGCCGCAAGTGTGAGAGGAGTCTAAGAATATGGAAATGTTAAAGACTGTTTATTCTTTTTATTAAATAGGGTGACTTTTAATGAAGTTAAAATAATAATATAGGAGAGATTCATGAAACATTGCAGAAAAAAAATCCTAAATATTTACAAATCTTTACTTACAGCAGTAAAGCCTATTACACACTTTTTTTTGTTCAACCCAGCGACCTGAATGAAGAAAAACACGGAAAAACTCAGGAGGAGCTGCGGTACTAACTATGCAATGTTAGTACAACCATCTCCCCTGTTGAGCTATTGTGTTCTGACAGGCGGACTGCCACCCCCGCAAGAACACACTGGTCAAAAAATTTTGGGTTCATGCCCCTTCCTTGCTGCTGTACACATGGGTCGAATGTCGGTCAGTTTCTATTGAATCAGCTGATGCCACCCGATATTTGGCCCATGTGTACGCCCCTTAAGTCTTGACCCCATCTCTAGTAGTGGAAACTGGACAAGTTGTCTGAGCTGGCCAATATACCACACACTTTACCTTACAAGTGCTCAGTCATTGTGCATTTTGCAATTTTAACATGCACATCAGTAAAATGAAGTAGAGGATATTTACTGCTTCTAATAATGGTCTCACATACTACCTATTAATTCTTAATGTTATGCAAACTGTATGAGATGAAAGCACATAGAAATAGTGTATTCCTGCTGACATTCCTTTTAAGTCAGGATCTTTGATGCTAATCAGTTCATGCAATTTCTGTCTTAATATAATCTTACACATTGCCTGTGAATCACTACTCTGATAGCAGCATTCAGTTGTGAAGTCATGGTAAAGACAGGCAGAGAGCACTTTCAGTACTGGACACCAACTACATTGCACGAGAAATTCATAATAGCACCAACAGTTATATAAAATATAGGATGCTCTGAATGAAAATTTAGCTCATCCCATCTCCTGTCCTAAACTGGAATTGCTACTTTCTTGGTCAACCAAATTTAGCATGATCCACCTGTAAATTTAAAGCAAAACTTTACCCATAACAACTTGAAGAAAAAAAAAAAAAAAGTACTTTTAGCACGAAACATTCCACAATAATAATTATGCTACCAAAATGAGGGTGTGCTGTAAATTGCCTCCAGCATTGCTCCTGTTTCTTCTTGACAGAGGCTGCCATTTTTCTGAAGCCCAGAGCCCCTGAGAAGCAGTAAATCATAAAAGCAGAATTAAACCTATCGATTTAATGGTTTGAAAAAAAAAAAAGTTACATTCCTGGAATGTCGAGATTGTTAACGGACACATTTGCTCGTGTCCTCAACCAAACTATCAAATGACTGGTGTCATAAGTGATCACATGTGCAGATCAAACAGAAGAAGCTTCCTTGGCTGTAAATAAGAGGGTTGAATTCAGCTTTAAGGCTGTCAGCAGACCGTCTCTACAAATTTGGCAGTGCCTAAAAATAGGGAGCAACTGAGCATGTGCAGTGCAGGCTGATACAGCGTATTACTGGATTTTAAACAGTATAGACACTTATTAAAGTGATTGTAAAGTCTTTTTTTTTTAATTTTTTTATAACAAACATGTTATACTTACCTCCTCTGTGCAGTTAGTTTTGCACAGAGCATCCCTGATCTTCCTCTTCTCTGGTCCCTCTTTGCTGCTCCTGGCCCCTTACTCCTATCGGGTGCCCCCACAGTCAGCCCTGTCCCCTCTCTCTCCCTCGATTGGCTGACTGACTTTGATTGACAGCCGCGGGAGCCAATGGTGCCGCTGCTGTGTTTCAGCCAATCAGGAAGAGTGTCCCGGGCAGCTTAGACATTCATGGACATCGATGGAGAGAGATGGGGCCCAGGTAAGTAATTAGGGGGTTTCTGGGGTGGCTGCTACACACAAAAGGTTTATCTTAATGCATAGAATGCATTAAGATAAAAAACTTTCTGCCTTTACAACTCCACAAAAGGGGCCAGCCTGAAGTGATATAGCAGGACGTAATTTTCTGACTAAAGTTCTAATTTAAGTCAAAAACATTCCTAATGTTCTTATTGGTTCTTAATATTTCAGGGTCAAGATTTAAAAAAGTAGCCCAACTGTATTTTCTTGCAATTGTGCTGACCTTACAGGTTTTTCCTACAGCAATCCCCTAGTCATTGCTACCAATATGTTCAGAGGAGCACAAACATATTTATCCATTATACCAGGCCTACTGAAAGCATCTTTTTTAATTTGAAATATTCATCATTAATCATTAATTTAAAATAATTTAACAGCTTAAAAATCTTGATCATTTTAAAAGCCTGGGGTAATAATATATTAATATACAGAATGGGTGTAAGAAACATTTTTTCTATACTTAAAACAAGATGATTTCCATGAACATACATTCAAATCAATGTCCCGAAAAAGTAGAGGTAGTTGGCACTTGACTTCATGGTCTTTGAACCCTATTTTAAAGGATAAATTAACCATTTAAAAAAAAAAAAAATGAATGTGCATTTTTTTGCATTTTTTATTTTCTAAGGAGTCTGCAGACCATCTGCGATCAGCTGTAAAGCGGCCACAAGTCATGTGACCGGCCTGAAGACAGCCAAAATACAATATTTAGAACACTCGTTTTTCAAAACAACTTACACAGTATGCTATGCCAGCCTCTAAAAGAGGTGCTGGCAGTGACAATTTTAGGTTTTTCTTTTACAATAATAGCGGAGGGGTGGCGGGGCAGGGCCGGAGACAGACACAGAGGGAGATGAAGGGCAGGAAGGAGGGGGTGATGGGGGAGAGAGGAGAGCATAGGGGACAGCAGCGTATGATGGAGGGATGCACTCTGACCATGGTGGTCATGGCTCAGCAGCCCTGATTTTTGTGGTCAGCGCAGAGAGGGCATACAGGAAGTGGCAAGTTCAGGGAGGTTTTTTTTACAGTTTAGAGAGGCAGATTACACAGCACAAGCACTGTGTTGTGTAAGCTGCTTTAAGGGACCATGATCTATATATATATATTTTTGGGGTTAACAAACGCTTTAAATACAATACACTAAGCATCTTGCCAAATAGTTGGAAACATTTGGCTGTGTCCAAAATGTTTGTGTGTATCATTATGAGTGGAAGCCTATGAAGAACAACTTAAATTTTTTTTTAAATGGCCCTTTAAAAAAATATATATATAAAAAAGGTCCTTTAAGTGCACTGTGTTCAGGTGCCGGACACAGTGCACTATGGGAAGCGCGATGTCCATACAATCATGAGATTGCAGACGAGACGCTTCATTTGCAGGCATTTGACCTGCCTTGTGGCGCAATCTATTGCGCTGGAATACTTCTGCCCGGCGCCCGTAGTATCACTACGTCCGGGTGCTTTGATCAAGATTGGCACTGCCCTAGGACATGGGCGGTGCTTTCCCCCTGAGTTACGATGCCACTTCTGGTTTCCCTGTGCCAGTGATAAACCGGAAGTGACGTCAGCAGCTCTGTGGAAGGCATGGCCCGAGCGGAGCTAAGTAAGCCCCATCTAATGTAACTTTGGAGGCTTATTACTCTGATCGTCCCTAACAACCCCTAGCAGTACATGAGTGGTCCCAGAATTTTAAACAGGATGCACAAACTTCGATAAAAGATTATCATTCCCATGGCATGGCACCCTTCCTGGAGGCACTGACATGAGGATGTCATAAACCAGAGGAAATAACAGTAAATATAACCACGTAATGAAGACTGTAATAAGTTATTGGCAGATAATATAAACAAGTAAAAGTGGAGTTTAAGTTGATATCATATAGCAATATCTATACTGTATATAATGAAATGCAAAAAATGTATCAGATATGCTGGTCAGTACAGAGTTTGCTTTTTCCACATAGAATTAAAAGATATGCTACTCTGGAATTGGATGATTCAACTGATCTTCCTAGCTGAAAATTACAAATTAGTGCTAACAGTGCAATTTTTCCGTTTGTTTGCGCCGATCTGTGAGGCTGGGCTATATACCATGATCTGTGAGGCTGCGCCATATACCATGATCTGCAAGGCTGCGCCATATACCATGATCTGTGAGGCTTAGCTATTTACTCTGTCCTGTGATGCTTAGCTATATACTCTGTCCTTCGATGCTGGGGCTATATATTCTGTCCTGTGATGCTGAGCTGTATACCCCTGACACTATGGGTGGAAGCAAGTGGAATACAGGGCACGGAGTGGGTGGATTCTATAAGGGGTGGGGCTTATAGGAAGTGAGAGGGGTCAAAAAGGAAAGGCGGGGTCTGGCACCCCCCATCCTAAAACTTCACCAGCCGCCACTGGGTTACACTGTACATAACCACATATAAATGTTACCTCTCAAAGCTGTTTCTTAAGACACAAAACACCAATAACAGTGGAAAGGTTAGAAACCAGATCAATAACGCTGTTATAGAATGAAATACATTTGAATCACACACTTAAAAGGCAAAAAAAAAAAAAAAAAACACGTGATTGCGACTTGAATGTAGGATCCTCTGTGGAGAAAATTCATCTGATTAGGCTGAACATCACAGAAGGAATGCAGGATGCTAGTAGCAAATTAGTTGGCCATAGGAGGTAGGTAAAAAAGCTGAAGCTTAACAAGGACAGGAAATGTGTAAAGTTGCACAATGCTGGTTAATACCAGGTCATGTAAATAGTTAGAGGTGATGTTTTACTAAAATTCCCAAGAAAAAAAAAAAAAAAAAGCACAAAAAGCAAACAGTTCTCAGCATTGGTAACAAAACCACATTCAGGGAAAACTAATGCGTTTCGCAAAGCTGTGAGTTTGGTTAATCAAGGTGGGTGTGACTAAACACAGCACATTAGTGAGGACTGACAACACACTTAACACATGTTGTGTACTCAATTTATGGGGCACAACAAAGAAATTACCTTATGTGTGGAAGCAATTTTTTAGATGATTTAAACTGGCACCTGTTCCAAGATGACACAATGATTAAGAATGAATAAATCAATAAATAAAATTTCTATAAAATCATATACAAAGATTTTTAATGACAGCTTATGGAATGTAACTATAAAATCACAGGATGCATAGTGTGTAAGCACATGAAGGTAAGCAAATGATTTGCACTTGCATCTATTAAGGGGAAAATGAAAAATGAGTTCAACACAACCCAAGCATTGAAATAATGGACAGAAAAAAAATTATGTAACAGTTCCAATAATACCACTGCTGTGTATATCAAAACAATACAGCATTGTGCAAGCTTGACAAAGTATACAGATTTTTTTTTTTTTTAATATTTACACCTGCTATACTATAGATACAGATGACAATCTAACTAGGTTGCCATGGAAACAGCAAGTACTACCAAGCACCCTGATGGTCCTTGCATGAAAGGAAATTCTAAAGATTTAAGAGATATGTATTAACTATATGCATTTATGTTATCAGCTATAAATTAAAATAGAAAATTAGCACTAATAACAAACATGTTTCATTTCCATATTATCATTACACATGCTGATGGCTTTGTAATTGACAGAAGGCATCATCTATTTCTCGTGCAATATTTAAAGCAGCAACTTTGCTTTCTAGCAACAAAGTGGAGGTGAAAATGCCATCTACAAGTCTACAAAACGCAGAAGGCAGGATAACACTTTGCTTTACAGTTGTAGCTTTTGCATGCATTTTGTATTCCAAATTCTCTTTGCTAGTCCAAAGATCCACTGATATTACCATTCCCCAAAATGTTTTCCAACAATGTCATTTTGTGTTTGATTATTTTTTGAGTTTTATTTTCTTCACCAGAATTTAAGAGAAAATATATTATTAAATCTAAGGTCATACAATTGCTAGTGGTTTCTGAGGACTAGAGAATGGAAAAGACCAGACTAGTCAGTCAACCAAACTAATGTTAGCTTGTGTACAAGCAATGGGAAAGTAATAGTTATGAAATCTGGACTATTGTTTTGTAATTATTTCAGCATTGTAATCAACTAAGCCAACTTTGGTATGCAAAAGCATATACAGTAAAACCTTGGTTTGAGAGCGTTTTGCAAGAGAAGCAAAAGTTTATTTAATATATTTTGACTTGATATACAAGTAGCGTCATGTCACAACTGTGTATAAAAGAGAAGAGAGGCGCCTCTAAGTGTAGCAATATGGTTACATTTAATGAAGATACAACATTTAGCAAGTCACATGGTTGATTAAAACAGACACATCTAAGTATGCAGGCATCCGGGGTAAAGCTGCCCACACAGACCATCCTTCACACCGTCATCGACGTTGTCCCTTCCACGCTGCGCTCCATGAGCGGTTCATGCCTCGCTTTCAGATCGCTCTACTGCAGGGGTAGTCTTCTTGGTCATGATTGCAGACGGACAGCGGAGAGAGCCGGAGGTGCCGAGGACGGTCTATGTGGACAGCTTTACCCCGGATACCTGCATACTTAGATGTGCCTCTTTTAATCATCAACCATGTGATTTGCTAAATGTTGTACCTTCATTAAATGTAACCATATTGCTACACTTAGAGGCGCCTCTCTTCTCTTTTATACTCTGTAGCTCCTGCTGGATTTTGCTTCTAATCCCCTTGTGGAGGCTGCCATTTGTGGATGGACATTTTATGGTTACACAACCCATCATATTGCTATAATATTTTTATATGGACTATAAACTGAAGGACCTATGAATAAATGGTTGTGCAACAAATCATTTGAGTTTCCATTATTTCTTATGGGGAAATTCGCTTTGATATACAAGTGCTTTGGATTACAAGCATGTTTCCGGAATGAATTATGCTTACAATACAAGGTTTTACCATATTCAGTATAGCATATGGCCAAGAAATGCTAGAACTACTATGTAGTTCATCTTTATTTAACACCGGTCATGAAACGAATATGAGAGCTGCCATTGTTCACCCCCTGAAAATGCTAATTAACGGACGACTGTCCTGAATGACCCCCTGGCTTCTTTACTTTATGCATCCTTGAATTAGCATAATAAAGCAATTCAGTAAAGCATTAAAGTATTATCTGCACACCTACTCCAGTAACACCTGGCAAGTGACCCAAATTATTAAAGAAAAAAGTGAAAGTATGACAGCCAGACAACTAGCAATTTCTAGGGAGCTCAGAAATGACAGCCTCCATGTTTTCTAATGAAAAGTTTCAGGGGCTCATTCAACGCACATCCACACTTTACAGGTGTAAACCAATTTCAGCTCTTACTAGAAAAACCCCCCCCCAAAAAAACAAAACTACCAAAGTGTTCAAGACAATCTACCAACAGTTCCATTTATTTCAGTTTTTTTATGGAATGTAGGTATTCTTGTTCATATTTTCTACAAATTAAAAAAATGGCAGCTTACAAGTCCTTAAATGAGGTGGCTGCATTCATTTTTCCTATTCAGGCTTTTTTTCTTTATTTTCACCTGGTATTCTTGCAAACAACACTTCCTCTCTCTTCATGCCTACACTTTGTATCTCCACTAGATCTATGAAAGGAGCCTTCCTGTCCCTGGGTGAGAGCCATGGTTGTCAAACAGACTGGCCATGGTTGATAGGACTAGTAGTTTACACAAACAAAAAATAAAAGGATTTTGTGCTCTCTTAAGTTCACAGAAAGTGACAAGGACTCTGCATATCTGGGAAGAGCAACAGTTTTTTTTCTGTACTTGCTGAAATTGTTCTTAGCCTAGAGAGCGAAGACCAATAAAACCAATGCAGCCATCATATCCAAGGGCTGGTAAACTACAATATATTACATTTTTTTGGGGGGGGGGGTTAGATATGCTTTAAGACTTCTGTGTATTATACAGTTAGCAGCAAAGTGCACTTCTTTCACTTCATTTGTAAAACCCATGAGCCAAGGAATGCCTAAAGGGTTTGTTCACTTTTACCAAAAAAACTGCCTATGCAAATAAGGGGCACCTGTAGATATAAAAACAGTCAGTCGATATAATACCCTTACTATAGGTGTAGGCCATTTATGTACCTTATGCAGTCTGACTGGAAAACTCCTAGGCTGTTGCTAAGGACATTGCTAAAGGATGCCTAGCTGTTACTCTCCCCCCCCCCACCATCACAGGAGCAAGCTCTCAAATGCTGAGCTCAGAGCTACTGCATCAGGATTAAAATAATCAATGTTGATTGGGAGAGTGAAATTCCACTTTAAAACCAATATTTTATGAGGAAAGCACGAAAATTGTATTGAAAACATCATCCAATCAGGGTTTAGATCTACTCTTATTCCCATGTACCATAACAGTTTAAAAGGAAAGGTCAAAACATATAGATGGATCATGGTAGAAAAGGTGAGTTTTGTGATGTCAAGCAATATATGAAGCTTAACTAAAGTTAGCACTAAATAGCAGCATTCAAATCCCCATGTTTCAAACAAATGTAGCGTTGTGATTAGTGTTAATTAAAGCAGGAATTCAATATTTCTTGTGCCCTGGGTCCAATGCTTCAGCACTGTGTACCCTGCATCCACACTGACAAGAAGAGGAGGAAAATGTTACCGACAACGTGTACATTACATTCATTTTAGACACTAGATTATGATGCACTGGACATCATTATTAACTCCTTCCAGCTGAGAGCCCTATCTCGACTCTTAAGCGCTAATGAAAAATGAATTGACATTTAATGAGCAAAAACGCCTACGCTACTGGTGTTTGGGAATAAATATATTCTGCCGAGTCAATGACTGCAGTACACTTCTGCAGACTAATTACTGTAGTAAAAGTCAAACGCGAAACAAATTTTCACTGAAAAAGACTGTAAAGATTATGGAGGTTGCACTACATTTTGCCCACTGCTAGAGACATATGACTTATGAAAAACAAGATTTTGTCTTCACGGGACCAAGGTTCATGAAAACACTGCCTGGCACCTACTGCAAGCAGCAGATTGTAGAACATTTGGGTTGTAGTGCTGTCACCTTCCCACTGATTTAACAGATGGTAAGTGAAGGTAGATGTTAACATTGTTAATCTTAATATGGCTGCCCTCCAAATATTTCTGATACTTGCTCCAACTGTTGCAAAGTGCAAAAACGAATTAATATGCAAATGAATGAAAGGAGGAAAACAGATTACACAAGCCAAAAAGAAAACTGAAAGACTGCTATTTTGATTAGATATTGCAGCTATTCATTGCATTGTGGAGGTAATATAATTGTCAGTACCAGTGTAGGGTTGGGGGGAGGTTAGAGAGAGATAGAGATATAGAGAGAGATAGAGATATAGAGAGAGATAGAGATATAGAGAGAGATAGAGATATAGAGAGAGATAGAGATATAGAGAGAGATAGAAATATAGAGAGAGATAGAGATATAGAGAGAGAGAGAGATATAGAGAGAGAGTTCATACCATGATAGTTGCACATGCTTAACGTTACTACTGTTCCCTGTACATGCACAATAGTGATGTAGGTCATCATACCGTAGTATAATGCCAGATTCGCAAAAACTTCACACTACCTGCATTGCTATAGACATCACCATATGTGAGTTACATTGTTTTCCCCTTTCCTCAGGAAAACTCAACTGTACTTTTCCTTGTCAAAAGAAGTTTATTGAGTATACAATATTATAAAGATACATAAAGTAAGTTTACAAGGATCTATAAAGTAAGCTCATTGTTTTACAGTAGGGTTTATATAGGTAAATATCATGAAATTTCAAATATTAAACATTGGGTTCACGTAAACCTAAATTAAAGATATATATCATTTCCTTAGTTACTTTTGTAGGTATTTAAATGATTTATACAACTGTACTTTTCAATCCAACTTAGAGAACCAGAGCAACTTCCGCTTATTCTGACTATATCAATCTGAGTTTGCAAAGGCAGTACTAAATATATTTCTTGTATCTATTTGCCTTCTTAGGGCAGAATGAAACAATCATGTAACATCTTGCCATTTTGTTTTTACACTACATTCTGCTAAATAAACCCAATTGTCACCAGAACAGGTATGTCCACTGAAAGATTTCCCGTCACATTCAGTATTGGAGACAATGGCCATTAGGACAATTAGAAACGTTGAATCTCCCAAATAAGGACACAGGAAGCAATAAATATCTGACAGAGCTTTTAATACTTTTACTTCAAAACTGCGAGAAAAAGAACCCAAACCTTTTTGGCTTTAGCTACACTTTATAAATCTTGCACTATGGTTTGTCAACATTGTTCTGCTACCCAGAGTTAAAGTTTAGAGAAATTTGTTCTTCAAATACAGCAGCAGGGATGATAATTTCAATGAATAAGAGTAACCAATGTATTGGTGGCTGCTCTGTTTGGTAAACTGTTCTTTCCTCTGTCCCCAGATACCCTCGCGGCATTGATATTCCAGTGCTGTGTGAGCAGTTGCACCTTTGACAGGAACTTGTCCAAATACCAACTATACCCACCCTTTTCACCCTCATGCTTCATTTGTGTAAGCTATACTATCAGTCCCACAATGAAAAGCACTCTATGAATGGAAGAGGTGGACTTTTTCATTCTTCCACCCATCCTTCAATAATAGAGTGATTTTGATTGTGAGAATTCTTTAAATAGTGGAGGGGGCAGAAAGGGTATAGTTGGCACTTTTGACAAGTGCAGTTACTCAAACCCCATAGGACCAGAAGCTGGGGGGGGGGGGGGGGGGGTAGCAGAGGACTGAACACAACAGTCACCAGTCATTCATTAAAAGTATCATCTCTGGTGCTGTTTTTTTTTTTTTTTAAATGCTAAACTTCAGCTTGAAGTAGACAATCTTTTTAGAAAGTTTTAAAAGGAGCTCCAGCTTTCCATGAAGATGCTTCTGAAGTAAAAAAATATGACAGCAGTATACTTCATTTAAACGCAAACTCTCAAATAGAGATAAAAAATTGTTTATGTACAAGATTTTATCAACACAGCACTTATGAAGTTCAATATAAAACTTCAAAACATCTGATGAAGTAATATAGTCTTTACAGTATGTGATCACTCCAGTGCATAAAGTAACAAACGTAAAGAACACCTGCTACATTCTTTTCAATGCCACTTACACACTTCTCCTCTTCCACACATGCAGACCCAAAACCACCTTGAATTTCTGCCTATCCATACACTTCCAGTTTTTCCTAATTAAAAAGTAGCTTTCCTTGCAGGGGCTGCTGGCTCGACTGAAAGTTTTGAGCAGTGGCAGTAGTGAAGGACACAGTTATAAATCAGCAGCAAACTAGCAGAAAGCACACTCTGTATACCAAAGTATTACACTCAATTTTTCATTTCATCTAGACAACATTTCTATGTGCAGAGTTGTCATGTTTTGCCGTTTCTGTATGAGGTGCAACAGGACCTTAGATTAACACCTGTTGTATCAAGGATATCTAAGCTCTGTTCCAAATTGTACAAGTTGGGCATCACTAATTCTTTACATAAATCTGTCGGAGGCAAACACTGGCGAGCTTCTTATGAAATGCAAGTTGTCAGGCGGTTTCTGTCTTCAATACTTTCTAAATTCTGGACAGAGAACAAGTATGCAGACCAGGAGCTCTGTCTCAACTTGCTGTATGCTGGTCTCAGAGATTCAGAAAGCAATGATGCCAGACACAAGCAGGCAGCTAGCTTTTTAATTACTACATATATCTTTCGGGATAGCTTTCTTCTAGGCAAAAGTGTTTTTGAAAATGCTTAAATGGAAGAATGGTTGGTGGAAGGTTCATTTATTCAGACACCTCCTGATCTGGAACTTTAACTAACTGGTCTTCTAAATCAAGAACAGACCAAAACAGAGGAAATCCTCTTCTGGAAAACTGCATTAAAATAGATTTCTTGCTTTATGAAGGATTGGTGAAGGGTTGCCCCAGCACAGTTTTGGCAGACTCAGCTTTGCAGTCAAACTACCATTATCACTGACCTACGTAAAATTTCCATATGCACTTGTGGAAAAAACACTTAATGGCATAGTACAAAAAATCCCTTAAACTGATAGATGGTATAAATAGGTTTCCCTATTTTCATTCTGTATGTTTTGATCAATCCTTTCCTTTTATTCAATTCTGTATGCTTTAATTAACCCTTTGATTTATTTTGTACTGGCTAATGACTTAGAAATAAAATATCCCAAATATTTAGCAACAAATAATCTGGCAGCAGAAGACAAATTATATGATTAAAATTGACATTTATTTATGACAGTTCAATTAGCAAAAGTGAATGTTGGTTGTTTATACATAATGTAGTCTACTGAGTGTTCCAATTTGGCAGTGGTTACCTAAAGACATGGTTCCTATATAATAATTTATTAGCAAATGTTTTGATAGCAGTGATTCAAACGAACTGAAGGATCTGAGAGCAATATATTCTCAATCGAATCCCCTTTTTAATCCTAATCAATCCATTCAAAAGTAATAGTTCAGTTTTTGGAAGATGCTAGAGAATTAAACCACAAAGAAGTTTATTTTAGACACCTCTCCAAGGTTTGAGAGAGTCTAAAATCCTTGGATACAAGATATGAAATGTTCAATTTCCCTTTTTCCTTGGTGACGACTCCTATGGTGCAGACAAGGAGTGATGGTTGGGAGGGTCCTGGCATTTTTTCCACCTCCTTTTCTTCACTAATTTTTTATTCCTAATTTTTCCTTTCTGTTGATGTCTTCAAATACTTTTTATGTGCCATCAATTATTCACTATACAGGATACTATACAGATTTTTTTGTTCTCCTTTTTGATTGGATATGCTTTTTGCGCCTTAGAGGATACCTGTTACCTTGCTTAGGTTTCATCTCCCCTTTTTGGAGAGCCCACAATTGATCCACCAGTTTCCTTTTCCATATGCATTGCGGTTACATTTCCACTATGTTCTGACTCATGTAAACCTGCATTTACATATTACATTTGCTACTTCCATTTTGTTTGTAACATACTCTGCCTGTATTGCGGATTCCTATGCCGTGTACACACGGGCGGACTTTTTCGGCATCAAAGGTCCGACGGTCTTTCTGACGGACTTTCGACAAACTTTTGTTGGACTTCCGACGGACTTTCGAATGAACGGACTTGGCTACACACGATCACACCAAAGTCCGACGGATTTGTACGTGATGACGTACAACCAGACTAAAATAAGGAAGTTCATAGCCAGTAGCCAATAGCTGCCCTAGCGTCGGTTTTCGTCTGTTGGACTAGCATACAGACGAGAGGATTTCTCGATAGGAACTGGGTCTGGTGGAAAGATTTGAAACATGTTCCAAATCTAAAGTCCGTCTGATTTTCTACCGAAAAAGTCCGGTGCAGGTCCAATGAAGCCCACACACGGTCGGATTGTCTGACGGATTCGTTCCGTCGGACCAGTCTGGTCGAAAAGTCCGCCTGTGTGTACACGGCATTACTTCCTCTGATAAATGCTGAAATACCTGTCTTGGCGTTTATATTTTTTTTGCATTTCAATAAAATATTATGGAAACAAGTTTATTTTAATCTGTTTGGGGAGCTCTGTTGGCAATTGCATTTGAGTTCCTAGGTTTTCACATCTGTCCATTATGAGAGGCCCTCACACTCTGTTGAATCATTTCTTACTGTTTATTTATGAGATAATGCATTAAAAAAATACTCAAACACACAAAAGTAAATGGTAACACTCCAAAAGCCTCCAAATGGACAGGAATTGGGAATTATGGTAGGTAGATCTTGGTGTCGAAGTATTCAACACATAGAAGATGTCAGGGGCTGATTCAACCCACTTTAGATATTCAGCAGAAATGCTATGCATTGCTATATCCTCTCTGTAACTGGATCCCTATTCAATGTAATATTTTTGCATATGAGTAGGCAAACATCTTTATCAAGGCAGCATCTTTACTGACTTCATTGCAAAGGTTTGCCAAAACAAGGGACACATTTATCATCATATTACAGAAACAATAAATTCTCTGGCTATCCAGGTGAGTGGTGTTTATCCATGTAGAAAGGCATTTGCAGATTGATGGGTAGGACAAATTAAGGCAATAACAAATTAGTTCCTTGTTTAATTTATCTTATAGCGCCTCACAGCTTAATTTCCCCAATAACATAAGCAAAATGATCTTTTGGCACTTTTGAACTTAATGAAAATATAAAAAAACTAGCTACTATTTCCCTGTAACTTACATTAATAGGTTTCCCGGGGCAGACATGGACCTTTCTTCTCTTCTTGCACATTCAAAGGGATTGCCAAACGAGCGTTTCCTCAGCATTGCTTTCACTAGAATCTTAACAGACAGCAAAAGTAAAACATCAATACAAGAAGATATGGATACTGATTAGATACTCAAAAGTGTAAAAGTAACCTTTCTACTGTAACAGTTTACAAGCCAAGAAATATCCAAACATCTGCTATCCTTCACTGTACAGCACTGGAAACATAGGCATTTTACTGAACACAATGAGATTTTCTTTAGGCAATAGTGTACTACCTATAGAAATTACATTATTTTAATTGGTACAATTCACATGCACAATTTTTATTCTTTACAGTTGAAATCCACTAAAAAGCAAATCATATAGAATTAATTTCTGGGCCCGCTTTCTGAAGAATATTAGGCTGGTTCACTCAAAACACATTCTTTACTTTTGTGAAGATACTGGAGACGAGGAGTTCTTAAAGAGAAACTTTTTCTAGGTTTTGGACATAATAAGAAAATGTAAGAAAATATTTCTATACTATTTCTTTACAGGTTTCTATACTGCTGTCTGTGTCCCCATAAGAGATTCACTGGCCTTTTTTGTTCTGGTGACCAATATTATGTCTTTGGACAAGAAGAAAAGGGACATTTCCAATATCAGTACACAGACAGCAGTATCAATTTTATTTTTTTGGGCTGAATTTCCATGTTCATTTCCTGAACCAGGCTATATTTTTTATCTTCAGCACTATCTGCAATGATGTCTAGTGCCTAGCAGTTCTGCCTGACAGGTGTGCTTTGATTACAAGGCTTGCAGAAAATAATTATAATCTTTTGGTAAATAGTTCACATACTGTATGTAAAAGAGTTCATATTGGTAGTTTTAACTGTATATTGTGTTTACTATGGGTTTATCCAAGTCATGTACCATGAAGAACTTTAATTACTGTATTAAATACAATGTAATCTATCAATCTATCAATCTAACTATCTTTAGACATACTTCTCTTTTTAAAATTTCTCCTAGCGGTTATAGAACAGACACTTTCATTAAATTAAGTAGCTCAACAATATCTATTAACTACCTATTAATTATCTATCAAACCAGAGAGGATCTCCTATTTGGGAGAATGACGGGAGCTAGAGACTGACAGGGGACGGAAGTAAATCAAATCAGGATCATTACGAGGTACACAAAACAGCACAACAAGATTAAAAAGATCCTAACTAAACATTGGCATATCCTGCAGATTGATCCATTACTGAGCCCCTTTGTATCAGAAGCACCTCTAATTACATATAGGAGAACGTGGTTGCTTAAAGACCATCTATTGAAGAGTGAATACACAGGAGAATTTAGGAGAGATCCCTGCAAACAGAAGGGAACATTTAGATGTGGGGGGTGCATTTATTGCCAGTTTATGCGCATACGGGCCCCAATATACAGTTACCCAATGGACAAAAATACAAACCCTTACACCAGCCAACTGCAAGACAGCCGAAGTGATATATCTACTCAGCTGTCCGTGGGGTTGCTTCTACATAGGAAAGACCATTTTGGAATTCCACAAGAGGGCCTATAGACATAAACTTAGCATGAAGACTTGCAACCCGGATCTACCTCTGAGGAGACATGTATGGGATATCCACCAGGGAAGGTTCCCGGACATTAAATTCCTGATACTTGACCGGATCCAGTGCTAGGGGTGGGGACTGGGACAAGATCCTCCTCCAAAGGGAGACCAGATGGATAGTGTCTTTGCGTGCCACTCATCCACCTGGTCTAAATGACTCAGTCAGCTATTGCCAATTTTTGAAAGGGTTCACATCGGGATTATGGGAGGGACTTGGTTAATCCTAGTGATCATTAATAACAATGAGCGAATTCAATTCCTTATGGAATTGGAATGAACACCAGCAGAGAGATATATTCATACTGTCTGCCATGCACAAGTGTCTATGATCAATGTGCATTTCATTGTCTGTAGTGTTCTAATGAGAAGTCAATCCGTGATATCTTTTCTCTGGTGACAGTTTTGCTATATGTATATATCTTTTTTGTTAACATTCATTCAATATTAATATTTTATTTGTTTTTAGTTATACATGCTTGCCCCCTTACTGTTGCTGTATCGTGATGCTCTGTGTTTTTCTATCCTATGCGATTTAGCAATCTTGCCAGGATTGTGCCCTTATACCATGTTAACCTGTGTTCTTTCATTTGGTTATGGTGATTGGTGTAGTACTCTAAACACAAGATGGCGATAGACGTAATGAAGTCTATGATGTGGCCGTTTAGCAGCCCAGTTCCACCATAGGAGTTGCTGGGAGGCGTTCTTTCAATCCAGCTATGAGCTGGTTATGCTCCAATGATTCGTGTCACTGTTTATTGGTCCCTCCTCTCTATTTACAAACTAGATTTGGCTATAAGGAAGTGCCATCTGCCTGTGGAACGCATGGCCATGCCCCGCTAGTCGGGGTGGGTGTGTCATGCTCTCCACCATTAGCCATTCAGATACCGAAGCCCCGCGCATGCGCAATGAGTGCACGATCGCGGTGCGCATGTGCAGGCATTTTGCACATGATCCGTTTTTACTGTGTACACTGTGCAGACCTTGCCAGTTCGGATGGCATGCCCTATGGACCCCCTTCACACAGGTATTTACCATTCTCTTTACCCCTCCAAGGCCACACATCCCTTTTAGGGAGGTCCTCTGTGTGCAGTGTGTAAAATTGACAGAGATTTTGTTACACCATATTATCGGAGTGTTCCTTTTTACTTGCAGCCTAAGGATCGGTAGTGACCTTTTCAATGCAGTTTCACCATTGATGCAGGACCTAGACCAAATTCTTACTCGACCTTTACTACTAGACCTCCACTTGAGCTTTAAAAGGTAACTAGTAGTTTTTGTACCCATGACCAGGATTCTATGCAATGTCTCCTTAGCTTTTGCCTGTGGACTCCCAAGATTCACATCAGTATTATCTATATATTGACACTAGGTTTCTGGCAAGGTCTGGCAGTGTAGCTTTACCGCCCTCCCTTCTTTTGTTTAGTTCCCTTTCAGCTTCCTCTCCTAGCTATACATCCTCTCACCTGAGGGACCAGTGACATGCTCCTTTCCTGTGGGCCGCAATACTCTAAATCAGTAGGCTGAACTAGACCTCCACATATGCCATCCACTGACCATGCTAATTCTACTCTTGCTTGAATATTTTGTGTGTTTGATTACGGTGTCATTCACCATATCTCGGTAGGTTGCCCTTTTTGAACTTTAGATGCACTGTGCTCATTATACCTGTCAAAATGATGTCTTGCACGCTAAACTATGTTATGTTCTATTTTTTGTTATCTACTAGAATTTAAATTATCCTATATAAATACTCCTGATGAAAGGACTTTGAACCTGAAACGTGTTGGGTACCGGAAAGCTCTTCCCGGATGTTGGCTACCGGAAAGTATTTTTCGGATACTGGAGAGAAACTACTTTATATACGTACCTTCATATTCTATTGCAAGATATTGTGTTATGTGTATTTGTGTCTAATGTTAGTGTATGTTTTAGCAATCATCATGTGATGATTTTTTTAGTTTTTTGCATTAATAAAATATTTTTTTACATATTTCATTAGTGTTTTGCCAATTTAAAGTCCCATTTTGGGGTATTCAACCTTTCTAACAATATCTATTAAAACAATGGCGAGTCAAAATAGAACAAGAGGTAGCAAAATATAGATAATCAATCTTAACCATGCAAGAGAAATTACATTTGCATATTTAATAGAGGCAACTCAGGCTGTAACCCCATAAGAAAACTCTTCACCCTGTTTAAAATATATCAAAATATATCACTTGTGTAAAGCTTGCTGTATTGTAGGACCGTTCTTCAAATGGTCATAAATAGACAAAATTTAGCATATCCCCATGGAAACTAAATGCTCTATTACCCATTTATGACAACTGAACATTGTTAACCTGCAATGTGATTAGTGCTAACTATAAATGGAACAGAATAAAAGCAGATTTCATCATGCAAATACAAGTCCTAATATCATGCATGTGTATAAATATAAGCAAAGGAATGGGAGATCCTCTTAAGCCGGTCATAGATTAATTGAAATTTGGCAGGTTCAGCAGGAACTGGCCAAATTTTGATCGACTTCTGTACAACTATCCTGTTTTGTTTTCGTTCGATCACTGCCAGCAGTGATCATTTTATTCTGATGGTGGGGAAATAGCCTGCTGCCAGAATACAATTTTTACATACTGCAGCATAAAAAAAAAAAAAAAACTTACATATTTTTATACTACACCATAGCACTTTATGTACTAGTAACTATTCAAAGTGTTTTTTACATTTAAACTTAAATTCTAAATTTAAAACCCAGAGAGCCATTACAAAGAAGACAGACTGAACATGCATTTAGAAGCATTCAATAGAGACATACTTATGAAGAAAGGACAAAAACTCACTCGGGATAGAAATGCCTTTAAAGATGGCAAAGCCTACAAATGGACCCAAAATAGATATAATCAAAATAAAGGCAATCACTATCAGGGACATCAATCTACCTCTTCACAACAGACTTCCAATCCTCCCCAAATCCCCTCCCAAATTCCCCACAAACCCAAAACAGGGCAAAGCACTAAACATATTTAATATGGTGACCCCACTGAGGGACAACAGGCCAAAAAATGATGGCTATCCCTAAAAAATCAACATTCTACACCAACACATGATTCAACCACTAAAACACCAAACATTTGCATTAACACTCACACCTTGACGAATGAAAATCCCCCTGCACAGCAAACTAAAACGAGAGAATCCACCTCTCAACCCAACACTTCAACTATTGATTCATTTGACATAATCTCTAACGATCCATCTTTTTTTAGAGAGGATCCTTATGGATGCCCAACAATCCAACCTCAATACATACACACAGATAGCGCTCTAGTCCCTGTAACACTTATCAGTGAACAAAATGAAATTGAGCTTAATATAATTAATCTCTCATCATACAATCTATCCCAAGATGAAATAGTTATCTTAAAAAAAGGGTCTAAACTTCTGCCCAAATCAGAATGCAGATAAATTCGAAATATACAAAGATCTTCAACTCTTTGTCCGGAAATTAATTTAAAAAAACCTCTACCGTAAACAAGGAGTGCCGGTGGATTCCACCCCACAGGAAAGTCAGGCAGTAGATCAGCTGGTCTCTCTCCTTGAGGAGAGTGATCAAACTGATCTCATTGACAGAATCGATCTTTCCCAAATCTTGAAATCAGTTGAAACATCAAGTGACATTCCCAAGACAAATAGGTCCGCATTAAAAAAAATCAGACTTTTGTCCAGCACTGAGCACTCATCCAAATGCAGTGGCATTCCTTAAACTGGTTGACAAGGAATTAGAGAAGTTAAAAACTCACACAAAACATCCTAACAATCTAACTAAAAGAGAAACCTCTGCATTAAAAACACTATCCAGCAAGAACCAAATTACTATAAAGGCCGCAGATAAAGGCGGGAACATTGTTGTGCTCGACAATGAGAAATATGTTAACATGTGCAATAAAACACTGAACAATTTGGAATGGTACCGCTGGATTCCGGCCAACATTGTAAAAAAATACAATGATGATTTTTACCTATTAATAGATACCGCTTAACCAAATTCTATAATAACTAAACAACTTTGGGAATTTATCAGAAACAACTTTCCTCGAACCCCTGTATTTTATGCACTTCCAAAAATCCACAAGGATGCCAACAACCCACCAGGGAGACCAATTATCTCCAGTGTAGGGGCGATAAGTGAAAATGCTCGCAAATTGGTGGATGAATTTTTGAAACACTTCGTCCTATCTCTACCCTCCTTTGTAAAGGATACACTCCATTTTTTACAAATTATTGATAAACTAAAAATCCCAGAGAGTGCATTACTAATAACAGTGGACGTTGAATCCCTTTACAGTTCAATTCCTCATGAAAAAGGTATAGCAGCTGTTAAACATATTATGCAAAGAGCTGATATTATAGATCCTATATACGGAGAATTTATTATTTCTTTGTTAGAATTTATCCTTAACCACATGTTCACTTTTAATGGCTCCCACTACCTCCAGGTGCAGGGGGTTGCGATGGGGACATGCTGTGCCCCATCGTATGCCAACCTGTACCTGGGGGAGTGGGAGGCCATGTTCCTGGGCGATGAAGCCTTATCGATGTACACGGACCACATTCTTGGTTGGTACCGGTACATCGATGACATGTTCATCGTCTGGGACGGACCACCAGACTTACTCCAGCAATGTCTTCTAAGGATGAACAGGAACGACTTCAACTTAAGTTTTACCATGTCCTTTGACAAATCATGTGTCACATTTTTGGATGTGGAAGCCTATAGAGGAGAGGGGGGAGCCATTTTGAGCAGGCTCCATAGGAAACCTACATCAAGCAATGCAATTCTGCACGCTACCAGCTTCCACCCCAAACCTCTTATGGATTCTATTCCCTATAGCGAGTACCTCAGGGTAAGACGGAACTGTTCAAACGACACCGTCTACACAATAGAAGCAAACTACATAAAAGGCTATTGCTGCGAGGCTACTCTCATGCCTCGTTAAAATGATCTTTCAAACAAGCGTTCCTAGGAACGAGCTGTTATACTCTCAAAAACCTAAAAATGACACCAATGCTATCAGAATCATTACCAAATACAGCAATCAGCAAAAGCAAATTAAAACCATCATAGACAAATATTGGCATATGCTTCAATGTGACCCAGCACTGCGACAATTTGTCCTACCCAAACCATTATTTACCTTTAAACGAGCCACATCCCTTAGGGATAGGATTGTCACCAGTGAATACAAAGGAGAAACACACAAACCTCATTGCAAATATAAAGGAACCTTTAAATGTGGGGCATGTAATTACTGCAAATTCATGCTCACACAAAAAAATCCTATCCTTCCTAATGGCCAAACTTTTTTTCCCAAAGCATTTTGCTAATTGTAAAACCTTTGGTGTAATCCACATGCTTTTGTGCGATTGTACATGTTTCTATGATTCCAAAATGAAATTGGAATTTTGGAGAAGGGCATATAGACATGTAAGTCTCAGTCTCAGAGGAGAGGACTGGAATAAGATTTTGTTGCAAATGGAATAACGATGGATCCATAGATTAAAGGCCACCCAGCCTCCTGGTTTAAATGAAACAATCTGGTTCAAACCCTTTCTCAAGGGTTTTTCCTCGGGAGGAAGGGAACAATAATGTTAGAATATTCTTTTTCTAAAAATTGATAAACTTAGATTGATATAGCCAATATATACCCATTTATGGTAATTGGCTATTAAAACTAATATGTCAACAATTTACCCTGTGGCACGTACTATTAACTATATCTACGTACCACATTGGTGATAAAAAAATTTGCTAACATAAAAAATATATATAACATGTCTGAATGAAGTTTTCTATGTTGATCCTACCAAATATATGTCACTCCATATGACTAAATACTTTATGTAATCTTGTCATGCCATCTAACAGCTATTATCATTAAACTGTATGATGCATATCTATGCTTGTCTGGTTAATGTATCACATCTTGCCTGAATGAGGTATATCTATGTTGATCTTGCCAAAAATATATGTCACTCCATATGTCTAAATATATTATGTAATCTGGCTATGCCATTTAACAGTTATTATCATCAAACTGTATGATGTATATCTATGCCTGTCTTGCTCAATGTATTCCATTCTATGCAATTTGCAATGTTATGTAACCCTGTCATATCAATTAACATCTGCTACCGCTATCTTCTTGTTTCCAGAAGGTCATTGATTACTGTTAAGTGCAATTACGGACTTATTTTTGCCATGAGATCCATATATAGGATGTATTTTTACCCAATAAATATCACCATTACTCTTATAAACAAATCTGAGGTTCGCCCGGCACACCAAGCTGCCCGGGCCATGCAACCCGTGGCGGCGTCATGTGAGGGCACAGTCAATTCTATCTATGACTGACCTCCATATTGCGACCCCAGCAGACATGCACAGTCTACTGGGGAAGCCTACTGTGTGGGGGGGTGGAGTGGGCGTGGCCCCGTTCTGACGTGTGTGCGCTCCATGGACGGGGCGGCGTGCACTCAACTCGGGGGGGCCATACCTGGCTAATTCCTGCTCCCTCCCCCTCCCACACCATCACCTGTTGCAATCAGTAGCGAGGGGAGGGGCTTTATAGCGGTATTGTGAGAGCATGCCGGATATCCACTGCACTTTGCTGTGTGACACCGGTCTGAGCAGTCAGAGATTCTTTCATCCCTGAATTATATAGGTAAGAAACTTTTTTTTATTGACTGCTACTGCCTCCTTTGTGTGCTGTCCATAGCTTTCAATGCTTAGACCAAGGCTCTGCTTTGGTTTAGACAATGTTACTAACTAGTTAATTAACAATATCAGTACAATCCCATTTTATCAAGGCTTAGTGTTCTATATTCTTTATTATTCATTTGTTACTATTATAGTTACTAACTATATACCAGCAACATCAGTCGCTGAGCTCCTAAACAACTCTCAGGTATGATTCAATGTCTATCACTAGATGAAAGAAACACATTTTTTGAACAAATTTTTGTTTTCACCCGGGTATGGATACAAAATAATTTCTCATAATATTCAAACTGAAAACCATTGTTTTCCTTTGGAATCAAGAATCTATCTGGTAGACAGACCGTGTCACTGCTGTTGTTTTTAATTAGAGTCATATTGAATGCCAAGTCAGCAATACATTATAAGAACTTAAGTGCAAAAAATATGGAGATTACATTATGAATTGTTATACTCATATATATGCTTGAACGCTTACATCTGTTTTTTTCAATATATCTCTCTAGAATAGAAATGTCTCTAGCTCACACCCACCTTTGAGGAAGGAGGTACACACACTCCGAAATGCGTCGGGTGCAAGAGTACTTTTTAATATTGTATACACATTGCTGTAAAAATGCTTGATATGCATTCCAAATAATAGATGTTACACCATTGTCGTGTTTTTATTGTTTAAACTCAATAAATTATATTTGTATTAGAAACACTTTTATATTTTTTTATGTGCCTTAAAAATCCACCACTAGGGGGTTTTTCTTGTTGTTTAGTTTCAATACTGGATGTGGCACAAAAAATACAGTAAGCTGCTGCTCTACAATAAATTCTTTACATTTAAACAGACCACTTTAGCAAAACAATGGCATAAATGCCTTTATAATATAAGTCTGCATCTGTACCACACAGCAGCAGTTCTAGATGTGCAGTTGGCCATTGGAGCCAAACAGATGATTTACATGCCACTCCCCACTATCCTGGAATGAGGAATAGTTATAATTTTATTGGTATCTGATGAAATTAGAATTCTTCTGTTATGAGAAGGCTTTAACTGGTTTAGTAGAGGACTTTTTGGTTCCTTTATCCATTCTCATTATACATTTCTGGGCTTTTGTGAATTCTTTTCCATGTGAAAAATCTGTTTTTGGTGTAGCAGTCAAATGCATGCGAGGTGGAAGTTAGGTTTCCGTCTTACAGTGTGGAGAAATGCAATAGAAGGTACGTCATTCTTGCCATGTGAATGGTGGTGAGATGAGTGTGGTGTGCATATGCTGTGCAAGGCTTGGCACATATAAAGTAGGACACTTTTGTGCAAATTTTAAACCTAGAAATGGATGTTCTTCATGGTACAGTACATTGCTATTCAGCTGCAGTTTTGTAGAGAGGTAAAGCAATAGGCAAACGGAATCTCGCTAATTGTTAATTCGTCATTGCTTATTAAGTCATATAATTATTATTATGTCATATAATTGGACCAAAATTATAATAAAGGCACTAGAGAATAGGTACTTGTCACTGATTATAATTGTTTGCTAGCAAGCAGCGTCTACAAGAGACTGCTTGTAAGTTGCATAGTTATTGCCAGTACTAACTATAGCTTGAGTTGGCAAGGGCTAGTACTTAACCACTTGAGGGAACTGTCTATTAGGAGCATGTAGATTAATTAAAAAAGATTTGCTAGTAGAAAAATCTGTATATTTTAGCTGTGTCTGGATCTGCACAATAAAAGTTTTTCATCATGTGATTTATGCCACTTATAAGGCAGCGATGGCAGGTATAGCAGAGTTATCGTATGTATCCCATTAATTCTTTATTATCCTAAAGCAGGGGGGCACAAACAGCTACTGGTTGTCAAGTTCATCGAATTAGCCAATTTGCACTTCAGTAGTACTTCAAAAATTAAGACGAAATAGTTAATATTTAGAGTGCTTTCGTCATTGCAGAGGAAGTTTTGTATGGAAGTTTTCTTTAAATTTTAAAAAGTTCTTTAATGTTATAAGAGGACTTTGCCAGAGATAATTGTATAAAGGCACTAGAATAGTCATTCTTTAACATACTTATGTGGAATCCTCAAGCAATAAGCAGTGGAGGATTGATCTCTCTCCTGTTGGAGCCTACATTGTTTCATGGCCAACATTCCTTGGCAGTGCCAGGAGTGGCAGACCAGTGGAATTTCTTCCTTTACTGTCACCAAAGATTTTTATGTAAGGGTGCATTCTTTCTTGCACTGACCCTCAGTGTAACAGGGGAATACTTTACACTGATTGCCAGTCTAAGGGATTATTATTCCTAACATTAACTAACCAATAATTAAAAAACTAGCCACCAAGATAAAGAGACACTACAATTCTGATAAAAAAACAAAATTTGTCATTGAGATCAGCATTGGTATATAATACATTCTTTCATATATATACACATACAGTGGGTATAAAAAGTCTACACATTTATGTGATGCAAAAAAATGAGACCAAGATAAATCATTTCAGAACTTTTTCCACCTTTAATATGGCCTATAAACTGTACAACTCAGTTGAATAACAAACTGAAATCTTTTAGGTGGAGGGAAGTAAAAATAAAAAAATAAAATAATATGGTTGCACACCCTTAAGCTAATACTTTGTGAAGCACCTTTTGATTTTATTACAGCACTCAGTCTTTTTGGGTATGAGCCTATCAGCATGGCACATCTTGACTTGGCAATATTTGCCTGCTCTTCTTTGCAAAAACACACCAAATCGGTCGAATTGCGAGGGCATCTCCTGTGCACAGCCCTCTTCAGATCACCCCAAAGGGCTCTGGATGGGCCATTCTGAAACTTTACTCTTCATCTGGTGAAGCCATTCCTTTGTTGATTTGGGTGTATGCTTTGGGTCGTTGCCATGCTGAAAGATGAAGTTCTTCTTCATGTTCAGCTTTCTAGCAGAAGCCTGAAGGTTTTGTGCCAATATTGACTGGTATTTGGAACTGTTCATAATTCCCTCTACCTTGACTAAGGCCCCTGTTCCAGCTGAAGAAAAAACACCCCAAAGCACAATGCTGCCACCACTATGCTTCACTGTGGGTATGGTGTTCTTTTGGTGATGTGCAGTGTTGTATTTGTGCCAAACATCTTTTGGAATTATGACCAAAAAGACCAGGGCCGGTACAAGGGGTGGGCGAGAGGGGCGGGTGCCCTGGGCGGAGTGTGAGAGGGGGCGGATTTCTCCCCCTCCCTCTGCTCGCTGACTCTGAGCATAATGTGAGAGCCGCTCTGACTGATCTGCTCCCTCCCCCTCATTGTCAGGGAGGAGAGCGACTTCAGAGGGTTTGAACCAGCAGGGGGAGGGGCGGACAAGCCTCCCATTATCTTGGTAACTGTGAGGAAACAGACTGATTTCTCCCGTCCATAGGATAGGAGAATCAGTCTGTAACATTGTGAGACTGGTGGCTGCAGCTGTGTAAGTGTGTCTGACTGTGACACTTACACAGTCCAGCGAACACATTACCTCCCCCCCTCACTGACGGGAGATCAGGGAGGAATACAGCTTTCCTCCTCCTCCTCCCACTTCTGCTCCTTCAGTGACTTCCCGCCCCGCCCACACTATCCCCGGCGTGCAGATGTATCTGAAGAGAAGGGATGTGTGGGCGGGAGATATGAAAACAGCAGCTGCAGGCTCCAGATTCCAAAGATGCCTGAGCTTCCAGCCTGGACCTGAGTGAGTGAGCAACTGTGTACACCACAGTACAATGTAATCACTGAACTGTCCTTATCTCCATCTGTCTCCCCCTCACCCTCCCCCCCTCATGTTCTTTCAAGATATTCACTAACTTTCACTTTCACTTTCAGTTAGACAATAGATGGTACAAATTTCTTTCCAGTAACCACAGATTGCAGGAAAGAAATGAACACAATTCCCCTGTCAGCACAGTCAGTGCTGACAGGGGAATCCCTTCTGCTGAGCAATTGTATTGTCCCCACAAACGGTGATTATCACTAGCAGATATTGCAACCGCTAGTGATAATCATAAGAATCCGGCAGGCTGGTTGTACCCAATTTGATCGATCAACTTGGTACATTCAGCCTGCCCGTTAATGGTTCCAATCTCAGCCAGTTCTCACTGAAACAGCCGACATTTAACCACTTGCTTACTGGGCACTTAAACCCCCCTCCTATCCAGACCAATTCTCAGCTTTCAGCACTGACGCACTTTGAATGACAATTACGCGGTCATACAACACTGTTCCTAAATGAAATTTTTATAATTTTTTTTCCCCACAAATAGAGCTTTCTTTTGGTGGTATTTGATCACCTCTGTGGTTTTTATTTATTGTTAAAAAAAATGTAAAAAGATCGAATGAAAAAAAAAAAAAAATGTTATTATATTTTATAAAATTTTAAAACAGGTCATTTTTCTCCTTCATTGATGTACGCTGATGAGGCGGCACTGATGGGCACTGATCAGTTACACTGATAGGTGGCATTGATAGGTGGCACTTGTGGGCATTAAAAGGTGGCACTCATGGGCATAGGTAAGTGGCAATGGCAGGTGGCACAGATGAGGCATAATTGCCTCTTCCTCTTCGGGACCGATGTCCCTTGCAGATGAGCCGGTGATCAGCTTCTTTTTCTCCTCGCGCTGTCAGCGTGAGGAAAAAAAAAAAAACGATCACAGAGCTTTTGTTTTGATCATGTGATCAGCTGTCATTGGCTGACAGCTGATCACATTGTAAGGGGCTGGGACTCAGTGACTCGGTGATCACAGCGCGCATAGGGCACGTGCACTCCGGAAATTCAGGTCCGCGCTGTGGCCGTCATTCAGCTATAGCGTGGATGTCAAGAGGTTAAACTATCTTCGTCTTCGCTCTTGGGCAGCCCATACATTGATCACTTTTTTCATTCAACTATTAGGTTGAATGAAAAAATAAAAGAATGTTCCAATTCCCCCATCTACACATTCCAGTTGGAAGGGGGAATCCTCCCACTGTGGACCAGTGGTGGAATCCATTGTGGTGGTGTATAGAGCCAAAAAGATTAGAATTGTGTCAATGTCCCAATATGTATGGACCTGACTGTACATATAATTAAAAGGTGTGAGTGAACTCTGTTTCTATCACAATAAACCTAATTGAATTTGTATTGTTTTAAGTATATCCTTGTTTTGAAATGACATTGATTCTTTCTTAAAAATGGGGGGGGGGCGCAGTTTGCCATCTTTGCCCTGGGCACCAAATGGCCTTGTCCCAGCACTGAAAAAGACTAATGCCTTGGAAATTCTTTTGTACCCTTCCCCTGACTGATACCTTTTAACAATGAGATCCCTCTGATGCTTTGGAAGCCTCTGCGGACCATGGCCTTTGCTGTAGGATGTGACTAGAAAAAAATGTCAAGAAAGACCTACTAGAACAGCTGAACTTTTTTGGGGGTTAATTCAGGGCCCTTTAAATGATGTCAGGCATGTACGGACTCCTATTTAACATGGGTTTGAATGTAATTGCTTAATTCTGAACACAGCTACATCCCCAGTTATAAGAGGATGTGCACACTTATGCAACCACATTATTTTAGTTTTTTATTGTTACCTCCCTTCCCTAAAAGATTTCAGTTTGTTTTTCAATTGAATTGTACAAATTATAGGTCACATTAAAAAGGTGAAAAAAGTTCTGAAATTATTTATTTTTGTCTTATTTTTTTTACATCACAGAAATCTGACATTTTAACAGGAGTGTGTAGACTTTTTATATCCACTGTATGTGTATATGTATATATATATATATATATATATATATATATATATATATACATATATATATATATATATATATATACACACACACACACACACACATACACACATACATACATACATATACATAAACTTACTAAGAGTGGTCGCTTTAATTTTTACAGTTTGTTTTAATTTTTGGCATGGATTATCTAAGAGCTGGAAACTATTTTAATGGTTCTTCAGGGGATATAGGTTGAATAACATTTTCAATAATTTTCAGTCAAAGGTGTACAATGCAAATATCCCAAATTTTTGGAGTTGTGGACACATGTTCAACTCAAAAATTGGTAGTAAGGGGGAACTCAGGGCTCAGCTATGCTGGAGATTTTGGACGACATTACAAAAGAGGTCTATGCAGAGGCCAATTATTGCTATACATTATAATGTTTTATTTTTTTTATCTGCACTTTGTTGCCTTTTAGTTCAACCTTAGGCTGCAAACAATTGCACAAATTCCCAGGATATATTACAAATCAACATAGGGATGGCCAGGGCCGATCCAAGGGGTGGGCAGAAGGGGCGGATAACCTGGACAGGACCATTTACTGGAGGAAGGGGGGCTACTATGATCTGTGGCTGCAGCGCTCCCCTCCCACCTCCTCCTCTTGTTTGTCACACAGCGCTGGGAGCGCTGTGTGTCAGGGAGCTGGGTCTGTGTATGTGTTCGGCGGCGCCGTAACAAGGCCCCGCCCCCCTATACCGGCTCATGTGGTAGCAGATTGAACCAGTGTTCCGCCTATAACACGAGCTGGTCTAGGGGGGTGAGACCTTGTTACGGTGCCGCTGAACACACACACAGACCCAGCTATGTGACACACAGCGCTGTGGGAGATGTCCGCTGTGTGATCCAGGGCAGGCTATGGTAAGTCTGCATTCATAGGCAAAGTGAGGCTGCAATTATGGGCACAGAGAGGCTGCTTTTGGCACAGAGAGGCTGCAATTATGGGCACAGAGAGGCTGCAATTATGGGCACAGAGAGGCTGCAATTATGGGCACAGAGAGGCTGCTATTATGGGCACAGAGAGGCTGCTATTATGGGCACAGAGAGGCTGCTATTATGGGCACAGAGAGGCTGCTATTATGGGCACAGAGAGGCTGCTATTAGGGGCACAGAGAGGCTGCTATTATGGGCACAGAGAGGCTGCTATTATGGGCACAGAGAGGCTGCTATTATGGGCACAGAGAGGCTGCTATTATGGGCACAGAGAGGCTGCTATTAGGGGCACAGTGAGGCAGCATTGATGGGCACAGTGAAGCTGCAATTATGGGCACAGAGAGGCTGCAATTATGGGCACAGAGAGGCTGCAATTATGGGCACAGAGAGGCTGCAATTATGGGCACAGAGAGGCTTCATTGATGGGCAAAGTGGTAGGCTGCATTTGATGGGCACAGGTGAGACTACATTGATCACTTTTATCATGTCTGCAGTCTCTGACCATCACCTGCATCATGTCCTCAGTCTCTAACCATCTCTTGTCTTATATCATGTCTGCAGTCTCTGAGGGGAGTTTGCTTAATTAGCAATGCTATTGGTAATATGCAGCAGGAAGGGGGTTAATGCACTGTCATGGATGCATTAGTATAGATCCCATTGTCTGTTGGCGCTGTAGCTTTTCACAGCGGGGGTGGGGGTGGGGGGGCGCAGTTTATCATCTTCACCCTGGGCACCGAATTACCTTGTCCCGTCACTGGGGTTGGGTATATTATGGCATAAAATGTAACTCTCACATTCAGCACCAACAAGGATATCAGAAGAGTCACAGAGCTACTAATAAAAAAGAAGAATACAAATGCTTCATACCACAGCTGTCAGGCTTGGGATGAGTTTAACTGAATTCTTTACTTCTTCCTCTGTCACTTCTACTACTGTGCAGTGCTCTTCCTCCAGGGGCAATGCATCTTCACCATTTTTGGTCACCCAAGGATGTAACTGAGCAAAAGAAAAACAAAGATTAACATTTAAACTACAGAATATATTTATGAAGGTAACCTGAAGACATTTTCAGGGTAATTTTACTAGAATATTGTACATAATTATTAATGCACATTTGTCAGCAGATGTAATCACTGATCACCAAAATAGCTCAGTTGTCCTTTTTTTAAAAAAAAAAAAAAAAAAAAAAAAAAAGAGAAGATGTATAGCAAAAATTATGTTAAATAATTTAAAATAAAGAAAAATAAAATTGGAAGAAAAATAATTATACCTTTGTTAAAGTGTAGGTTACCCTAACAATGATGATTGCTTATATGTGTTATTTTAATTATAGAGCTCTTAATAAATGTACCCTGCATACCTATTATTTTATCTGTTCTTGGTAAATACCTGGTGTGGTGATCCTCCCCAGTTCCATGGGGCCCTTTTATAAACTAACCATGCCAACACTGAAGCAGATCAAAGCTGGCATGATCAATTTGAGTCCCCGGGATCACTGTTAGGAGATACAAAATGTCATGTACAGCATGCCTGTATCTCCTGTAGTCAGTTTTTAAGCAATACACCTCCCCCACACAGTGCTGACAAATCCCTCTTGCCCATCGCTGTGGCTGAAGGTGCAGACCACCCTGCTGGAGTCAGTTGTGAAGCCACGGCACCCCCTGTCCTGCCATTAATCCCCCCCCCAACCAATGCTGCTATGTTTCAGGTGCAGCCATTGGAGGGGTGGACCAGTCTGCTAGAGTCAGTCTTGAAGCCAACACCTCCTGCCCAGCGCTGCTGTGTTGCAGGTACAGGCTGTGGAGGGGTTGAACAGCCTGTTGGAGCGCAGTGCACATACAGAAGATGTACGTTCCTGTTCTGTACTATGTCACACTATGCCTGACCACTGGACTTACAGGCATGCCCATTGCTATCAGGAAGAAAGAGATGAAGAAGGGAGAGCCATCACTTGATCATAGGATAAATCCCCAAATAAAAAGGTACATAGCAATTATTTTCTGTAAACATACAAGCGATTTCAGTCAGCAATTGGGGGTTGTTTTCTTGATACGGACTTTGAAGTCACTGTGTTTACAATTACTTTAATTAATTCACATATTAGGTACAGCAAATAAATGGTTCAGCCAACATTTGAAAGAAAATATTCTAACTACCTGTTCAGATAATTTGAATGGGTAACACAAGGGATGTATCATACTAATGGTAAGTAATGGCCCTTGTGCTCATTTACATTTTATAATTTTAGCTAAACCTAGGCTTTAACTTTTAAATGCTTTTTTAGGTAGTTTTGACAATGATATCTAATCCAGCAGTAATAGGCCTTAATCGACTGTTGGAAGTAGCAGACCCAACATGAAAAACAATAGAAAGATTTTCCTCTTTAAAAAAAAAATAAAAAAAATAAGAAGGAGCTAAAACCCTCACCTTCTTACACATAGGCCAGTATCAAAACAACTAGTATATGAGGGGGTGCTGATAAGTATTGAGCCTTACCCAGAATAAAATTGAGATAGGAAGCTGTAAATTGCAGGGTGTACTGGCCAATTTGTCTATATTCAAATGGTACAAAAATCAACTACCTACTTCTCTTTCGGGTCCAAATTGAACATGGCACCAACTTCAGAAAAAGAGCATAGGACCATAATCAAGTTCCTGTTTCTCCAATGGAAAGGTGCCCTTCATATGCAACAGTTCAACATTGGGATGTCAATTTTAAAACTGGCCATTTCGGTGTTCAAAGTGAGAAACCCAGTGGAAGGCCTGTTTCTGTCTCTGTGCCTGCAAATGTGAAAGCCATCCATGACATGATCATGGAGGACCGCCAAATAACAGCCAAAAGTATTGCTACATATCTGGGAATATCATGTGAGAGTGCTGGTGTCATTATCCACAATGACTTGGAAATGAGAAAGCTTGCAGCAAAGTGGATCCCAAAACTTTTGACAACCAAACAAAAAGGACACCCCGTCACACACTGCAGGTGAAACAATGGCAAAACTGACCTCCTTAGGCTTTCAAGTGATGCCCCATCCACCCTATTCGCCCGACCTGGCTCCTTCTGACTATCATCTGTTCCCGAATCTCAAAAAACACCTAAAAGGGACAACCATTTGGGAGTGTTCTGGAGGCAACTAACACTGCAAATGAGTGGTTACACTAGCAGTCGGAAGAATTTTATTTGCATTGACTTAAAGCGGACCGCCAGTAATTTTTTTTCAATTTTCCATCTATTAAATCTTCTGCCCTTGTGGTTTCAACTTTGTATATTAAATTTTTTTTTTCTGCCAGTAAATACCTTATACAGCCCACTTCCTGTTTCTTGTCTGGTAATGAGTCTAGACTTATGACATCATGCACAGCTCTCTCACTCTCGTGAGAGGTTGCCAGGAAACGAGGGGGGAATGAGTCATAGGAGGGCCAATGAGAGCTGTAGGGCTGCAGAGCTGGAGGTGTGCCTCTGTGTGTCTGTGTAAATCCAGGAAGTAAACAGGCAGCAGCTTCAGCTGCCCACAGTTAAAATGGTTGCAGTCAGACTCAGTGGAGGGAGATTTCTGCAGCATATTTGGCAAGTACAGAATTACAGTATATATAAAATAAAATGCAAAGTGGTTGGAGGGAAGCTTCAGAATGGCAAAGATGTTTTTATTACAAATTATGTGAACAGACTGCAGTTCCTCTTTAAGAAGCTGGAGGACAGATCACAAGTGCATTGACTTCCTGGGAGAATATGTGGAATAGTGTGGCAGTTAAAGCTTCCTATCTCAATTTTTTCTATGTGAGGCTCAATACTTATCAGCACCCCCTCGTAGTTTGTATACTTTTTTTTTGCAGTACCACACTGCATTGTCCTGATAAAATGTCAAAATAGACACTAAACATCCCCCAAACCCCCCCACCACCCCTGTATCCCCACATTTTCTCAAAATTTTCAAAATATAGACTTCATGTTTGTGTTTGGAAGAAATTGGCCAATGCCAGGTAAGGTACATGAGCATTTACATAGGCATCAAACAGATAAAGACAAGGTAGGTTTTACCTTGGATGAAAAATTAAAGTGTAATTCTTGAGAGATAAAACGCTACAAATATTGTATAGTGGCTGGAAGGTATGTAAGCCGTCCACAAAATAAGGAGAGCCCAGGCAGATTTTACAGAGCGGGAGCTGATCAGCGGGTCCCATGGACCCAATGTGGTGCTTTGGTGCACAGTACTTTACTACAAAAGTATGCAGAGACATGCTAAAAAGGAAGGGTAGTTTGTCTATGTCAGTAGGTATATACTGAGCACCCTGAAAGAAAAAAAAAAAAAAAAGCCAATAGCAAGAGAAAATAAAATATTCTTCCTCCAGAAAATAAAAACAACCCACAATAAAACAACAAAAAGTGTAAGGGGGTTGAGGGCAGCATATAAACAGCAACTACAGTTGTTGCCGACATACACTAAAAGGTAGTCTTAAAAAACTCCTGGGTCTCCAAACTATAAATGCAGGGGGGTACGCAAGATTATGCAGCCCACTATGCTACAATCCAGAGTTTTTAGCACAATATAGCAGAATATACATCTGTAGTGTACTGCTGCCATGTAGCCTCCCAATTGGCTGTTAGGTGGTACCCTTAGTGGTGCAAAAAGTAATGGAAGGGGGGTACTAGTTTGCAGCCAGGAATGATGTAGCCTGCAATTTGTATGCGTCTCCTCTGGGAGTGCAATATAAAAATAGAGGAACAAGTCTTGACATTCCGTTATTCCTGACTAATGGGAACATCCCCTGGAAATTTTCTGTGGGGTCCCATTGCATGGAATTTAACAGATTTTATTGCAGATTCCTACCTGTTTCTGCTGTGAAGGAATTTGATTACATCAATGTGCAAAATGAATCTAAATGGTTGTGACTGTTTCATTATTAAATTGACTGATGCAGTGTTCAAATGAGGAAAATGCAGCGTCTGAATCCTATAAGAAGTGATGAACCCTTTGGCAGTATTTGAAAAAAAATAACATTTTTGTTGCAGAGGATGCCTAAATTCTGACTTGTATCTTAGTGCAGACTTTTAGGAAAAGTGAGCCAATCACACAAGCACAGTGAAACAATCAACTAGCAATAATTGGAAACAATGTTTTGACAATCTGACATAATAAAATCTTATTGTTTGCTGTAAAATATGCACTTTACTGCAGTGTTACCTTATTGAATAAAACTGAAGATGTACGATATTTACTTTTAGGATTATATGCATTATATTTATACTTCAGCAAACAAATTATACAGAAGTAATAAAAAGTAAAATTAGAAAGATATGACCAACTGCCTTTATTGATCAGACATTCCGTGGAAAACTAAACAAAGTTAAAGACTGTGCGATAGTAAGAGCCCCTGCCTCTGGAAAAAAAGGTTTAAAAAGAACACAGGATTTGCATGTGCAGGACTACAGAGCATTTATTTTGAGGAGAAAACTGCTCTGGCAGCTTTCTCCGCATTTTGCCATTTCCGGATGGGGTTCTGTAGTTTGGAGATTCCTAAAAGTCTTGGGAAGGATGGAATCTCCAACCCTGTGTCCAGGTGTTGTGGACAACCAGCATGGTGTGTGCCCAGGTGTACATAGCCCTTATAATGATGAGCTGGTGAGAATAGTAGGTGGGGGAATCTCCAACCCTATGTCCGGGTGTTGTGGACAACCAGCACGGTGTGTGCCCAGGTGTACACAGCCCTTATAATGATGAGCTGGTGAGAGCAATAGGTGGGGGAATCTCCAGCCCGGTGTTGGACAGCCAGCAGGGTGTGTGCCCAGGTACACACAGCCCATATAACGATGAGCTCTTGAGAGCAGTAGGTGGTGGGAGTTGAAGCTAATTGAAGGACTACAGAGCATTTATTTTGAGAGGAGGAAAACTGCTCTGGCAGCTTTCTCCGGATTTTGCCATATTTGGATGGGGCTCTGTAGTTTGGGGATTCCCAAGAGTCTTGGGAATTATGGAATTTTCAACCCTGTGTCTGGATGTTGTGGTCAGCCAGCAGGGTGTGTGCCCAGGTGTACAGGGCCCTTATAACGATGGGCTGGTGAGAGCAGTAGGTGGGGGAATCTCCAATTCTGTGTCCGGGTGTTGTGGACAGCCAGTAGGGTGTGTGCCCAGCTGCACACAGCCCCTATAAACGATGGGCTGGTGAAATCAGTAGGTGGGGGGATCTCTAATCCTGTGTCCAGGTGCACACAGCTCTTATAATAATGAGCTGGTGAGAGCAGTAGGTAGTGAGAGTTGGAACTGATTGAAGGCATGACCCTGTCAGGAGAGCTGGGCGCCCCTGTTGGAGACTGCAACCCATGTGAGGGCAATTCTATGTTCAAGGACTGGGAAAAGCAGGCCAGCTATGAGAGTCTGTGAGACTGAGGAAGCTGAGGAGGCCAGTGAGTCCAGGGGGGCTGCAGAGAATCTCGAAGTCTCTGGTGGGTGCTAGGTGGAGATACTGGGAAAACCCTGTCAAGAGGCCATGTGGGCCAGAACAGCAAGGCGCTGTCACCAAGGTAGCAAGAGAGCCTGACCAGCCTGTGGTCTGGGAGACCAAAATAAGCTGAGGTACTGTTGACCAGAGAGCCAGGTGGCTCAGTATTTTTCATTTGTGTTTGCTGACTGAAGTTGAAACCCCTGTGTGGGAATCCTGGATGGACTTTTGTTTTTTCCCCTAAAATAAAAAGTTGGCTACCAGGCCCTTAACTATGATGGCTGTGTGGCACGGACTATATAAAAATAGCATCTACCATTGCGCTAAACATCCCCTTATTACAATTGCTATAAATAAGGGGTCTTAAACTGGCAGCCCTCCAGCTGTTGCGAAATTACTACTAACTAAAGTCCCATCATGCCTCTGCCTGTGGGAGTCATGCTTGTAACTGTCAGCCTTGCAATGCCTTATGGGACTTGTAGTTTCGCAACAGCTGGAGTGCCACCAGTTTGAGACCCCTGCTATAAACTATACTCTTTTCATATTCATATTTCATTAATGAGCTACATATAGCAGGTACTAATCACTAACTATAGCATAATCGATTTTAACATCTTCGATCAACCACTATGAATAAAAATGTTAGAAAAAAAAGTATCAAATATGACTTAGTCTGCAAAAACATGTAAATGTGCAGTACATACATCTGAATTGCAGATTTTTTTACCCTGTTCAGTGTAGGATAGCCCCAAACATAATTTCTCTCTCAAACATCTGTCATAATATGATGACTGTGCTATAGTTTCTTGGAACTGCACAGCTGTTATATGACCACATACCTAGATATCAAAACAAAATAAAATGAGCCATTTTTCTTCCATGACAATTCTATGGTTGGCTGCTCAGCAAATGTGCTGTTACCATGTAATAAATATGGTAATGGAATTTAATCTGAAGGAGGTCTTACAGCTTTACAATTGGGTGGAAACTAGACTAGTGGTTCTACATATTAACAAAAGTTCATTGCATAATGTCTGTGCTTCCAAAGTAATTTCTAACACTGTTCCTTTATGTTAATCCGTGTTTAATTTTAGCTGTTATTTAAATCGATATAATAGCAATCAGAACTGGCAGTTTTCAGTTTCTGTCACTGATAGCAATGCCCTACCCTATGGCCCCTCTCACATTAACCCCTGCAGTAACTTCAGCCTTCACATTAGGTTTTGCTGCAACACCCAATCCTCATTCTAAGTCTATTCAGAATTGAGAACTGTGGTTTTCATTTCTTTTTTCCAGTTTTGCAGGGCAGGTATGCCTACAATGCTGAACGTGCACAGTTGGACACCCAAAAATAGGGCACTTCATATGTGGCTGTACTTGACCCTGGCTTTACTTCGCAACACATATCTATTTTGAAGTGCTATAGCTGGACTTAAATGCGTCCAATGTTCGCAGATAAAGATACGATCCAAAATATTACTTTAGCATCTCTACTATGCCTTTATGGGAGCTTTTCAGTGGCTAGTGTCAGAGTCAGCACTTGGCTTATGCTGGCTCTTGCAAAGTGGTTCATCAAAGTACTGGCCAGTACACTAAATGGCATTCTTATAACAGTAGTTGTGATTTACAGGCTGGCCAGAGAGAAGCAAAACTACATTTCCTGTCATCAATAATATAAGATTATAAAACATCTGTTCCAGTACAATGCAGCTTTATAATTATGCTCTGCAATATTAATCTAATGTTAATTTGATTTTACAAATTTAAGCTTTTCTTAGTTTAAATTTATAATTAACCAAAACAAGGTATTATTAATTTTTTTTTCCCTTAACATTTCAGCATCTCATCAGATGATTCTGCAATATGTCAGGTGGAAGAAAAGGAATCAGGAATGATATAGCAGAGAACAAAGTAGAATAAATTAGATTTCCTATAAAATGGCACAGGGAAAAAATAGGATTTTTTTTATAACAGCTTCTCTGTAAAATCCTTTTCTTGGAGTACATCATGGGACACAGAGCCTTAAGTAATTACTTAATGGGTTATAGGCCACCTTCAGGTGATGGACACTGGTTATGCCCAATCCAAGAAGTTCACTCCCTATATAACCCCTCCTTCTTCCAGGAGAAAATCAGTTTTTGTAGCAAAGCAATATACCTAAATCCCAAAAAAGAGGAGAGGGACCTCTGTGTCCCGTGATGTATGCCAAGAAAAGGATTTTACAGGTAAGCTGTTATAAAAATCCTATTTTCTTTATCGTACATCATGGGACACAGAGCCTTAAGTAATTGCTTAATGGGACGTCCCATAGCAATGCTACTTGAGGGGAGGGAGACACAGCCCCTGTTTCCCTGTGTGCAGGCTGCTTGTTTCCTCCTCGTCAGCAGAGGAGAGACTGTCACAGCTGTAGTTGTATCTGTTTTTCCTGCCGTGCGTCCCCGCGGACGTTCATGGCACCGCGCTTAGGCCCTGCCCCCTCCGAGAAAAATTCCACCCTTTTTACAGTTAAAAAGGTTCCCACGCTCGTGTGCGGCATTTTCGGGTCCACAGAGCCAACACGAGGGGGGGGGGGTAGGCAGAGACCCGTCCAGCAGCAGGCACCAACAACAGCAAATTCAGCCAACAGTAATAAAATTAGCAGTACCAGCGGGACCTCCGCAACCCCTGCAGCGGGGGGGGGGGATAATGTACAGGGGGTACAGGTCCCCCTAACCCTTTGGTCCCTTCAGGGGGGAGAAAGAAAAAATTTTTCAGATTTCTTTTACCTTGATAAAAATCTCCCTGCACATGCTGCTGCAACCACACACAGAATGAGCTTTACAGTGAAGACAACAGAGTAAGGTATGTGCATAGACTCCCTCTAGTGGAGAATTAAGGCATGACAACATTTTTTCCCTTAAAGAAGAATACATCACAGGTGTTTTTAATACCCAAGTTTCTTCACTTACCTTATCCCTGCCGCAGGATTTGCTGAATTAACAGACAATCCAACCTTCACCCATCACAGCAGGCTGCATTTAGCAAACCTTCAAGGACTGGGTCCCTAGATATCGGGGTTCCAACTCCCTTGGACCTGTAAAGCACCCCACCAGCAAAGCTAGGTAATGTAGCAAGGCCAAAGCCCTGGGTTCCTGGGGTCCAGCCCTACAAAGAGAGGCGTTACAGGCAAAACCTCGTGCTTCGGATATGAGGCCCAGGTACCATCCATGTAGGCCTCAATGGCACTTTGGATGGATCTGGTGTATGGAGGCTATTTAAATCCAGCATGGATCCCTCCTGGAGCTCCTCAGAGCACATCTTCACTCGTGACCAACACCTCAGACACTGGCGAAAAAACTAATGTGCTCCTGTAACGAGGAGGGGTTATATAGGTAGTGATCTTTCTGGATTGGGTATAACCAGTGTCCATCACCTGAAGGTGGCCTATAACGCATTAAGTAATTACTTAAGGCTCTGTGTCCCATGATGTACGATAAAGAAACAATGATACTGTAGTGTTATTAGGCAAAGACCTTATAATACAATCTGCAGTGGACTAATTTAAATTGATATTCCACTGTTAAAAGTCATCATACACAACACAGAGGTTAACTTCAGAATGAGAATATATGCAGTTCTATGAGAAGAGAACGCATCAGAAATTCAATAGGCAGTGAACCTGAACACCCACAATATAATTTTAAAGATAAATTGGTGGATTGTGTCTGCTACCTGAATGGTCATCTTAGAAAGCTGTGATCTATATAAATGCAAGGCTTCTGTCTCATTTGTACATTTTTGGTGCATGATAAGAGGTCTACCAATATAGACAATGGAACGGGTCTTGATTCTGCAGTTTCTTCATGCAATGCCAAGGACTAGAACACCACATGCATTTTGTGTTAACTTGTTCCCAAACTGCAATGACTGTGTTTCCACTACTAAACAATCTTAGCACTTCTGCCCAGCAGCTCTAGGGTTATCGGTTTGAATCCCCAATCTGCCGGGTACTTCGCTTTCCTCCCATACACCAAAGACATAATGGTATGCCATTTGGCTTGTCTCTTAATTGGCTCTAGAATGTATAAATGTGAGTTAGTGACCTTAGATTGTATTGAGGACAGGTACTGATGTAAATGTACTATATACAGTATAAATATATAAAGTGCTGCGTAAATTGACAGTGCTATATAAGTATCTATAATAAAAAATAAAAATTTGGCACAAAATGTTCAAGGTACTGATGTAAATGTACTATATACAGTATAAATATATAAAGTGCTGCGTAAATATATAAAGTGCTGCGTAAATTGCTGCGTAAATTGACAGTGCTATATAAGTATCTATAATAAAAAATAAAAATTTGGCACAAAATGTTCAAGATATTATAACAGCTCCACTAAGGGGTATTAGACCTTCCACATTCTTGGGTGTTCTGGAAGGATTTTACCTTAAACCACCGCGCCCTAAATATTTCTCATAATATCCTATCGAAATATACTAATGAGCAAAAGATGCAGTGCTTTTTATATGATTTTAGGTGGTATGCCATTTCTTCTCTTTCTTGGGTTCCTGAGTTATTTCAGCTATAAAAGTGCCCCTTAAACAAGCCTTAAAGGCATCCCATCTCAGTACTAGATTGGTACACAATCGCTTGGTACACAATCGCTTGTCATAAAAGTATTGTTTCCCCACAGCAGCTCAAGTTCCAATGTAGTGAAACTTATACTTGCAAAGCTCCTGTAAAGCGCTAGCTATGAAAAAGTGTGCAAGGTACCCCTCTGTAAATGTTAGACTTAACATGTCTACAAGTAACATACTGACCCCGTAGCATGGAATACCGGACATCAGTCTCCCATATCTGCTTCTCTGCGTCTCCTCAGGTCCTGTTCATTGCGATCCAGCCACTCTGCTGCGTCTGCTTTGAAGAAGGTGGCCTGGCCTCTGGCCGTGACACGTAATTTGGTCAGGTACAGCATTGCGTATGTAACTTGGAGTCTCTGTAGGCGCTTCTTCACCTCGGCAAACTTGGCCCTTTTTCGCTGCACCTCAGCCGAGAAGTCAGGATAAAACAATATTTTGGTTCCATTATGGTGCACTGCACCCCTTTCCCTGGCCAGTCTAAGTATGATCTCTCTGTCTTTGTAGTTCAAGAGCCTGGCAAGCATGGACCTTGGCGGGTTGCCCAGGGGAAGCGGTCTAGGGGGTGTGCGGTACACACTTTCCACCGCAAACAGCATGGTGAAAGCCTCCTTGCCGAACGTTTCTGTAAAGGCCATGGGGTCCCCGCCCTCCACCCTTTCAGGGAGCCCCACGATACGGACATTGTTCCGTCTTAAGCGGTTCTCAATGTCATCAGTTTTGGTGTTCAACTGTGCTGATTGCTTTAGTGCAGCTCTGGCATCTCTGGTGAGGGGGGGGGGTAGCAGGGCTTCCATTTCGCTAATCCTACCCTCCACAGCTGTGGTCCTCTCTCTGATCTTTTGGAGGTGCTGTCTCATGAGGGATACTGTCTCTGTGAGACCCCCAAACTGCATCTTCAAGCCATCAATAGAAGCCGTGCACCTTTGTACCGCACGCAAGATTTCAATCAGCGTAGGCTGTTGTGTCTCTTCCTGCAGTTCATCAAACAGGTCTGGGGTGGGAACAGGAGAGCTCTCTAAGGGCAGTGTATCATCTAAAGCAGAGGCGCCATTTTGCCTGTAAGACCCATGTGCAGGTGTCTGTTGCGGTGGGGGAAGGGAGCAGCCAGGGCCCTGCAGCTTTTAAGTGTGCAACATGTCTCTGGGCTGCTCCTTCCCCTGCTGTTTCTGGGCCTTAAGAGACTTACCGCCCGGTTCCTGTACTTTGTCGGCTCCACGCGCCATTCTCTGAGGCTGAGGGGAGCCGGCGCCATCTTGGGCCTCCACTGCTGCGGCGTCTTTCTCGCCTTTTCGAGACATCATGGGCTCCGGTGAGTGCTGGGTTTCCCTCTGCAGCTGCCAGTAAGGTAAGGCTGAGGCTCTGGGATGGGTGTCGGCTTGGGTATGATGTGGGATCAGGATCACTGAAGGATTAGTAGCGGAAGCTCCGTGTAGTGCCCATCCAGGCCACGCCCCTGCATTCTTGAGTTATCGATCTCCTGATTAATCGAATTTTTAAATGAAGTATTTCAGCCACTGGTGAGAGGCAGGGTATTTGCCTAAATGTAAAATCATGTAAACATGAGTGAAGGGCAATTTGGGCACCGAGGTGCTGGATGAAATGTAACACTGAGGTTTTCTGCAGCTAAGGATGGTGAATTTAGAAATCACCCACTGAAGCCGAAACCAAGGAGAATGTGAGCAGGTGCAGCATATATGTGCCTTCCTAACAAACTATGAAAGATGAGGCATACCTGTACAGTATAGTGAAGATGTGTTCAGGGTGGCGAGACCCATTTAACTGTTAATATCCACTGCTCACCGTGGACAAAGGAACTTGGCGCACTCCATGTCTTTTCAGCACCAGACAAATAACCTAATTGAATTGTATGTTATTTCTCCTAGTATTTTTTATTGTCTGCAACTGGAAGTGTCTGAAACCGGAAGTACTTCGGATGACCGCCACTTCCGGTTCAAAGGGGCATATAAAGCAAATGTGCTAATAGTTCCCTAAAAACTAAAAGGGACTGTGTACATAGAAACCTATAATTTATTATGGGTCCCGATTTATATTAAAAAATAACAAATACAGTTTGGCATTGGTCCGGTTGTTTAATCCGGAAACCAAGCCTCACTGTCAGTGCCTAATACATAATGAGTGGGAGCGCAGCCACTTCCAGTGGGGGTCACCATTTATTTATATAAAGAGCGGTGGGATGAGGGGGTCCACACCCCAGATGATGACTGTTTAGTTGAAACATGTCGGGTGGATCCCTCATGACTACCGCTACACGATTTACATGCTATTCCTATCTTCTAAAAATGTGAGTTTGTTTTTATTCGCTATTTTTAATAAATCCAAGTTTAAAACCTTATCACGCTATGTGAGTGTTTTTATCCCTCACATGCAACACAAATTATTCGCTTGGCTTATGGTGTATCCATTGATGAAGAAGCCGTGCTGTTGGCTGCTGTTTACTTCTAGCGCAGCGCTGTACTTAACTTTTATATACCAAAAAATTATAAAGTGCAAAATAATTACTATGAGCATTCTCTCTAAATCACAGGAGCCTATTGGGTCAATAGAATATGAAAATTGTATCCATAACAGTTATGGATATGCATGTAAAAGATACTTGATGACAGATTTATAATATTATAATTCCTGCTAGAATATATAGAACGGTTTCTTTGTGTTTGACTAATATGACTAATAGTCAAAAAGCCTCTACTATGCTTTGGGGGGGTCATGTGCAGAAAAATGGGTCCAGAAAAGTACAACATACACAGCCAGAAAGATTAACAATGACAAACAAATATTTTTAAAAATGACTGTTCCTGACATGCAAATATCGATTCTTTGGTATACTACTATATGACAGGGATGGCGGGCCTTGGCAACCCAAATGTTATGGATCTAAATTTCCCATGATGCTCATGCACTCTGCAGTGTAGTTGAGCATCATGGGAAATGTAGTTCCAAAACATCTGGGGTGCCAAGGTTTTGCCATCACTGCTATATGAAATACAGGACATAATGTATACCTTTATTTCTGGAACAGTTATCCGATCTTCTGGCTTCTTATTCAGCATTCGCACAATCAAGTCTTTCAGTTCATCACTAATGACTGGCCTTGAATTAAAAAGCAGAGATTTTAGGTTATCTTCTTGCAGGTAGGAGGGACAGCCATAATGAGGAAAAGATTTCAACCTTTTTGTATATATAGTTAATACATTTCTAAGCCACAGCTCCTCAAAGAATCTTGATATGGTTATCAGAAAGCCATCTGCTATCAGACAAGACATTCCATAATAGCAGGGCAGAAACTGGAAGAAAAATGGATAGGTTCCGCAAAACAACTAACCTTTATGAACCCGAATGAACAGTAGAATAAATATACCTAGTTCTATGAGGCAACAAGGATATAACCTGAGATGCCTTATTCAGCATTGATAGAACAATAAATCTACAGATAACTGCATTCCGTACATATAATATAAAGAAATCCTTTTAATTAAAGCACCAACTGAAACAAATTCTGATGAGTTTATATAATCCCAAAGAGACTAGCAAACCTAATCATCACCCGACTATGGCTGATCAGATGTTAGGTTTACAAAAGTGTGCCACCAGAGTTGACCAACAAAGGCTTAAAAGTGGATGTAAACCCTATCCTTTCTAAACTACTGCCCTAGTGGTTATCTATAAGGATACACATGCCTCCTGCCTTACCTGTAAAATGTCTCCCCTCTGTTATGAGACCCAAAAAACTGCAGATTTTGTGGGTGGGTCTGTTGTCCGGAGCTCGGTGGGTGGAGTCGTGATGTCAGCAGACTGTCTGGCCACCTCTACACTCCCCTTGACAACATGCATTTATTCCTGTGTATTTCTTACACTGAACTTCTGCTATGATCACTAACATCCAGGCAAACCCATAAAACTCACCACATGCTGAGGTGTGGAGCAGCCAATCCTGGGAGAGCTGGAGAAGAAAGGAGGAGGGGATCTGAAGTACACAGAATGCCTCTCTCAGGCTCGTGCATAAGATATTTAAACCACCTGTCGCTCACAGCAAGGGGGGAGAAACAGGCTCCTATTTCTCTGTCTGTCCATTTTTATCTCACTGAACAAAGATAAGAGGACTGCTCAGAGATGGATTAACTCTTCGTGGCAAGACTGGGCACAAATGACATGAAATCCTATAGTGTACAAGGTGTAAGCCTTAATTAAAAAATAATAATTTGGGTTTATATCCACTTTAACTCCAGGCAAGCAGCTACCATACACAGTCATAATCCATACTGTAATACTGTATAGTCAGATACCCCTTCCAGAGAGCAGTGTTGTTCCCTGTCAGCACTTGAGCATGCAGCAGTGCCCAACTGTCTAATAAAGCCAATCCTCCCTCTGCCAGTCTGTTTTGCCATGCAGAGGATTGCAGGAGGCACATATAAAAAATGTTTTAGGTATTTACATCAGTTTATGGGGGTTTTAGACATCTATGTGAAGTTCAATTTTAATTCTAACCATATATACATAATATGCACAAATCTTATCCGTTTCACTGCTCAACCACGGTTTTATGCATAGCTCAGAAATATAATACAGAAATTAGTAAACCCTTACCAAGCTAAGTACCTTGGTTTGAACATTAGAGAGGATGTCAAATATTTTTCAGTAACTAACATGTAAAAAAGCTCAACAATTACAATATATATGTATAAAATACATAGCTTACGTACTGTTGGGGAAACTCCACTGGCTTATGTTTAATCATGTTATGAAGAACTAAGATGTAATCATCCATAAAAGGACACTGAAACAAACAGCAAATACAGTTATTGGTGACATATGAAGATCGGAAAAGATATGATGATCTTAATCTGGCAAAAAGACTTTAGCGAACTATAGCACAATTTACATAAAAATATTTGAGAAATATACATATTTCAACTGGTAATTTGTAGCATTCTTGTCTTGAAAGCATTAAACAAATCTAATATTTTACCATAGTCTAATTTACTACATAAAATAAATAGTGCAGGTCTGTAGGAACATAAATAACCGGTGCCCATTCAGTTTGATGAGTGCCCACCTTTCCACTAACCTTTATAAAAAAATAGGGAACAACCAGAACAGGAAGACTACTGAAGTTTAAAGGCATTGGAATTCTGTGCACTAGATTTAGGGTAATCTCCATTTGACAGCGTTAGGCTATTTATAAATTGATTTGTTTCACTTCACTTCTAGTATTTTCAACACAACTTGCACTACAGGGGTAGAAATATTTGTTACAAAGCCCAGTTATTTGACAGATTTGAATGGAAATCAGAAGCTGAATTGTGTAGCACAGCAGAAATCCACAGCACCAGAGCAGACTTTGTGCTAGTTAAGAATTTTTCTTCAGATGAATGTGTCCGTGGGTTTACAGGCAAGCTGGAGAAAATCCATCAATGAGTTTATAGTGCCCATGCAAATTATAACTCAATCATAAAATATTCCAATTCAATATACTGTACAATATTCAGTATATCTATTGATCAATCTTTTTTAAACTTGACGATTAGATGCAATGTGTGTGGTGGGGGTTTAAACCACCTATAACTCCCCATTTCCTCTCTCTAGTTAACAGAGCAGGAATACTTCCCAGAAACCTTGCAATCTGCTCCTCTGCCCAGCTTGCAGTTTTTCCCATACATCTGTACAGACCCTGAGGTCAATATATTGGCACCCCCAAACATATCCTCAGATTTACAGCACAGTTTCATCTCCAATGAATGACATTATGCAAGAAGGTTTGCTAGTAGGACACCATTCCCTTTCATAAGGCCGGGTTCACACCTATGCGAATTAGATGCGAATTTTCCACGCATCCAATTCGCATAGCAGGAGAATGTGACTGGCTCCCTATGGAGCCGGTTCACATATCTCCGTTGTGGCTGCGGAGCGCACTGCACAGAAATGCTGTGCATCTTTGGCTCCATTTCAGGGCCAAATCCAGGCATAGATTCTGCCCTGATCCATCCCTGAAACGGGGAACAGGGATGCACAGCGCTCCTGTGCGATCCGCAGCCAGTTCCAGTGTGAACCCGGCCTCAAACTGAGAATGATCATGCAATCAAGTGCACTCACTTTACCTATCAGGTAAAGAAACAGGTAAGGGCTTGTAATAAGATTAGCTAAAGGTTTTTAAGTGGGCTTTAATTCTGGGATGCAGTGCGGCTTCTCTATCATGTGACAACAGTGTTTGGTTCTCAAGTTTGGCACATGGCCAGAAGCCTGTTCTGCAGTGAGTGTCTCTCAGCACACAACCTCAGAACACCATGGATGCAAATGTTGGGTTGGGTGGATGTTAAAGTCCACTTTTCCTGCTGCTGCTGCTTTTATGTGTTATGCCCCGTACACACGTTCGGACATTGATCGGACATTCCGACAACAAAATCCTAGGATTTTTTCAGACGGATGTGGGCTCAAACTTATCTTGCATACACAAGGTCACACAAAGTTGTCGGAAAATCCGATCGTTCTGAACGCGGTGACGTAAAACACGTACGTCAGGACTATAAACGGGGCAGTAGCCAATAGCTTTCATCTCTTTATTTATTCTGAGCATGCGTGGCACTTTGTGCGTCGGATTTGTGTACACACGATCAGAAATTCCCACAACAGATTTTGTTGTCGGAAAATTTTATATCCTGCTCTCAAACTTTGTGTGTCGGAAAATCCGATGGAGAATGTGTGATGGAGCCTACACATGGTCGGAATTTCCGACAACAAGGTCCTATCACACATTTTCCGTCTGAAAATCCGACCGTGTGTACGGGGCATTACCCAGATGGCAAGAGGTTAATTTGTTTATTTTATTATAATACCAATCTGAAGTTTGTTTTTTTAAAGTCCAACTATGGACTTCTGGCTCTCTCCCTGGAGAACCCCCCCTCCCCCCCAGCGGTATTATCTTTTAAAAAAAACGAAATAACCACTATGTAGTGCTCCCAATCCTACTTCGCGATAAAAAAATGCTTTAATCAAAATCCATAAGATAAAACAGAAAAATCTACGCTGAGGTCCTTGCAAACCCCGAATAAAGCTGCCACTTGACCTTTGTTTGAATTAGGAGTTTGCAATTATTACTGTTTTATTGGTGTAAAAATGTGATGTGACTATAATCTTTTTAATACCATTGCACTTTTTCATACACTATTTTTATATATATATATAATTGAGGTTCATTTAAATGTGGATATGTATTTAGGAATTTAGCGCTACCTTTAAGAGTTTATATTTCATCAAAACCCTCCTACATGTGAAGCAGCCAAACTATTGTGATGTATTTGGAATAGTATGTGGTTACGTATAGTAATTATTTTCACTAGGATCATGTGAGTGGATAAAGTTCATGTTTTATGTTTTTAATATGTGGTTTTAAACTATCAACATGTTTAATTACATATTTTAAACTGAATACTGTATATATTGATAAGAAATTAAGATAATCTTCAAAGGGGGTGTATGCAATCAGAGGAAGCTGCCATGGAAACTTTTTACCTTTCCATTAAAGGAAGGAAAAATGTAAGTGTAAAGTTCCATTTGAGGTGGAGGGATTGCGTGTACACCAAGGCTGGACAGTTAGGGAAGAAACATGAAGATACTGTGTGTTTGGCACTCTAAAACATAAAATGGACTGGTTCACTGTGGATTTGGTTATAGGGAAGTCATTGAATTTATTTTGTTGCTCACTTTGATTTTTTTTTTTTTGCTGTTCATTTTGGATTTTACTATTTTATTATTATAAAGGATGAAATAGGTGAATATTGCTTCACATGTAGGAAGGCTTTGCTCAAGGAATTTCTTATCACTTCATAAGACTGGAAGTGCTACATAGCGTTTATTCATTTATTGGGTAATTAGGTTACCTTTGGTAAGTGAATTTATCAGTTGGGGAATTTGAAATAAGTATAATACATAAATAACAGCACGAGAGTAGTAGTATTAGATATATCTATCTATATATATCTATATATATCTATCTCTCTCTCTCTCTCTCTCTCTCTCTCTCTCTAGAGAGATTTTCTTATTTTTTTTATTTAGAAGTTTTTTCAAAAGCCTCAGAGCCACCAACATAATATAGGCAGAAAAACCAAATACACATACATTTTTCTGTTTGGATAATACAACCCAAAAAAGTATAAAACATTCCTGCCTTCACACAATGTTAAACATGGGTAGGCATGTTGGCGTACAGATTCCCACCCAGTCTTACTATTGGGTAAAAAAAAAAAAAAGACAGGAGATAGATAGCAGGGTATAAAAGAAGGGGAAAGCGAGAAAAGGGAAAAGAGAAAAGGGAAGAAGGAAGGGGAAAGGAAAGTAGTATCCCGGTACATCACTCCCACTGCCATATCTCAGTCATAAGGAGTAGGGTCCTAAAGCGTTAATCCACACCTGCCAGCAATGCAAGTAAACACTGTCCAATAGAACTATGTGCATCTGAACTTTTCATCCTCTCCCTTTAAAAGTAGCTGACGCTTTCCATGTGATAAATCTCATTAACCTTAGAGAACCAGATTGTAAGTGTCGGGTAGGGGGGGAGTTCCTGTTTCCAGAGGGATTGGAATGCATGCCTTTACTGCATTCAGGAGATAAATCGTCGTTTTCTTGTATATGAGAAATAGAGCACGTATTTTGCTGAATCAGTCTCCAGGTCACAGTCTGTCAATTGTTTGATGATGGTCCTTAAGGGACCAAATGCCTCAGAGTTTATTGCATGTCCAGAATATATTTAGAAGCTTAACCACTCCTTCCTGGAGTGCCAGAAAATGTCGGATGTCTGGTGGAACATTTTATATAGGACTGGAGGGACTTTATACCATCTGGTCAAGACGTTATACCTCAGTTCCTGGCATTTATTTGCTATAGAGGAGTACTGAGCAAAGTAGAGGAAATCTTCCCTTTTAGCAGGAGAAAGGGTAGTTTCAAGGTCCCTCTCCCATTTCAGTAAGAGAGAAGATGTAAAATAATCTGATGGTTAAATCAAAAATTTGTATGCTGAGACCCATATGGGAGGATGGTCTGGAGGCCAAGTAGAGGCTCTAAAAAGGGTGACTGAATTTGAGGAAATTTCCCTTTTGGAGACAGAGCAGATAATGAAGCAATTGCTGGAAGCGCCACAAGTCTGGGGGGGTCAAAGAACTGTTGGAAAAACGTTGGCGAAAACATCAGGGTACCCAACCCATTTAGAGATGAAGCTAGTCAGTCCCATTCTGTCAAAAGAACACAGGAGTTGGTCCTATAATGGAATGGCTCTGGAGGTCCAAGGCAAATTCCAGAGGAACCCAGGGCAAGCAGCATAGCAGGATATCAGAATAGGATTGTTCCAACAATGTCCATTGTTTTTAATCAAAATCCCAACAGCAGGCTATCACGTTGGATAAGTGAGTCACCTGGTAGCATTTCCTGATGTCATAAAGTACTATCACACCTCGCGTTAAGTGTAGGATAAGCACGGATGGGAGTGGGCCCAAACAAAGTGGAGGAACCCTCTGCATAGCACCTTTAGAAATGGTTTTGGGATTGCCATGATCAGGGTCTGGAACAGGTATAGCACACCTTGGGCATAACAGTCAGTTTCAGTATGGTATTTCTGCCGAGCCAGGTGTACAAATGTCTGTGCCACCATTGGAGATCATCTTTATAAAAGTTTAGAATTAGTAACAAAACTATTGTCTACATTCAGGGTAATTTTGGTGCCTAGATAGGCAATGTAGGCAGTCACCCAATGAAAAGGAAACATGGAGTGTAAAACAGTCACTCGAGAAGGAGGCAAAGAAGGAGGCAAAAGTGATTTGTGGAAATTATTTATATTTTATTCATATCTTATATGATAAAGCTGAGTGCAGGGCACAGTGTTGATGCTATTTTAAGGGGTGGGTCCATTATCCTCTGCACTCCCAGTATGTGCTCATGCTAAACATGTTTAATTCAAAAATAAATTTGAATTTTATATCTCCCCGTCTGAAATAAGCATTTTGTCATTGAAAGCCTTTATTTCTCATGAATGGATATAGATCACAAATTGTTATTTTATCATACTGCAAATGGCTAATTTTCCCGCTTTTCTCCATAAATATCATACTGACACTCACAGTTATCACCTAAACCTGCTGGTATTTTATGAAGCTATAACTAAAATTTTTTGTAAGTAAACTTGTCCAGTTAAAATGGCTCAAATTGATAACAAAAAATGCAAAAAGTAAACAAAAGTTCATTTTTCATAACAAATTACTACATGTCTTGTGTTTTGGGAACTGAGTTTATAGATCTGGTCCCAATGTTCTTGTGTTGCCTGCTTTGCTCCAGACCTCAATTCACTGAGCTTCAGCATTGTGTTTAAGGGGTAAGTGTCACATGTTCAGATAAGGCAGAGTCAGATCAGTTGCCTACCTCTCCGGCAACAGATTACTGCAATAGTAATATATTACTAAACTAGTTCATGTGCGTTACCGAAGCCACGATCTTGTTTTAGCACTTTCATTGGCATGATGTGTGGTACACATTATTGGCTGTGGAAGGGTCAATTCCCAGGTCCAAACAAATAAATCAGATGTGATCTGGAAGCAGTTTAGTTTTTACTGTGTGAGTATCAAACATTCAAATAAACCACTTTTCTACAGTCTTTAGAAGTACAAAGCTACTTACCTTTCCAAATACAAAACAGTAAAGAGTGACTCCCATGGCCCACACATCAAGTGCCTGGCAAAACAACATGAAGACAAATAAAACTTTTTTTTTTTTTTTTTTTTTAGAATGAATTACTACTGAACAGGTAAAATAGCATAACTTTTTTGGCAAGTCATATATGGGTAACAAATGTTATACATTTTTCCTGTAAATAGGTTACTGCTTTTATATGGGTTTTTAAATAGAATATTTGGAGATGAGAACAGGCTCCTGAGTGTAATCTGAGACCTGAGGGGAGGGAATGCCCCCCCCCCTACACAATCTCATAGGATAACATGCACAGCTGAGGCTGTCACTCACACGATGTGTGCTGGAGGAGAAGCAGGAACATCTCCCAGGATTCTGTGATGTCAGCTTAACCTGTCAGAAGTGACTTGAACAGATAGAGGGAAGAGGGAGCAGACAGGAACAACACTAGGTGATTTGGATTGAGGCAAGTACACACCATAAGGGGATATCATTCGTTCATTTTTCATTTCAGAAGTTTACAACCCCTTTAAACTGTGCCAAATGACACTGTCATACTGTTCGATTATGCTTCTACTTCCAACCATTCTCTGGTGCCTTTGGCCACCTTGAGGATCCTACAAAGATTTTTCTCCAGAAAGGACTTTGTGAAGCATCAGGGAATGCTTGATAAGAAGCAATTGACTATAGCCTCCATTTCATTCCCTTGGTGGCGCTAAGTGTATTCAATAATATGGCTTTTGCTTGTTGAGCTTTGTTGCCTAAATAATGACTGGAGCTCCTAACTGATGTTCCACAGACAAAGAGGAAAGGACCCATGTTTACATAATCTAGTGGTTTTTGGTGAAGCTGACTGCTATGTTTTATGTACAAAAATAAAGGACATTTTACTAGGGTCTTTAGGTTCCTTCCCTATTTTGTTTGCAAATCTTATTAATTCACTTATTTTTGAAAAATATTGAGTTTCAGTCTCACAATAATACAGGTGATACTGATGCCAAATGAACTGTCAAACTATATTCATATCAATACTGAGTCATCCATGAAATGGCGATCTGCCTACGCTGTGTGTAGGAGAGAGGAGCTCCTTCAGATCTTTGCAGTCACTATGCAAGTTCTTCAAAACATAGCGTTCTTATCAGAACTGTTACAAATCTATAAGATGGTGCAGAAAATGACAACAGCAGCCTAGCATTTAAGTCACAAGTATACAGTAAACTCAAAAATATACAATGGATTGTTGAACTAGCTGTGAATTGCGATATTTAAATTTGCATGCAATACATTACTAGCTTTGTGATTTAAATCTTTTCAAATCACACTATTTGTAAGCTAGAAACAGACTGTACCTTTCCACTGAACCCCTGTCCAGTGTCTGCCAGAGTCTCAGGTGCCATGAAAGCTGGAGTCCCCGCTGTGCTTGACAGAAGTGCATCATTGCCTTCAAACTGATTGCTCACCCCAAAATCAGCTATTTTAATGTGACCATCATCTCCAAGAAGTAAATTGGATGGTTTGATGTCTCTGTGGATAATCTTCTGGTAATGCACTAAAATACATTGAAAAAAAAAAACAATATAAGTCTGCATGCTCAATAATAGAAATATAATGTAACCTCTGAAACACTGCAAAAAACAAAACAAAGAAAAAAAAAATTCTACCATCAACATAAATATATAGCTACATATATTTAGACAGTATAACTGTGATCCTTTCCCTGAGAAGTCAAAGCAATAGAAAAAAAAATGATAAACCCCTTACAAGCCAGCAGTAAATCACTAAGGATTCTCATTGAAATATACTCGAAAAGATACAGATATGATATAATCTATGCCTTTGGCACTTTTCACTTTCCTAAAAAAACACCACATGGCACTTTGTCATGGTAATGCGATCTGTCCTTTTTTTCTTTTGGACATATTAAAATTCTGACAACCAATCTGGGGTCGAGGTGCAGTGCATTCAAGCAATACAAAGTCAGTTCAAGTGCGAGTCAACTCAACAAGTCTAAGAAAAGAAAAGGGGCATTAGAAATCAGCATACTGGAATCCCTGAACAAGGCAGTATAGAGAAAGGAACCACCCAGACCTTAAGGCTCCATTCACACTAATGCGTTTGATGCATTTTTCAGAAATGCAGGGACATTTTTTTAACATGGGTTTCTATGGAACACATTCACTTCAATGCATTTTTGTGTCTCTGCATTTTTGGAAAGGGTCGGGGACTTTTTTCCCCACAAAATGCAACGTTTTGCATGTAATACACTTCAATGGACCCGCATCCAAAAGCAAGTACTGCGTTTTTACGACATTTTGGCGTGATTTGCATTTTTTAGCTGTACATTCACTGTATATAACTGGTTGCTAAGGAGGGGGCCGGGAACCCGGTCGCCACGTTCTTAACAACTGAGTCATCAGCTGTCAGCAGGCTTCCCCGATGACAGCTGAATGTAAAAAAAAGTATTGCTGGCCAAAAAAAAAAATAAAAAATGATGTGGGTTCCCGCCAGGTCCATACCAGGTCTAGTATGGATTCGGAGGGGAACCCCCATGCCAAAATGTAAAAAAAAAAAAAAAGGCGTGGGCCCCCCCCCCCAAAATCCATACCAGACCCTTATCTGAGCATGCAGCCTGGCAGGTCAGGAAAGGGAGGGGACAAGCAAGCCCCCCTCTTGAACCGTACTAGGCCACATGCCCTCAACCCCATATTGATGGAAACAAGGGCCTCTTCCCGACAACCCTAGCTGAAGGTTGTCGGGGTCTCCGAGTGGGGGGCTTATCGGAATCTGGAAGATCCTAGCCTCCCCTTCTATGTGACTGAGTATGGGGTATTCACCAAAAAAAAAGTAGTGTAGTGTGAAATACTGTAGACAGTTTTTGACAAGTCTTTTATTAAAAAGATCTTCTTCTTCCCCGCTTCTTCCTCTGGTCTTCCTCCATCCTCCCGCATCTTCCTCCTCTGGGCTTCTCTTCTTAATCCATACTAGACCCAAGGGCCTGGTATGGACCTGGGGGGACCCCACGCTGTTTTTTCTTCCCAATTTTTTTTTAGCCGGCAAATCTTTTTTTTTTTACATTCAGCTGTCAGCAGCGAAGCCCGCTGATAGCTGAAGGCACACTGGTTGTTAAGGACGCAGCGGATGGCTTCCTGGCCCCCCTCCTTAGCAACCAGCTATATAGAGTGTAAAAAACAAAGCAAAAAAAATGCAAATCGCGTGTCCAAAGATGCGGCAAGCACTGCAAAAAGCACTGCAGAAATGCTCAAAAACAACATGTATGTGAATAGAGCCCAAGAACAGTCATGGCTAAACAGATGCTAAAAGATGGAAGTGGCAGCTTATCATGCAGTATGTGAATCACTGCAACAATTTAAAAAATACTAGTAGTTGAAGAAGCACAGTACTAATCAATGGGCTAAAGGTGCCCATAGACAATTCTCCAATCTCATATTGATCCAGACCGGATGAGTTAATGTCTATGATGCATTTGTAGCTACCACCACCACCCGAGGTTTGTCAATAGTTAGGTGCAATCAGACATATTACAAAACCTTGTCTGATCCATTCTGTTACCGCCTGAAAAGTTGGCTCTTTGGAGGTGTCTATAGCTCCCCATGCTCCATAGGTTGGACACAAATGGTGACACAATGCAAATGTTTAGAGAAGCCCTTTGTCTGGCTATACCCTATGTGACTGATTTAGACATTGTGGGATATAAGCAGTTTTTTTCAGTTATATTTTAGTGTATGGTTTGATTGTTTTAACGTGCTTTCATTTTTCTGGAAAACATTTTAGCCTACTGAAATTACCTGTTAAGGCTCCTTGCAGACATAGGGGTTTATTTACTAAAGCTGGAGAGTGCAAAATCAGGCTAACTTCTGTATAAAAACCAATCAGCTTCTAACCTCAGTATGTTCAATTAATCTTTGGCAATACAACCTGGAAGATGATTGGTTTCTATGCAAAAGTGAGCCCGATTTTGCACTCGCCAGCTTTAGTAAATTGTGTTGCCGGAATGAGCGTTCCCACTTATGATTTTCAAAGCGTGATATACATGTTAAGAATTATACTTTATAGGGTTAGTTCATCTTTACCAAAGGGGAATCTGTAGAAAAAAAAATAACTGCAGCTTTGACTAAAGTTGAATAATGCCCATGCTATAGGTGTAGACCATTTACGTACAATAATATTGTCTTTAAATAATACAGAAGTAACAAACTAGCATACAGTCATGTATATGTTGAAAACGAAGCAAGAGTTATGCCTTGTACACGCGATCAGATTTTCCGACAACAAATGTTTGATGTGAGCTTGTTGGCTGAAAGTCCGACCGTGCGTATGCTCCATCGAACATTTGTTGTCGAACTTTCCACCAACAAATGTTGGCTAACATGTTCTCAAATTTTCCGACAACAAAACTTGGTTGTCGGAATTTCCGATCGTGTGTACACAAGTCTGACGCACAAAAGTTCACGCATGCTCGGAATCAAGCAGAAGGAGCCGCATTGGCTATTGAACTTCCTTTTTCTCGGCTCGTCGTACGTCTTGTACGTCACCACGTTCGTAATTGTTGGCCAACATTTGTGTGACCGTGTGTATGCAAGACAAGTTGGAGCCAACAACCTTCGAACAAAAATCCACGGTTTTGTTGTCAGAAAGTCTGATTGTGTGTATGGGGCATAAGGCTTGGCTGCCAGAAGCCATGATACACTGTGCCTACAAAGTAAAAAAGGTGCATTGCATGAAATTAGAATATACAGTAGCTACAATTTTAGGACCTCCCCCTATGAGTTTCTATTACAATTTGTACTTACAATGTAGCATTCTAGAATTTTTGTTGTCATTATTAAAGTAACTGTAAGGTCAGCAACTCATTTGGCATATATTGGAAATGTTCTTCAAACTCAAAAAAAACATACAGGAGGAGTAGTAAAAAAAATGATACTTCCTAGTATAATATTAAAACAAGATTTTTGTACTTTGTACTGTACAATCTTTTTCTTGGTTTACATGACTCTGCACTGCCAAGACAATTGGGTTGTACTTGCTACCTTCAGGAGTTATTGGACACTGACAAAGAAAAAGCCATTAGCCAGCCAGGTATAACCCCTCCCAGTCCCATTATATAAAATAGTAGATAAACACAGTGGTCGGACCCCTCTGAACCCCCAAAAAACAGATTTTATGGTAAGTAGCTCTTGTTTGTCAGTGTCTAATTCCTTCTGAAGGTGGCAGTATAACCCAATTGTCTCAGAATGACTGAATCCTGTATCCCTCAATGAGCAAGAAAGAAAATCAGTATTACACGGTGTGCACTTTTACCATAGTCTGTTTATAAAAATAAACAGCGAGTCTACATTTTCTCTTTGCATATCTGCATTCTGTTTTATGAAGAAATCCATTATTGTAAAACATCTGTCGCACACCCAATGTCAAATCATGATTGCTCAATGATAATATTAGATCATAAAATGCAGTATGGGTGAAATAGAAAACTCCATCAGAATGATGCACATACATAATAATTAGCTGAAATGATCTTTATAAGGATCCCATTTGTCAAAATGGAAAACTTGCCAGCAGCCCTACAGTAATGACTGAGGAAAACAAAACTGATTGCTTGACACGCTGCCAGGAATACAGCTAAGCTGTATACATCACTTTGTAAGTCTCAAATTATAAGTGCAACCAATGCAAGTGCTATTCCAAGTAAATCAGTACTGCTGTGGCCTCATTTCCTGTCCTCATATGACAGGAAGCAGGGATGGATTTTTTCTTCTGTCCAAATATACAAAGAAATGGATAAAATATATATTTTGCTTTCAACCATGGAAATTACAAATTATCAAAGTAAAAAAACATCTTCCCCAAATCGTGATTCAATATAAATATGCTATAAAAGAATTTGATCTTATCTTTATATTGTAGAAAGGGGACTTGGCAGTGTTGTTCTTTGAATCAGATATCTATGTGTACAGGTATGAGACAATAATGTAGGCTAATTAGCTGTATACTGATCGATAAAGTAATTGTAAAACTTTTTTTTAAATTAAAATGAGAACCATGTTCTACTTACCTGCTCTGTGCAATGGTACTGCACAGAGCGGCCCAGAACTTCCTCTTCTTGGGTCCCCTGCCACTGCTTCAGGCTCCTCTTCTTCTCGGTGTGCCACCATTGAAAGCAGCTTGCTATGGGGGCGCAGCTGCAGGCTCGTGTCTGAGCCTGGTCGTGTGCATCTATTGACACACACACAGGGTGGCTCAGCCCCGCCCCTCCACCAATGGCTCCTGCTGCTGCCTCTGTGTTCAGAGAGAGAAGAGACAGCCGCTGCATATAGGCACAGCGCTGGATTGAGTATTGGGCTCAAATCTGTATGGGGGGGGCAACACAAATAGTGATTTTTTTTTTCTTTATCCAGGGAATGCATTAAATAATGTTAAACCAACATTTTCTATTTCTGATATGTTCCTGCTGTACCATTTACAGTACTTGTAAAATATTCGGTTCTATTTGTATTGCTTCCTTTGTGTGAAATACCTGATGTTCCTGCCAGTCCCTCTGCTTTCCTATTAAAAACTGACACACTAGGCAGGAGAACACGCCATGGGCAGTTTTCTGGCTGTGCTGAAAACTCATCCTACTCTCCTCTAATTATCAGACTTGTGCTGACACACTCAACCCCGACCCCACTCCGCACAGTCATTCACTGGGAAGACCAGTGTGCTGCTGTTTTTCCTTGCCTAGTTCTCGGAGCTCCTTATGCAGCTGAGAACAGAGAGTATGTAATCACTTCTAAAAAAAAAAGGGAAAAAAAAAGTATTTTGATTTTATTTTTTTTTTATACGTATACACAAAGGTTTTGCCTTTAATTTCTAATTTAAACTGAATGGGTTGTTTTACAATGGGTTGTTTTACAAGGTAAGGTTCACATATTGTTAAGGTAAAAAAAAAGTCCAGCTTTTAGAACCACTTTGAGTCATCTAAGTTCTTAGAATAAACAAGCTATTTTTGTAGGACATCAGGAATTGAGGCTCCTAAAACTGGAGAAGATTAACAAACCTAAAAGTATAGGCATTATGTAGTCAGATAGAAGCTACACAAATGAAAGGAATTGCTACTCTACCTTTGAGTAGATTGGCGCAATGGCATTTTATTTTAACCACATCCATGTAACAAAGATCCCTAAAGGTAACCACTAAGAAGCATCACAAACCATATTAAAGCAGATTTCCACTCTACATTTTTTTCTTAAATACACTATATTACCAAAACTTTTGGGACTCCTGCCTTTACATGCACATGAACTTTAATGGCCAGTCTAAGTCTGTAAGGTTCAATATTGAGTTGGCCCACCCTTTGCAGCTATAATGCCCCGTACACACGGTCTGACTTTGTTTGGACATTCCGACAACAAAATCCTAGGATTTTTTCAGACGGATGTTGGCTCAAACTTGTCTTGCATACACACGGTCACACAAAGTTGTCGGAAAATCTGATCATTCTGAACACGGTGACGTAAAACACGTACGTCGGGACTATAAACGGGGCGGTGGCCAATAGCTTTCATCTCTTTATTTATTCTGAGCATGCGTGGCACTTTGTGCTATAAATACTATAAAGTACTATAAATAGTAGAAAAAAAGTTGAAAAAGTCCCATCATCAGCTGAAAGAGACGAACATTTTATTAGTTGAATGGTTTTAATAGCTAAAAGTATGCAGAAGTTACGCAGAGCCAAAAAACGTATGGAATAATAAAGAAATAAAAACTAGAAAATGCATTTCCTGGGGAAAATGTGAGGGAATGATGAATAGCTGAATTGCTAAAACGGCCGCTATCAAAACTGCCCCATCATACTGCCATCAAAACTGCCCCATCAGAATTGCCCCATCAAAATTGTCCCCATCAAAACTGCCCCATCATATTCCCACCATCAAAACTGCCCCATCATATTGCCACCATCAAAACTGCCCCATCATATTGCCACCATCAAAACTGCCCCATCATATTGCCACCATCAAAACTGCCCCATTAGAATTGCCCCATCAAAACTGCCCCATCATATTCCACTATTATAAATCAGTACATGGTGTGTCTGTCCCCTCCCCCTGGGCTCTGTAATCAGAGCTGAGATGCTTCAGCCACCTCCCCCCCTGTGTATAACAGAAGCTTTGGTAACCATGGCAACAAAAGCAACACAGTACACTCTGATTAATGGCTAAAATTTCCTGAAATGACCTCTAAACAAAAAGCTTTTTCACAAAAACTGTAAAAGATATCAAACTGAAAAGATATAGCCAGATAGCTGAAAATTTTGTGAACATTTTAAAGTTTGTTTGGCGTCTGTAGGTGAAAGTATGAAGGAGCTGAAACTTTTGGGAGCGGAAGAAGATTTTAAGGATCTGAAGCATGCTCCCATTGACTTCAATGTTAAAAAAAAGTGTTAAAAAGCTTTATATTTTAAAAAGTATAAATGGTAGAAAAAAAAGTTGAAAAAGTCCCATCATCAGCTGAAAGAGACGAACATTTTAATAGTTGAATGGTTTTAATAGTTAAAAGTATGCTGAAGTTACGCAGAGCCAAAAAACGTACGGAATAATAAAACTAGAAAATGCATTTCCTGGGAAAAATGCGTGGGAATGCTGAATAGCTGAATTGCTAAAACGGCCCCCAGCAAAACTGCCCTCATCATATTGCCATCAAAACTGCCCCATCAAAATTGTCCCCATCAAAACTGTCCCATCATATTGCCACCATCAAAACTGCCCCATCATATTGCCACCATCAAAACTGCCCCATCATATTGCCACCATCAAAACAGCCTCATCAGAATTGCCCCATCAGAATTGCCCCATCATATTGCCACCATCAAAACTGCCCCATCAGAATTGCCCCATCAAAACTGCCCCATCATATTGCCACCATCAAAACTGCCCCATCATATTGCCACCATCAAAACTGCCCTATCATATTGCCACCATCAAAACTGCCCCATCATATTGCCACCATCAAAACTGCCCCATCATATTGCCACCATCAAAACTGCCCCATCATATTGCCATCAAAACTGCCCCATCAGAATTGCCCCATCAAAACTGCCTCATCATATTCCACTATTATAAATCAGTACATGGTGTGTCTGTCCCTTCCCCCCGGGCTCTGTAATCAGAGATGAGATGCTCCAGCCACCTCCCCCCCTGTGTATAACAGAAGCTTTGGTAACCATGGCAACAAAAGCAACACAATACACTCTGATTAATGGCTAAAATTTCCTGAAATGACCTCTAAACAAAAAGCTTTTTCACAAAAACTGTAAAAGATATCAAACTGAAAAGATATAGCCAGATAGCTGAATATTTTGTGAACATTTTAAAGTTTGTTTGGCGTCTGTAGGTGAAAGTATGAAGGAGCTGAAACTTTTGGGAGCGGAAGAAGATTTTAAGGATCTGAAGCATGCTCCCATTGACTTCAATGTTAAAAAAAAGTGTTAAAAAGCTTTATATTTTAAAAAGTATAAATGGTAGAAAAAAAGTTGAAAAAGTCCCATCATCAGCTGAAAGAGACGAACATTTTATTAGTTGAATGGTTTTAATAGCTAAAAGTATGCAGAAGTTACGCAGAGCCAAATAACGTACGGAATAATAAAGAAATAAAGAAATAAAAACTAGAAAATGCATTTCCTGGGGAAAATGCGAGGGAATGATGAATAGCTGAATTGCTAAAACGGCCGCCATCAAAACTGCCCCATCAAAATTGTCCCCATCAAAACTGCCCCATCATATTGCCACCATCAAAACTGCCCCATCATATTGCCACCATCAAAACTGCCCCATCATATTGCCACCATCAAAACTGCCCCATCATATTCCACTATTATAAATCAGTACATGGTGTGTCTGTCCCCTCCCCCCGGGCTCTGTAATCAGAACTGAGATGCTCCAGCCACCTCCCCCCCTGTGTATAACAGAAGCTTTGGTAACCATGGCAACAAAAGCAACACAGTACACTCTGATTAATGGCTAAAATTTCCTGAAATGACCTCTAAACAAAAAGCTTTTTCACAACTGTAAAAGATATCAAACTGAAAAGATATAGCCAGATAGCTGAATATTTTGTGAACATTTTAAAGTTTGTTTGGCGTCTGTAGGTGAAAGTATGAAGGAGCTGAAACTTTTGGGAGCGGAAGAAAATTTTAAGGATCTGAAGCATGCTCCCATTGACTTCAATGTTAAAAAAAAGTGTTAAAAAGTTTTATATTTTAAAAAGTATAAATGGCAGAAAAAAAGTTGAAAAAGTCCCATCAGCTGAAAGAGACGAACATTTTAATAGTTTAATGGTTTTAATAGCTAAAAGTATGCTGAAGTTTCGCAGAGCCAAAAAAGGTACGGAATAATAAAACTAGAAAATGCATTTCCTGGGGAAAATGCGTGGGAATGCTGAATAGCTGAATTGCTAAAACGGCCCCCAGCAAAACTGCCCTCATCATATTGCCATCAAAACTGCCCCATCATATTGCCACCATGAAAACTGCCCCATCATATTGCCACCATCAAAACAGCCCCATCAGAATTGCCCTATCAGAATTGCCACCATCAAAACTGCCCCATCAGAATTGCCCCATCATATTGCCACCATCAAAACAGCCCCATCAAAACTTCCCTATCAGAATTGCCCCATCAAAACTGCCCCATCATATTGCCACCATCAAAACTGCCCCATCAGAATTGCCCCATCAAAATTGTCCCCATTAAAACTGCCCCATAAGAATTGCCCCATCATATTACCACCATCAAAACTGCCCCATCAAAACTTCCCCATCATAATTGCCCCATCAAAACTGCCCCCATCCTAATTGCCCCATCAAAATTGCCCCATCATATTGCCACCATCAAAACTGCCCCCATCAAAACTGCCCCCATCAAAACTGCCCCCATCAAAACTGCCCCCATCAAAACTGCCCCCATCATATTGCCACCTTTAAAACTGCTCCATTAAAATTGTATCCATCAAAACTGCCCCATCATATTGCCACTATCAAAACTGCCCCATCAGAATTGCCCCATCAAAAATGCCCCATCATATTCCCACCATCAAAACTGCCCCATCAGAATTGCCCCATCAAAACTGGCCCATCAGAATTGCCCCATCAAAACTGCCCCATCATATTCCTCTATTATAAATCAGTACATGGTGTGTCTGTCCCCTCCCCTGGGCTCTGTAATCAGAGCTGAGATGCTCCAGCCACCTCCCCCCCTGTGTATAACAAAAGCTTTGGTAACCATGGCAACAAAAGCAACACAGTACACTCTGATTAATGGCTAAAATTTCCTCAAATGACCTCTAAACAAAAAGCTTTTTCACAAAAACTGTAAAAGGTATCAAACTGAAAAGATATAGCCAGATAGCTGAATATTTTGTGAACATTTTAAAGTTTGTTTGGCATCTGTAGGTGAAAGTATGAAGGAGCTGAAACTTTTGGGAGCGGAAGAAGGTTTTAAGGATCTGAAGCATGCTCCCATTGACTTCAATGTTAAAAAAAAAGTGTTAAAAAGCTTAATATTTTAAAAAGTATAAATAGTAGAAAAAAAGTAGAAAAAGTCCCATCATCAGCTGAAAGAGACGAACATTTTAATAGTTGAATGGTTTTAATAGCTGAAAGTATGCAGAAGTTATGCAGAGCCAAAAAACGTATGGAATAAAGAAATAAAAATAAATAAAATCTAACAATAATAGTGGGACTGCTAAAGCACTCCCACTAATTAAAATTAAAAATAAATAAAAACAAATAACAATAGTGGGACTGCTAAAGCAGTCCCACTAATAAATAAAATCGAATAACAATAGTGGGACTGCTAAAGCAGTCCCACTAACTAGAAAATGTATTTCCTGGGAAAAATGTGTGGGAATGCTGAATTACTAAAACGGCCCCCAGCAAAACTGCCCCCATCATATTGCCATCAAAACTGCCCCATAAAAATTGTCCCCATCAAAACTGCCCCATCATATTGCCACCATCAAAACTGCCCCATCATATTGCCACCATCAAAACTGCCACCATCAAAACTGCCTCATCATAATTGCCCCATCAAAACTGCCCCATCATATTCCTCTATTATAAATCAGTACATGGTGTGTCTGTCCCCTCCCCCGGGCTCTGTAATCAGAGCTGAGATGCTCCAGCCACCTCCCCCCCTGTGTATAACAGAAGCTTTGGTAACCATGGCAACAAAAGCAACACAGTACACTCTGATTAATGGCTAAAATTTCCTGAAATGACCTCTAAACAAAAAGCTTTTTCACAAAAACTGTAAAAGATATCAAACTGAAAAGATATAGCCAGATAGCTGAATATTTTGTGAACATTTTAAAGTTTGTTTGGCGTCTGTAGGTGAAAGTATGAAGGAGCTGAAACTTTTGGAAGTGGAAGAAGATTTTAAGGATCTGAAGCATGCTCCCATTGACTTCAATGTTAAAAAAAGTGATAAAAAGCTTAATATTTTAAAAAGTATAAATGGTAGAAAAAAAGTTGAAAAAGTCCCATCATCAGCTGAAAGAGACGAACATTTTAATAGTTGAATGGTTTTAATAGCTAAAAGTATGCAGAAGTTACGCAGAGCCAAAAAACGTACGGAATAATAAAGTAATAAAAATAAATAAAATCGAATAACAATATTGGGACTGCTAAAGCATTCCCACTAATAAATAAAATTGAATAACAATAGTGGGACTGCTAAAGCATTCCCACTAATTATTATCTATATCAATGGCCTACAACCATTTTAGTCTTCCAGTGTATGTAGGTATGATGAAAACGCTTCCAACTTGGCCAAATTGGGGTGCTGTTTGATGCATCTTATTCCCCTGAATCATTACACAATACGCCTCATGAAGAAAAGTGTCATGTCTGACCAAACCCTTCAGTACACTAATATGTAACAGACACCAGGGAAGTAATGTAAGGTCATAGGACAATTTACAGCTCCTCTGTGGCAGATTCTGGCCTGGTCCTCACCCTGAGCCACAAACCAATTTTGCAGATTCTGAAAAATGCCTTTTTTTTCCTCACACCATTTCATGCTCTGAAATTGTTTTCTACTGTGACATAGCTTGTTCTGGTTACTAATAGAACGGTGTGCTAGGGGATTTCGTAATGCAACATTACTAGTTCTAATCCATTAGTCCAAAAATGTAATTCTCACATAGCATCATAGCCAGGCTTTGTAGGAAAATATGAGGTTTCTTAAATTACAATTTTTTTACTTTACAAGTCCAGTTTCCTTTTGTCCATGTTCAATAAAAGAAGACAACATGCTGGACTTAGCTCCACATGAAATGTAAAATTAAACAATCAGGTTTGGGAGCTTTGGCACCTACAGAAGATAGGGCTTCTGTCACCCAGTCTCCTGACCAGCATCGGTTGTCCTTGAGAGTGGGGAGTTTTGGATCCCTTTCTCTTCTTTTCTGACTGCACTCCTCTTTGATTTGTTCTTCTCTTCTTTCTTCCCCCCTCCACTTCTTTTTGTTTATTCTGTAATATTTTGTAGGGCAGGGATCCTCAAACTACGGCCCTCCAGCTGTTGCGGAACTACACATCCCATGAGGCATTGTAAAACTCTGACATTCACAGACATGACTAGGCATGATGGGAATTGTAGTTCTTGAACAACTGGAGGGCCATAGTTTGAAGACCCTTGCTGTAGGGCCTTCTAGATGGAGACGGTCACAATTTTGGAGCAATTGTTGCCCTTTTGACACCCGCTTCAAGGTGCTATCTGTAGAACGATATGTTTGCCATTGTATGCATAGTTTGGGTTTTCGTTTGTCTTCATCTGCAAAGATCTGTGCCGGATTATAATTTTTCTTTGTTTGAGTGTATGCTATTTAATCGTGATTTGTTACTATAAATCGAGTCTTATGTCACACTCGATAAATGCTCTGTGAAAAGTTCTTTGTTAACGTTTAAAAAAAATTTCAAAAATTGTTAATTATGAAAGAAATGTAAAATTAAAGGATAACGTCACCTTTAGGAGCATGTTATACCCATATTTAGGGTGTAACATGTAACACGCTCCCACGCACCTGCCTCCATAGCTTCCTTACAGTACATGTACACATACAGTATGTGCATTATTTTTTTTTCACAAAGTTGAACTTTAAAGTCAAAAATGTAAAGTTCTATTAATGAGAAGTTTATAGGATATGATTTTAATATTCTTTTTAATTCACTTTTATGCAACTTACAATTTAAACCATAAATAAAAAAAACGCTACAAATTTAGTTTAAAGGTGGACAATTGTGTAACTTCCAGAAAACAATCAGAACTCTGGAGAGAATCTATCCAGCTAACATGCAAACTTAAAGTGGAATTCCAGGCTTCATCTAACCAAGTTTAAAACTGTTCCTACCCCCTTCTAACACCTATACTAACTACCCTGTAGAAGGAAGATGCTTTTGTTTACCTATTGCCAGGGCACTTTGGTCCAGTCACTTAATCTCCCCAGCAGCCAGCTTCAGTGGAGAGGAGAGAGCACAGACAATGGCTGGAATGCCTGGGCAGTGGAGTTACCCATAGGCTTACTATGGGGCAGCCATTGTTGGCTGTCCCTGCTCTCCCTGGAAGCTGACCACATGACCGGACCGGAGCACCCTGAGAATAGGTAAGTATATGCACATCTTCCTTCTACAGGGTGATTAGCATAGGTAAGGAGCTTACAGCAAAGAGATTTAATTTTCTCTGTTATAGGGGCCAGAGACAGTGCAAACTTTTTTTTCTGCAACCATGGGTTGCAGAAAATTAATTTGCATAATTCCCCCCATCAACACAGGCAGTGCTGACAGGGGAATCCCTCCTGCCATGTAGTAGTACGCTCCCAGTTGGAAGTTGGGGAGGCCGTCCCCACTGGGAAAAGACAGTGATTATTGCTAGTGGCTGTAGCAGCTGCTAGAGATAATAAAGTGAATGTGGCAGGCTGGTTGTACCCAAGTTGATTGATGGATCAACCTGGTACGTTCGGCCTGCCCACACACACAGTTCAAATCTTGGCCAGTTCCTGCTGAACCGGCCAAGATTCAAACCATCTATGGCTGGCCTTCGTTAGTATACGTAACGAAAGCCGGCCATAGAAGTGGGGTGGGAGCAGGTTTAAGCTTACTTCGCTGTAGCCTTGAATTCCGCTTTAATATTTCATGCAAATCTGGTAATATCTCTGTTATCACCTATAAGTCAATAATTAGCAGTTAGCTGTGGAGGATTCGGGATACATCTCATGTAAACACAATCAATACTCAAAGGGGTTTTAGTTTGCAGATATATAGTAAATGTTTTCTTTGTGTTGACTTTATCTTACAAACCTTGTGGGTTTGCAATTCACAGCAAGTGTATTAGAAGTCACAACTTATTGTTGACCTCGTCTATTTTTTGACATTACGTTCTGATTTCCGTTGGGACCTCAATGATATTTTATATAAGTGTATACCATTTTTCTATTAATAGTGACTGTTTATATACATTTTTTTCTTTGTTATATTGACGCTGCAACCTTAAATCTCAAAGTTTTAGACACCTAATGATAATAATGGCGGAGTGGCAGTATAAAGCATAAGTTAACTGAAATGACCTAGCACTTCAGTAGATTAGACAAATACTTTCTATCTGCCTAAACACTAGGGACATCAGTCTACTATGGTTTGCTAATAGGATTTATCATGCTGTATACACAGTGAATATTGCTTGATACAGCTGAAACAGTTCATTCTTCTATGGTGATTATCAGTATCAGCAAGTTAGGCTAGTGTGAAGACTGATGCTGTAAAGCATTGTGTAGTTTAAGAGGCTGAGAGTTAAAGGAGCTTCAAGCCTGTCAGATATGTAATTCCAATCAATCCACCCACACTTTATTAAGTCACTTCTTAGGAGAAAGAATTAACACGACTAGCCGCTCTCAACTCTGCAGTGTCTTGTTTCATAATATAGAGATGCTGCCATTTCTGATGGAGCAACATGTGCTTATAATGAAATACAGAAGACAACTAATTAACTGTTACAGTATTAAAATAATCAATGAACAAATGGCTTTTATCAGTCCAATGCAGACTGTATTTTGTGAAGCAGCAGCTGATAAAAATGTAAAATAAATCTCACCTTGTTCTAAAATATTGGAATCCAATTCTTTAAGAGGCTGTGGTGTCACCTGTCCTTTATACAAAGTCAACATGGATCTTACAAATTGCAACAGATTTCTAATTTTGAGGGGTAAACATGGTGTTTTTTTTTCCAGCCTAGAGCATGCTCAAGCAGTGTCAATCCCATCTGTGGTTAGGAAAACCACAGTGCAGGATGCAAAACACAAGTAAATAGTGGCAAACCAGAGTAAAGCAGAGCAGAAAGGAATGCTAAAATATAAATTGCAGTGGTTTTCAGTGGTGCAAGCATATACAAATATACAGAATGCTTGCCTGATCAGATTCTGGTGCGAAGAAGGTGGCGATGATTGATCAGGGGGGCGGACATAGGGGCCATCTCAGAGGGAGGAAGGAGAGGTATACACATCCCAATAACAAGATCCCCAATGGTGTCAGTATACCAGCCAGCCGAGCATAGTAGAGTAAAGGAGGTGAAGAGATGTCTTAAGGAGTACAGAATATATATTGTTTAACCAATATAGCTAAATAAATATGCAAAACAACATTGATGTATATACTGTATAGCACATCTTACCCCATAGACTGGAGAAGTGCCCTATAGCATGGAAAGCCCTACAAGGCGACTAAAGCTCGATCAAACATGTATTGCACAAGGAGAAGGTGTACTCAAAGTACATAGAATCGCATGAGTTGCAGCCACCGGTACCACAGAATTTACAAGTATACTCAATGGGAGCCTTTTGTAATCTATTGATTTCCACTCTAATACGGTTCTGATGTCTACCCAAACTTTGGGATTTTCTTTTACTTTAACTTTCAATGATAACAGTAAACAGGACAAATAGAGGGTGAACCTCCCCAATGGGGGCACAGAAAAACAAGAAAGATAAAATAAGAAAAAACAGGTGTTCTGATCCCTCTCCACTCCACTGTCCAAAACCAAAAAAAAAAAAAAATTAGTTATCCTAATTTGGCTGCAAAATGGGACATAACTTAAGTCACATTAAGACTATGAGCATGCACATTGTCCTGCTGTAACTTGGCTATCATGATGACACGGTTTCAAAATTTGCAATCCCACATACTTTGAACCAATAAGGCCATAAAAGACTATAGAAGAATGTATTTACACAACAGATTACATAAACACACACCTTTCCCACCATATACTAATGTAATAGAGAGAACTCTAGCAGCCCACAACCACTTTTACTTCTCTTCACACAGGGGATTCCTGTCAGGCAGGGAGGGAGAGGGGTAGAGAAGACAGCAGATTAAATATCAAGCCCTACCCCAAAAATAAGACCTACTGTGTTTTTGATTGCCAAAATTAATATAAAATCCAGGCTTATTTTCGGGGAAACATGGTAGTAATGACTGAGCATAACCAGCTAGCTGCTTTATGCACATAAAACAGGAGTATGGTGTATCCACACTGAAATCTATAGAGGCCTAAAACATGCTCTTCACTTTAGATGCAAAGCTCAATGAAATACCCATCTGGCTCTTTTAGGTAAAAGCAGAACATTAGTTAGCTGAACATCTGTTGCTTGCTGGGAAATGCCACAAAATAACATTTTTTTTTTAAACTTCATTCAACACAGTTTTATCTAACCTGGTAGCAGCATGAAATAACCCAGTGTAGTTTTAGTGAACAAATGCAACCTTGGAGCTTCAAATTGCAATGTAGTCGTGTACAGATCTTAAAAGGTATTAAAAAAAAAAAAAAAAAAAAATAAATTATATATATATATATATATATATATATATATATATATATATATATATCCAGAAACAGAGATCCCGCTTCGTTGACGTCAAACAGCGCCTCAGAGCACATAATTTGAAGTACGCCATGTTATTTCCGGCCCGGCTCCGTATTGTGGGGAGCGATCAAGCCCACTTTTTTGAAGACCCAGGGCTCACCTCTGCCTAGCTGGATCAGCGTGATGCGGATAGAAATTGTCCCGCCTGATGGAGACCACCTTCCGATACCTAGTGTGGGTAAGCTTCCTCTTATCCGGGCTCAGACATGGCGGTGTACCCGCAGCCTACATCCCGAACACGATATCCCTCTATTGAACGGTTTTCCTTGGATCTTGGTAATGGTGTACCCTTCCTACGTTTATCCAGAGGCCCACTCACTCGCTTTTCTTTTGACGAGTCACTGGCCCCATGCCATATCCACCACACTGGGCACCGCGTTATGTGACTTCACCAGCTGGTGAACACATCTTCTTTTACCACTCTTATTATTGCCATTGTTCTTGTTGTATAATGCTGTCTTTTTACCGTGAGCAAGCATACAGACCATATCAGCTATCCAGCAAACTTTTGAAAACTGTGCACACAATGTAAGTCCTACCGCTGGGTCATTCTCCAGCGAATGTTCGCACCCCTAGATTGACTACCACCCGTATTGTCCTGAAGACTCCTCTAGGTGTTAGTATGGACACTGCGGATCTGGTCACCCCTTTTGCTTGTTTTTTACCAAGACAGATCCGCACAAGTTACGGGTACTATGCCCCAGCTAAGTTTGGGAAGTGGAGGACTGGGTGGGGGGATAGGGGATTTCATATGTTTTGGTTATGGTTATTTATTTGTTGTGTATTGCTCTGTTCAGGATGTAAGTATGCATGGTACATTTTGCTCTTGAATGCTCTGTGATGTATGCACATCTGTATTACGTGCAGGACCCTGCTCTGGGGACTGGTCCACCACTTCTTCTGAAAGGTATTTTAATCAATAGTCTATGGCCACCTGAAATTCCTTACATGGAATGTCCGTGGGATTTGGGATAAGCTAAAGTGCACAGCAGTGTTTGGCTGTCTCAAATCCTACAGGGCTGATATAGTTGTTTTGGTGGAGACGCATATACTGGCCAACTCCAACTTGCATTTAAACGCCCGTGGATAGGGTGGGCCTACCACGCCACCCACACTCCTTACTACGTGGCATTTCCATTTTAATAGCCAAAATGACTCAATTTGGAATCATTTCGGTACAAACGGACCCCCCCGTTCGGGGAAGGGTCATTTTTTTACACTGTCCTTTTTATGGTAAACTGTACCTTGTTCTGACTTACTATATTCCTCTGCCTTATAACTCTGTGGTGGTTAATGAAGGGTTCCTGTACATGGCCCAGCACCCCACAATCCCCACCATTTGGCTTGGGGACATGAATATGGTCCTAAACCCGACTACAGATAGACTGCACTCGAGCCTGACTACCCAGCTACCTACCACTATCCGACTAAGCCGTACATGAAATTTTCACTGACAGACGCATGGCGCTTTAAGCACCCAAACACCCAGGCCTTTCCATGTTTCTCGGCGACACATTCCACCACATTCATTATGATCTCAGATATCCTGCTTCCCCTACTTGAGGACTCAGTTTACCATGCCAGATCCCTGTCTGATCACGCCCCATGTTGGGCGTCCAAACGTCTGGCTCCTCAAGTTGAGTCTCGTTCTTGGCGCCTACACCCTTTCTGGCTGACCGCTCTAACTGACCAGGATGACATACAGCAGGAGTGGCAGTTCTACTTTAACACCAATCAGGACACGGCATCAATAGGCCTAGTCTGGGAAGCTTTTAAACTGCACGTCCGTACAGCCTGTATAACAGTGTAAATTTGCTGTCCCCTCAAAACAACACAACACACAGCCATTAATGTCTAAACCGCTGGCAACAAGAGTGAGTACACCACTAAGTGAAAATGTCCAAATTGGGCCCAACTAGCCATTTTCCCTCCCCAGTGTCATGTGACTCATTAGTGTTACAAGGTCTCAGGTGTGAATGGGGAGCAGGTGTGTTAAATGTGGTGTTATCACTCTCATTCTCTCATACAGGTCACAGGAAATTCAACATGGCACTTCATGGCAAAGAACCAGGGCTTTTTTTCAGCGGGAACGCGGGTTCCGGCACCCCCAGCACTGAATGTATGTAATAGCATAGGGTGTGGGGTGAGCTGGAGGGTCTATTGATGTTGGCTGCTAGGGGATTTATTGTCACTGGTGGGGATCTGATTTTGTGTGATGGTCTATTGTTGCTGGTGGGGAATCTATTGTTGCTGGGGGGTCTTATGTTGCTGGAAGGGATCTACTGTTGAGGAAGAGGTCTATTTTTACTGGCTGAGGGAGGAACTATTGATGCTGGCTGCTGGGAGATCTGTTGTTGCTGCTGGGGGGGGGGTCTAATGTTGCTTGGGTGGATATTTTGTTACTGGGTGTGAAATTTTGTTGTTGGTAGTTCACTTTTGCTGCAGGGAATCTATTGTTGTTGGGGGTGGAGTTCATTGTTGTGTGGGGATCTATTGCTGGGATTCTATTGTTGCTGGCTGCAGGGGATCTATTTTACTGCTTTTCTTTTTATCATCAACATGTTTCATACAAATGATTTAACACCACAAAACGATACTTGGTTATGTATTCTCTAAAAGGGGCAGTACTGGTAGGTGGGTAGGGGGTGGAATCAAGGGACGGTGGTCAGAGGTGGGTAGGGGCAGAGACAAGGGGTGACTCAGACGGGGGGAGTTCCTGCACCTTTTCTCCAAGAAAAAAAGCCCTGCAAAGAACTCTGAGGATCTGAAAAAAAGAATTGTTGTTCTACATAAACATGGCCTAGGCCAGCCCTCAAATTTTCCACTTGCCTACTCGCATTTTGCGAGTGGAAAATGAGGGCTTGTGAGCGTGGGCTGCCTGGGAGAGGGGGGCGAGCACCGCCGGCAGGGAGCCATTCTTCCAGGAATCTCCCTGGGGAAAGAGAGCATGGAGAAAAAGGAGAGTCGTAACAGCTTACATTACAATTGCTGTCTGCTCGTGGTCACACACAGCCCCGCCTCCTGACCTGCACCTATGATAGGCAGAACGCCGGTCCAATGCTGGGATGCGTTCTGTCTATAACAGGCGCAGGTCAGGAGGTGGGGCTCTGATCTGCCAGCTTTTCTCTTCCTCCACTCTCTTCCCCTGTGATCCGCCCCCTCTCTTCCTCGGCACAGGTGAGGCTGCAATAATGAGCACAGGTGAGGCTGCAATGGTGGGCACAGGTGAGGCTGCAATGGTGGGAAGGGTCACGCTGCAATGGTGGGCACAGGTCATGCTGCATTGGTGGGCACAGGTCACACTGCATTGGTGGGCACAGGTCACGCTGCAATGATGGGCACAGGTCACGCTGCAATGATGGGCACAGGTCACGCTGCAATGATGGGTACAGGTCACGCTGCAACGATGGGCACAGGTCACACTGCATTGATGGGCACAGGTCACACTGCATTGATGGGCACAAGTAAGGCTGCACTGATAAAGTTGTTAATATTTATTTTTGTAACTTAATTCTGCATAATACATTTAAGTGTACTTTCATGAGATAATTTATGAGGGCGTGTTTAGGGGTGGAATTAGGGGTGGTGCAGGGTAGGGATTAGGTGGAGCAACTGGTGGCGAGTAACCCTTAAAGCCTAGCTAGTAGCTCAGGACTTGACATTTTGAGCCCTGGTCCAGGCTATAAGAAGATTGCTGAGACCCTGAAACTGAGCTGCAGCACGGTGGCCAAGACCATACAGTGGTTTAACAGGACAGGTTCCACTCAGAATAGGCCTCACCAAAGAAGTTGATTGCATGTGCTCAGCGTCATATCCAGAGGTTGTCTTTGGGAAATAGACGTAGGAGTGCTATCAGCAGTGCTGAAGAGGTTGAAGAAGTGGGGGGTCTGCCTGTCAGTGCTCAGACCATACGCCGAACACTGCATCAAATTGGTCTGCAAAGCTGTTGTCCCAGAAGGAAGCCTCTTCTAAAGATAATGCGCAAGAAAACCTGCAAACAGTTTGCTGAAGGCAAGCAGATTAAGGACATGGATTACTGGAACCATGTCCTGTGGTCTCATGAGACCAAGATAAACTTATTAACATACTGAGGCAGAGCATGATCCCCTCCCCTTGGAGCCTGGGCCGCAGGGCAGTATTCCAACAGGACCCCAAACACACTTCCAAGATGACCACTGCCTTGCTAAAGAAGCTGAGGGTAAAGGTGATGGACTGACCAAGCATGTCTCCAGACCTAAACCCTATTGGGCATCTGTGGGGCATCCTCAAATGGAAGGTGGAGGAAAGCAAGGTCTCCAACATCCACCAGCTTCGTGATGTCGTCATGGAGGAGTGGAAGAGGACTCCAGTGGCAACCTGTGAAGCTCTGGTGAACTACATGCCCAAGAGGTTTAAGGCAGTGCTGGAAAATAATGGTGGCCACACAAAATATTGACACTTTGGGCCCAATTTGGACATTTTCACTTAGGGGTGTACTCACTTTTGTTGCCAGCGGTTTAGACATTGATGGCTGTGTGTTGAGTTATTTTGAGGGGACAGCAAATTTACACTGTTATACAAGCTGTACACTCACTACTTTACATTGTAGCAAAGTGTCATTTCTTCAGTGTTCTCACATGAAAAGATATAATAAAATATTTACAAAAATGTGAGAGGTGTACTCACTTTAGTCAGATACTGTATATATATATATATATATATATATATATATATATATATAAATAAATGTTTCAAATAAAAGACACATATTTGTTTTTGTTTTGTTTTTTTTCCAGACATATTTTTTCTTTTTTTTTCACCTGGTGATCTGCCAATAACACGCTTCCTGTCTCATTATGGCAGAACTCACTGTACTGTATTTATTTGGGGAACAGCTTTGTCCCCCTAGATCAGTGTGTTAGTAGTACAGAACGCCTCCCCCTCCCCCTCCCCATCTCCATGAAACAAAATAGAGGTGCTCTGTAGTTTGGAGAAAGAGGTGTACAGCATCCTAACAGTGCTGCAGAGGTGCACGGGAAGTAGTCAGCTCACCAGATTTCTGCCAGCATAAGTTGGTCATTTTTTTGTACTTATTGAACACATACAGAGACTACATGATCAAATACAGTGTGATTACAGCATCAGTTTGAGACGCTCCTGAGACGATTCATTGCAGGGGCAGTTGATCTGCATTTGAACAAGGTGCTTTTGTATTTGCATAGAATTGTATGCAAAGACAGGCAGTTCTGAAGCCAACAAAATTAAGTTGACTCTGGCCCCAAACAAAACACTTTTAATGGTAGATTTAACAGGGGGAGTTGGTCATGACGTAGGACGTCTGACGGGAGGGGAGGAGAAGGAGGTGTGCTGGCCGGCCAGCGTTAGCGGCCGCGTGCTTAAACGAACAAGCAGCTCTGCAGATGGGAGGTCGGGAGGACGGGATAGAGCACGGAGCGCCGTCTGCAGAGCTACGGGATCCCTGGTCCGGATGAACAGCCGGGAGCTTCTGAGAGCGGTACGCAGTCCCAGGAGAGGAACGGAGGCATAACCCCTGATTGCCTCGCTCGCGTCCCCCGGGCCCCCGTCCTCGCCCCCCTCGCCCCCACCCCGCTCTTCTATCCGGGCAGCTGTCGGAGCGTCGCGTCTGGATGCCCCGGCATCCACTGCTGTCGGATGTGCAGAGGGAATAGCGAAACAGCCTGTGTCTACCCACTCTTAGGCAATCGGTCAGACGAATCCCCTGCCAGCTCAGGGAGGGTGGAAAGGAACCCCTAGAGCCAAGACTGTGTAGGTAAGAGTGGAACAGCAGTCCCGCTGTAAAAGGGATGAAGACTGCTGGAAGGTATGGAAAATCAAATAGGGTCTTAAGAAAATGTCCCCTTCTGATCTTTGATACACAAATACCCTGGTTGATATAACTGTCTTCACATGTGTTGCATAGCTCTCCCTATATGCGTAATTACAAAGGGTGAAAGTCATTGTGATATATAAGTGTTGCCAGTCCTGGAATAATCCCCGGTGGGTAAGAACCATTTAAGATAACATACACGATTATTTGCTACCTGTCTCTTTATCCTTTTTGTACCATCTGCTGAAACACCTCTGCATAAGCTCAATAATTTAAAACGGAAAATAAACAACAAGTAAAGCGACGCCCAAGATGGGGATGGGGGGCGTACGCAAAACCCCTAAAGATAGCTCCGCAAGCGGTACCGCCTCTGGGAGTACTATTAAGCAGTATATGAATCGCGGAGCCAGCCCGGGAAACCCCCGCCCCGAGACCCAAAAGTCAACCATGACCGGAAAAAAAATGGGGGGGACTGGAAAAATTGCACAGACCCCTGAACACTCAAGACAGGACTCCTCAGTTGATAGTATCCTAGAAATTACCCGAATGGAGGAATGTAGTCAGGATATGCAACCCCCCTCAAAAAACGAGATAATAGAAATGTTTAAATCACTTGAACTAGCAATCAAAACGGAAATAAATGTTTTAAGGATGGACCTAGGGGGTATTCTTGCTAGAGTGGAAAAAACGGAGGACATAATAGATAAACAAGAACAGGACCTCTCAGATATAAAAGAACAACTTAAAATTATACACCAAAATCAAATAAAAATTTGCTACAGATTAGAAGATCAAGAAAACAGAAATCGCAGACAAAATTTGAGAATCAGAGGGGTCCCAGAGAGGAAGGATGAAGATTTAAAAAAGATTATGGTAGACATCTTTGGTCCTATCCTGGAACTAGGGGGTGGGGAATTCCCCAAAATCGAGCGGATCCACCGGATAGGTAGACGGGACACAAGTCGCAACAAAATTTGAGAATCAGAGGGGTCCCAGAGAGGAAGGATGAAGATTTAAAAAAGATTATGGTAGACATCTTTGGTCCTATCCTGGAACTAGGGGGTGGGGAATTCCCCAAAATCGAGCGGATCCACCGGATAGGTAGACGGGACACAAGTCGCACGGAGAGAAGCCGGGACATTATAGTGAAATTCAGGTATTTTGTAGATAAGGATAATCTATGGGCAAAACTTCGAGGAAGAACACCACTTCTATATGAAGATGCCAGGATATCAGTCTACCCTGATCTAGCCAGAGATACCCTAACCAGAAGACGCCATCTGAAGCCCCTCTTAGACCTACTAAAGGAACAAAACATTAAATACACATGGGGGTTCCCGGCCTGTCTGATAGGAAGCAGAGAAGGAAAAACAGCAAAACTGAGATTCCCAGGAGACCTGGAAAAATTCTGTGGAAAACTGGACATTCAGGCCCCCTCACTACCGGACTGGGCCAGTGAAAAGTGGGTGGATTTGGGAATAGGATACATATAATTATCTGGAGGTGGGGGCGGGTGGGGGGGGGGGGGAGGTGTGAGGTAATTTGGTAAAGTCAATAGAAGTGAATGGGAGCGAGATCGCTCCCTGGGAACCGAGCCGGTGATGGCTTGCCAAGTAGCACACCAAGAGCTCCACCCTCAGAGGTGGTGACCAAGAGAGGATCTCACAGTTGGGTATTCCTCAATGGTATATGGGTCCAATAAGGACCACGTGGGGGGAGGGGGGGGTGGGAGGGAGTGTGAGGGAGGGGGTTCGGGGAATGGGGGTCGTAATTTTTTTAAGGGGGATTCTCTCCAAGGTCAAAGGAAAGATGAGGTATTTACCCGTACTGAATGATAGCTAGGCCCACCCTAAAATTCATTACGTACAACGTCAGAGGTCTAAATATGAAAAGAAAGCGTAGAAATGTTCTTAATGAACTTAAAATATTGGGCCCTGATGTAGTCTTCCTCCAAGAGACGCATATCTCCCATCAGTCTAAGTTAAAGCTCTTTTCTAGCGAGTTTCCGCTCTGGTACCAAGGAGACACCATCTCGAGTAAAACCCGAGGGGTCGCTATAGGATTTGCAAAAACAACAAGATTTGTATTAGATGATAGAGTGGTAGATCCAGAAGGTAGATTCCTCATTCTCCGAGGCAGATTAAACGAAAGGGAGTATACCCTAGCCAACATCTACGCACCAAACCAAAACCCTATGAAATATTTCACCCAAATTCTAGAAAAAATAATAGAATTTAGGAAAGGACAACTAATCTTGATGGGAGACCTCAACTTCTGTATGGACCCAAAAATAGACAGTACGGCCCGCACACAGGAAACGAAAAATGGTCAATTAAAAATGGTGAAACAAAAATTATTTTTACACCAGTTGGTGGATATATGGAGGGTGACTCACCCTTATATGCGAGACTATACATATTACTCCCCTGTGCATGGCTCGTACTCCCGTATAGATGTGGGGCTTATAGATCACAAGGAAATAGATGAGGTGGTAGACGTCAAGATAGGTAATGTAACGTTTTCAGACCATGCCCCTGTGGTCTTGGAAATGACAATAAGGGGGGAGATAAGATCCAGGGATCAATGGTTCATTAACGAGGAGTTAATAAGGGAGGAGGAAGGTTATGTATTAGTTAGAAAGGAACTGGAAAAATATTTCGCAGTTAATGATAATGGAGAAGTCTCAGGATCCACACTCTGGGAGGCGCACAAATCATATATTAGAGGGGTCTTGATTAAGATGGGAGCCCGGAGAAAAAAGGAAAAACATGAGGTCATCCAGAACTTAACAAGGGAGGTAGATAAGCTAGAGCAGGAACACAAAAAACAAACAGGCTCGCCATCTAGCAAGACGTATAGACAGCTGACAATCAAAAGGATAGAGCTAAAAAAGGCACTGGAGCTAGAATCAAAAACTACATATGGGAGGAGGATAAGAGACCAATATTGTTGGGGAAACAAACCTAGTAAGGTACTTGCTAAAATAGTAAAAAAAAAGAAAGCCAGAAACTTCATCGAGAAGATTCAGACTAAAAACGGCCTTATGGAACATTCCTCTAGAAAGATAGCTGAAACCTTCAGGGAATATTACCAAGACTTGTATTCAGTCAAAGCGCACGACCCCAAATCTAAAAATTGGAGAGAGACTAACAATATTTATTTGAAGAACGCTAGTTTACCTAGAATATCAGATCTAGCGAGGGCCCTTCTTGAGGATCCAATTACGGAGGAGGAAATTGGGAAAGCTCTAATAGGCGGAGCCCAAGGGAAAAGTCCGGGCCCGGATGGGTTCACATTGTTCTATTACAAAAAATTCAAAGAAATATTAATCCCTAGGCTTTGTAATTACATGAATGGACTAGGAGATAGTTATGAAATGAGCAGAGAAGCCCTTCAGGCATCTATCACAATTATCCCAAAGGAAGGAAAGGAGAAAACACTCTGCTCCAGCTATAGGCCAATCTCTCTGCTCAACACCGATACAAAACTATACGCGAAGGTCTTGGCAGAGAGATTAAAGGAACATATGAACCTCTTGGTCAATCCGGACCAAGTGGGGTTCGTCCCCAAAAGAGAAGGGAGGGACAACGGAGTTAAGACGCTCCTCTTGCTACAAAAGCTGAAGGAGGATGGACCCCCAGGGCTACTGCTGTCGATGGACGCCGAAAAGGCCTTCGACAGGGTAGACTGGGGGTTCATGTTTCAGACTCTGGAGGCTATGGGAATAGGACCCAAAATGATTCACCGGATAAGGACATTATACCATCACCCCACGGCCTCAATAAAAGTTAACGGGTTAATGTCCCAACCTTTTGAGATGCGGAACGGCACGAGGCAGGGTTGCCCTCTGTCGCCGTTGCTCTTCATACTATCCCTGGAACCACTCCTAGCAACGATACGTAGAGACCCTGAGATAAAAGGTATTAAGGTAGGGGAGGATGAGCACAAAATCGCAGCATTTGCAGATGACGTGTTATTATATATAACTGACCCAGCTGCCTCCCTAAAGAAATTGAATGTAGTACTGAGGAAATATGGAGATTTATCCAACTTTCAAATAAATTTGGGTAAATCGGAAATATTAAACATCAACTTGAAAAAGGCAGAAGTAGATAAGGTGAAGAGGGTATCTGGTTTTGGGTGGACTAAGCAGCTTAAGTACCTGGGAATTCAATTAACAAACTCTATAGATAAAATTTACCACATAAACTACATACCTCTTTTGGATAGTATCAGAACGGACTGTAAGAGACTAGCCTGCAAACCGCTCTCATGGATAGGGCGAATAAATGTCTTGAAAATGACACTCATCCCTAGGATAACCTACCACTTTCAGATGATCCCGGTCCCTCTGCCCCAGTTTTATCTAAGGAAATTGAATAAAATAATGATGAATTTTGTTTGGAAAAATAAAAAAGCAAGAGTCCCCTTCCAGATATTAAAACAAAGTAAAGATAACGGGGGACTGGCGGTACCAGATATACGAAATTACTACAAGGCCATAGTTTTATCAAGATTAACAGAATGGGTTAAAAAAAGTAATGAAAAATGGTGGGTGAAAATAGAGAATACAATTAGTAAAGTGCACTTAGGAAATATAATCTGGAACCCTCCACATAGTAGAACTTTAGTTAAAAATACTCACGTAATCACACAGATGGTATTTAAAGTATGGGATGGGGTTTATAAAAAAGTGATTGGGAAATATAATTCTCCACTATTGTCACTTAAAGACAACGAATATTTTGCACCAGGCACTGAAAAAGTAGGAGGGAAAGAATCATTTTGGGGGATTTCACAGGTGAGAGATATAATTAAAAATGGAAAAATAATTACACTCCAACAGCTTAGACAAGATAGGGAATCACGGGGGATAGATGAATGGCGGTATCTACAACTGAAACACTTCGTAAGCAAACTACCCCAACCCATTAGATCTGGGGAGGATTTGACAGAAATGGAAAGGTTATGTGATTCAGAAAATTCGAGAAACACCATCTCCAAATTATATAAAATTCTGATGGGGGCTGAAAAAGTGGAGATACCGCCATACATAGAGAAATGGGAGAGGGACTTGGGCACAAAAAAAGATAAAAACACAATAAGCAAAATATTAAATAGGATTTTTAACTTAACACTTGATACACAGTCCGCAGAAATGAATTATAAATGTTTAAGTAGAAGTTATTTAACCCCCGAGATATTAAGTAAATACCAGACCGGTACAACAGCACTCTGCTGGAGGGGCTGTCATGGGCTGGGAACAATGGGTCACATCTGGTGGAGTTGCCCCAAAATACAAATTTTTTGGAAGAGGACTCTTGCATTAATAAAGATCATCACTAACATAGAGGTGGCAGAGGACCCATGGGTGGTGTTATTTCATGGATGGGAAGGAGATACAAAAAAATACAAGCAGACATTGATTCCCTTCCTCTTAAACGCTGCTAAGAGACTAATACCTAAGAGATGGCAGAGGAAGGAAAGCCCTGAGACATGGGAGTGGTTTGATGCGATAGAAGAAACATATAACAATGAGGAATTTGTAAATAAATTAGAAGAGAAAGACAACGGGACTCTGGCGGTCTGGGAACAGTGGAAACAATTTAAAAAAACTTGGAGATATGTGAAAGAATTGAAGGCCCTAGATTAATGCCAGTAAGAGTAAAATAGAGCTGACCTTGGAGAGAAGGGGTGGGGGGAGGGTCTAGGGGGGATGAGGGAGGGGGGGGGGTTAATAATAATGAAGTTTGGAAATCTAGAGGGGTTATTGAGATAGTTTAACCCCCAGGAGATGCATACTTTGTAAGTTTCTTGATTAAATTTTGGCAAAGGCTACGATGATGAGACACCGAGAGGGCGATGGTTCAGAATATGATCCTCAAAATTGATTCAATCCCCTCAAAAGGTTGACTGAAGTGGCAAAAAAAAAAAAAAATGGTAGATTTAACAGACCAAAAGAAGAGTGAATCAGGAAAATGGCTCTCAAGATGTAATGAACCTTTTTCCTGTTTTTTTTTTTTTTAATTTCGCGAGCTGCGGTGTCCACACACAGCTGATTTCAGCAACCTTGGTTGGTGAAAATTGGTGATTCTAGCGTAGGGAGAAAACGATTTAGTTTTGGATCACTTAAGACATGTTGCCACTCAATGAAGTTGAAAGAGAAGCCCTGTAATGGCTAAAGTTAACCTTTTGGAACATGTTACAAGTTCCACCTGTTTTTAGGGTGCAATATGTAACATGTTCCAGCTCCTGCTGCCTCTCCCCCTCCTAATTGTGACAGCAGGCGGGGGGGTCTTCTCCCGAAACTCGCTGTCACAATTCAAAAACAGCACAGCTGTGCGGAACTCCACCCACACGGCTGCATCATTCATTCACAATTTCCAGTAAATGAATGAGCAACAAGTACCGCCAACCACCGCAGCAGACAGCTTGTAGTTCTGAATGAACTGCAAGGGCACTGATGAGCCCATTGTAGTTCATTCACAAGCCCTGCAGCTGTCAATCTGACAGCCTGTATGGGGGTACAGGTTGAAAGCTGGAGGGCTTGTCTACAGAAGCCTGACATTGCACTCCTGATCCATGGATCATGGATGCAATGCTTTCCAGGCTCCTTCAGGAAAAAATAATAAATGCACATTTTTTCTGTAAAAATATGTGCATTTATTATTTTTTCTAAAAAGGTAAAGTTATCCTTTAAACTTTAAACTGCATAAGGAGTTCTTTACTGTTAGAGCAGTAAGGATGTGGAACTCCCTTCCACGAATGTGGTTTCACCTGGGAGTGTCGATAATTACAAAAAATCTTTTAGATGTACATCCTAATGAACGCAATATATACGGAAATGGTAAAGACAAATACATACACACACGAACACATTTACCCACACGGGTTGGACTGGATGGGCTGTGGTCTTTATTCCAGCTTACCAATGATGTATTCTTTATTTTGTTATGATAAAAGATGGGGGCAACATATATGTCCTTTTTATGCAAAGTGGCTATATAACTTTTATTCCACATATTTTACTATACAAAACGTTATGCTTTAGGGTTGAATGATTTAAAAGATAACTTTACTTTTAGTACACGAGTCTAAAAAGTGCATATTCCATAGATGTAAATGTAACATAAGCTGTGTTACAAACACCTATTGCGTAATCAAGCAAATATCTGGTAATGCGGCAATAATGAACAAGCACCAATAGCTTGGGAAAATAATTAAATACGAACTTCACTCTTATTACAAAAATTACAACAAATGCACCTTTAGAAATGTTAATGACAGATATTTATACAAACATAAAAACATTGCCGCACTATGGTATTATAAATTAAAAATTAAAGGACAAATAAACATTTTCATCTATATAAGACCAATAAAGTCCAAAAAGAGGAGAAGATTCAAGAAAAAGAGTCCCACAAAAATCTCACAGATTCACTTCCACTGGTGGTCACTAAGTGTCTCTAGAAAGTGAAGAGCCAAATCCCCACTCCGTGCGTTGTGAAAGGACACCAACGCGTGGCAGCATGCAAGGCTTACCAGACGAAATTGACCACCCATTACAGATAAGTCAAAAACAGCGTGGGAAGATGGGTTCAGAAGCTCCCTGTAATATGGCGAGTCCTCCCTGAGCTCTGCAGCACATTTCTAATGGAATTCTCCGTACATTGGTAAACCAGAGATGGACAACAAATCTCTCATAGTGAACTCCATTAAAAAAGAAACTTAGCGTGATGACGTCACAGCTGCTTCTGCCCAACATGTTTTGTCATAACTGACATCATCTGGGGCACGAGACAACAACACTGTCTTTTATGCAAAGTGGGTTTGGTGAAGTTTTTTCTTTTCTTTAAATTTTTGAATCTGATGATTTGCTATTTATAGTAACTTTAATAAAGATGATTTTTGTAATTTTCGAAAAAACCATGAGCCTGTGTTAAAGCCACCTAGTCCATATACAGTAGGTAACCACTTTTAGACCTGGGGATATTTATTCCCAGGTAAGTTTTTTCTTGCACAGAATTTTGCTTACAGTGATTAACTACACTTAATAAGTGAGTTGGCATACAGGCAGTTTTATAGCTCCCTCTATCCCTTCGGATTATTGCTGTATGGATTCTCTTCAAGGTGTTCCGAGTTACTGACCCAAACAAATATGCACATCAGGTCTCCCTCCTAACTTTACATGCTTCATGTATGTTCTAGGCTTGTGGATGACAGTATTGGAATCAGACAACTATCGGTCCAGTGCCCCCATTTCCTATATGTTAGATTGCGCTCAGAATTCCTCACTGGCTCACAGTGCGGCCCTTTATTTTTCAAGTTTTGCTGTACAGGGGTTTACAAGAAAAAAATCATTTACAATCAGATCATTTGTTTTATGCAAAAGAAAGCTGATCTGTGCATTATTCACATTTTGTACACATTGTATTGTTTGTCCTAGAGTCTCTACAGAAATGCATGGATATTCCATCTCAGTTTGGATGACTATTGATCAGTATAAATATGTGTGGGGAATGACTCAGCTACAGCAAGGAAAAAAAGGAATGCAGACGTGGAGTTTCAGCCAGACCATTCAAAACAGGTTATTCATTTGTACAGAAGGTCTACCATACAAAGCACTATTAAGACAAAGCTCCTGATAATTAAAATGAATGTATTTTCATATAAGCTAAATCTATGTTCCTTTCTAAATACTGGCTCATTAGACAAAGCAAGATTGCTCCTCAGAAAAATAGACTGATATATGCAGATATTTTGTGGCACAAATAAAGCAACCTATATTATAAAACCACAAGCTGCACAAATCATTGACTTTATGGTATAACCACTTCAGCTGCAGAAGATTTTACCTCCTTCACGACCAGACCATTTTTTGCTAGTTGGCACTGCAGTACTTTAAGGCTGAGTTCACACTATTGTGAATTGGATGTGGACTTCTCCGCATCCAATTCCCATGTCAAGAGATTGTGACTGGCTCTCAAAGGAGCCGGTTCACACATCTCCGGATCGGCTCCAGGGCGAATTGAACAGGAGTCCTGTGCATCTTCTGGTCCATTTCATGTCCAAATTCAGCCAAAAATTCGTACTGAAAACGGTAAACAGAGACGCACCAGACCCCTGCTATGAGCCACTCAGTACTGCAGTGTGAACAAAGCCTAACTGGTAATTGCACGATCATGCAACACTGTACCCAAATGAAATTAATATCCTTTGTTTCACATAAATAGAGCTTTCTTTTGGTGGTACTTGATCACCACTGGGTTTTTTAATTTGTTATTTATGGTCATCCGATTGTCTGCATTATCAATACGCTCATCACTTTTTGAGGTAATACCTGCTGAAATTTATATAATTTGTTTCACAAAAAAAGAGCTATCTTTTAGTGGTACTTGATCACCGCTGTTTTTTTTTTTTTAATTATATAAATGAAAAAAAGACTGGAAATATTGACAAAACATGTTTTTTTTTGTGCTATAAAAACATATCCTATAACAAAATGTAAAAAAAAAAAAAAAAAAAAAAAAAAAAAAATCGAATTTCTTCATATATTTTGGCCGAAATGTATTCTGCTACATATCATTGGTACAGAAAAATCCCAGTAAGTGTATATTGCTTGGTTTGCACGAAAGTTATAGCGTCTACAAACTATGGTATACAGTATATACAAGAATTTTTATTTATTTTATACTAGAAATGGTGGTGATCAATGACTTATAATGAGACTGTGATAGTGTGGCGTGCAATTTGACACTAACTGACGCTGGTGGGGAACTAACTGCCATTGACATCACCAGTGACACTACTACAGTGATAAGTCATAATACTATACAATTACTGTACTAATGACACTGGCTGGGAAGGGGTAACATCTAGGGCGATCAAGGGGTTAAATGTGCCCTTATGTGTAATGTTTGCTGCTTTTACTAACTGGTCACTCAGTTTCTTATCCCTACTTTGCAGGGATGAGAAACTGACAGATTGTTCCCTTCCTACAGAGCTCTATATTGTTTAACAAAGCAAGAGCTCTGGGCTGTGATTGGACACAGCCAATCAGCAGGTCCCAAAGCCTGGAATTAGGCAGCAACATAGGGGTACGATGCTTTGCTTACAGAGGACACACATCTGCAGTACATTGCAATTGGGTGGTCACTAATTGGATAATACAAAATTTCTGCTACCAGAAACATACTCGCATGGATCAGTAAAAATCATTATTATTGCCAAAATAGTTACATAATAGGGGAGGTTGGATAAAGTCCATCAAGTCTAACCTGTGTGTGTGTGATTACATTGTATATCCCTGTACGTTGCGGTCATTCAGCTGCTTATCTAATAGTTCTTTGAAACTATCGATGCCCCCTGCTGAGACCACCACCTGTGGAAGTCAATTCCACATCCTTCACGCTATTACAGTAACATCCTCTTACAGTAAAGAACCCTCTACGTAGTTTAAGGTTAAACCTCTTTTCTTCTAACTTTTTTTTTTTTTAAACAATCTTTTTATTAAATTTTGCACAGACAAAACTATACATTTACATTTATATTAACACAGACCAGACGGGCAACGTACCCGTCCTCGATATGACCACGCAGGGTCCAAACCTTTAGAACTAACATAGTTCAACTACCCCCCTTCCCTCCCTCCCTCCCTCCCTCCCCAACCCGACCACTGCCACGACCTAAAGGTTTTATTTGTAATGCAAGTCTAGATATATTTGCCATGTGATCATGCACTATCTTCTACCATTATAGTTTATACATTTTTTACTGTCTGTAGAGGTATGTCAGAAAGCAATAACCTCTGAGGCATAACAATATAACAGTTATCTTGACAGTTTCCCTTTTAACTCAGTTAAAACACCTCTATCAAAGTATATTTAGTAAGTTTAGCCCACCGTTTCCGATGAGTCTAACCATGCTTGCCATACCTTAGTAAATTTTTTAGGACAACCTCTGGCTCTATATGTAGCTTTATACAAAGGGATTACTGAGTTTACCAAACCCTTCCAAAAGGATATTGTGGGTGCAGCTGTGCTTTTCCATCGCAACAGTATGGCTTTTCTGGCATAAAATAGCCCTATGTTCAAAAGTGTGCGATGGGCTAAAGAGGGTACCACCTCTTCCACTAAACCAATCAGACATACCCTGGGCGATAGTGGTACTGGGATACTAAGTACCTCTGACAGACAACCCGTGACCTCTGACCAGAAGTTTTGAATGGTTGGACATCCCCAGAATATGTGCTCGGCCTCTGCCGGAGAGTGCACACATCTCCAACATTTGCCGTCTATTGATGAATATATGCGTGAAAGCCTGGCCGGGGTGGGATAGATTCGATGCAAAAATTTAAATTGGATTAACCGATCCCTGGCTGACACTAAATGTTTAAACGGGTGGTCCCACATATCATCCCAATCTTCTACCTGAATATCAGGAATCTCCATCTCCCATTTCTCTCTGCATCTGGATATCCCCTTTGGAGTTTCCTTAAAAAGGACTTTATATATTGTTGATAACGGTTTGGTTAATTCTTTCTCCGTTAGAATGCCCTCAAGTGGCGAGGGGAGACATTCCACCCTTCTGTCACCAAATTGCGCCCTGAACGCATGGCGCAGCTGTAAGTATCGGAAAAATGTATAATTCGGGAGACTATGTCTTTCTTTGAGCTGATCAAAGGGTAGAAGTTCTCCCTCCCGTGTTATATCTTTCAGTATTTTATTGCCCTTTTCTGCCCATATTATAGGATCCGGGATGGAGCAAAAGTGCTCTAAATTTGGGTTAAACCATAACGGTGTTGATGGTGAGACTCCCAGGTAACTAGGTGAGACCAGGGTAGTAGCAACATCCCAAGCTCTCATGGTGGCTTTCATTGACACTGTTATAGGAAAAATTGATTTTGAACCTCTGTATAGGGCCAGTCTCAGGCCTTCATATGAGCCCATGTGCGCCGCCTCCAGTACTGTAGCAGAGTCTCCAGCATCCGCCATCAGCCAGCGTCTGGCAAACACCATCTGACCTGCCAGATAGTATTTGTGCCAGTCCGGGAGAGCCAACCCTCCCCGTCCCCACGGTTCTTGTAAAGTTTTTATATTTATTCTGGGTGACTTTGGGTACCAGATAAAGGATCCTATTATTCCATCAAGGGTGGAACAGAAGGCCCTAGAGATCCAAGTGGGAGAGTGACGTAAAAAATATAATATGACTGATAAAAATTTCATCTTTATCAGACTCACTCTTCCCATTAACGAGAGGGGTAACTTTTGCCATATTTGCGTTTTTTGTTTTAACCTGGTCACCAAAGGAAGGAGATTCAGCTTCATATAATCCTGAATATTTTTCGTTATTTTAACCCCTAAATACGTGATAGAGGAAACCCACCTCAGTGGAAGATTATCATCCCGCCTGGCCTGTGCCTCCGGTCCAAGTGGTAATATAGATGACTTGGTCCAATTCACTCGTAATCCTGAATACGTGGCAAATTTATCCAAAATTTTAAGAGCTGCTTTAAGAGAAGGCCCCGGATCCTTTAAGAATAGTAATAAGTCATCCGCATACAGTGCTACGCACTCATTAATTGATCCCACTTGAATCCCCCCTACCTCACCAGATTGCCTCAGTGCCCTAGCAATAGGTTCCATCATCAATGCAAAAATAAATGGGGAGAGCGGACACCCCTGCCTAGTGCCCCTCCCAATATTGAAGAATTCTGAAACTGTTAACCCCAACCTAATTGCTGTCCGGGGAGCCTTGTATAGCATCTCTATCCATCGACCGAAATTGGGGCCAAACCCCATAAATCTCAGAACCTCGCGCATATATGACCAATCCACCGTGTCAAATGCTTTCTCTATGTCTATGGAGACCACGACCTTGGCCGGTGTCTCAGAGGTGTCTAGTTGGAGATGTGTGAACAATCTTCTCAGGTTTGTGTCTGTGGACATACCAGGCATAAAACCCGTTTGGTCGATATCTACCACAGTAGAGATAATCTTTGCTACCCGAGATGCTAGAACTTTTGCCAGAATCTTCAGATCCATATTTAACAAAGCAATAGGTCTATACGAGGAACATTCTTGGGGGTCCTTTTCTGGCTTCAAGAGGAGCACCATATATGCCTCCATCATTGAATCCGGCAAAGATCCCTGTTCCCAACAATACCTAAAGAGTTTTGTCAGTCTCGGAGCCAGTTGGGATGAGTACGACTTGTAAAAGTCTGCAGGAAACCCATCGGGACCCGATGCCTTTTTTGGGGGGAATGCTAATATGGCTGCCTCCACCTCTAGGACAGAGATTGGTTCTTCCAGAGCTGCAGTATCTTCATCTGACAGTTTTGGCATAGAGAGACTCTGCAACAGCTCAGTCAACTCTATTTGGTCATAAGGAGGCAGGGGCGAATACAACCGTGTATAAAACCCTACAAACTCTTCCAGGATAGCTGTTGGTTCAGTAATCAGGTTCCCATTTTCCCCTTTTACTACTGGAATATTAACCGGTGTCTTTTTTTCTGCTACCAGGTTGGCCAGAAGCTTACCATTTTTATCTCCCTCAGCGAAAATGGTCTCCTCCCTCTGTCTTATCTCATTACAAGCCAGAGTTTTAAAATGTATGTCAATGGAACGTCTAGAATCCAGCAAGGATAGATACTTGTCCTCCGAAGGAGAATCTGCATACAGTTGTGCAGCCTCTCGTTCCTTGGCTAGGAGGGACTCACCCTCATATGTCTGATCCCTTCTGGCCGACCCGACCGCAGAAATGCATTCCCCCCTCACCACTGTTTTGAAGGCATCCCACTCCACTGGGGGGGTAACTGAGCCCTCATTGGCTTTCCAATATATGTCTATCGACTTTTGTACCTGGGCATATACCTGCTCCTCCAACAGCCACCCTGGAGATAGTTTCCAACCCCCTTTTTTTTTATACCCGAGGGAAAGGCAAGTGTAATCAAAAGGGGGTTATGATCAGAGACCCCTCCTGATAGATATTCCGAGGCAAAGACATCTTTTAGAAGGAGGTCATTTCCAAAAGCTAAATCAATCCTTGCCGAGGATTTGTGTGTGGCGGAAAGGTGGGAATATGAAACGGTACCCGGATGTTTCCATCTCCAGATTTCCGTCATACCCGCCATGGCTGCCCAGGAGCAGAGATCCACCGATGCCGCCCTAGCGGCATTAGAGGAGTCCAACACCCCGTCCAGAATGGCGTTATAGTCTCCCATAAGGAGCATAGGCATATGAAGAAATGGAGCCAATTGCACCATCAAATCATATAGAAGTTTGACTTGAAAGGGTGGAGGCAAGTAAATATTCACCAGTAGAAATTTTTAATTACACACTTCCAGAGAAACCACCACATATCGACCCCCCGGATCAGAAATCACCTGATGGATCGTACAGGCTATTGTTTTACTTATCAAAATAGATACACCTCTTGCGTACGTTGAGTATGTGGAGTGTATCGTCCTTTGGATCCAATGTTTGCGTAGAGACAAAATTTTGCTACCCTCCAAGTGTGTCTCCTGCAGGAGGACGATATGTGGTTTCGTTTGTCTAATACAGTGAAAAACCGCTGCTCTTTTAAACTTATTATTTAAACTTTTCTTCTAACTTTTATGAGTGGCCACGGGTCTTGTCCCTTCCGCAAAAAAGTTTTATCCCTATTGTGGGGTCACCAGTACAGTATTTATAAATTGAAATCATATCCCCTCTCAAGTGTCTCTTCTCCAGAGAGAATAAGTTCAGTGCTCACAACCTTTCCTCATAACTAATATCCTCCAGACCCTTTATTAACTTAGTTGCCCTTCTTTGTACTCCATTTCCAGTACATCCTTCCTGAGGACTGGTGCCCAGAACTGGACAGCAATGTCACACTTTATTATTTCCAATCTCTTTGCAAATTAGCTCTATGAAAAACAACATAACAAAACATATTTATCAGTTGGTGGCTACTTTTAACTGAGTGTGCTGATTATGCAGAGCCGTGGGAATTTTGTTCACGTATTTAGCCAGCTGATCTGTAAACAGCCAGGAGACACAAAAGGATGCCTGCACATCAAATTGTTTACAACAGCCAGAGCTGTAATATGCTTGATTAGAAGAGAAGCCCATTACTGTTCAAGGGCAAACACAATCCATATGGCTCTGCTGTAGTCTCTTTAGTATTACCCTCACATCATTCAGTAAGCAGAAATCATTTAACACAACCAAGAAAGCTGTGTCAGCAAAGGCTAGCATTTTCAGCTAGCATTGTTCATTTTAGGAGCGGTCTAGCAACAGCAAAATGTAAGAAAGAAAAAAAAAAACAAAAAACATTCATTCCCATTTCAAACAACCCATGTCATCTGGAAGCAGTACTTGGGAAAATGCTTTTGTGTGTTCAGCATAGTGATTGCTTCCAATTGACTTTACTTATGAAAATATTTTTTTCCACAATCTGTACCAGGTACAATTGGTAGCTGAAATATGCAAGCTCAATTGTAAATCTTGCTCAACTAATGAGTTTTAGTAGGGGAGGAAATTACATCTCCTCTTCCTTTAATTGGGCTATATTAACATTTCAAGACCTTGCCTTCCACTTCATCTCTAATGAAGCACTGAGGCTCCCTATTGAAGCCATCTTTGGTCTCATTTTTCCATCGCTCTGCCACATTTTCTTTTTACAGTTTTAGATTGGATTCAACTTTGAGTGTTGTACTTTCACATATTGTTACTTGACCGAGGCATTACTGTGCTAAACGTGAGGACGCAAACTGTTCCATCTAGAAGCGGGTCCCAGACCTTCAGCTACAAACCTTGTACCCTCTACCCGCTTCTGGCCATGGAAGGCAGCAGGTTTCTTCTGACATTGGTCTGGGACTTGTCAATAAGAACCAGTTCCTTGTTTTATTTGTAAGGGGATATTTTATAATTAAAAGTGTTGCTTGTTGATAATGTACCAGTGCACTGTATTATGTCTCCATTCATCCTACTCCAGAGTTGTTGGATCTGTGTGCACATCACCCATTATTCATCTGCAGATTTTCTGCTATGCAGATTGCCTTTTTTATTATGGAATGCTTCTCTAGTCCCCACGTGTAGACTCAATAGGTCAACTTACTGGAAGGGTTATTCCCACTTCCCCCCTCATCCATCAGGAACTGTTTTTTGGAGGCTAATGTGCTATATGTGCAGTTGTGCACATTTTTTTTGTTTTGTTTTTTTTGCTGCAACCTGCTGCACAACAATCACACAGTATGATTGACAAGAGCATCATACCTGTGTGCATAGATCAGCAAGTTTTCTTAAATATAGCCCAAAGTATAACACAAGCTTACTATGCATCAACGAGAATATTTACCCATGTCTGTCTGTAAAAGGTTCTCTGGACAATTCAAGGGAAAACTATAGTCTACCTATAAATGTGTGTGAACAGATTTTTAATAACCTTAGCAATATGAAAACAGATTTGTATTGATAGAACTAAGTTACATATGTGGATAGGACAAAATACAGTACTTGATTATATATACTGTACATGCCGTGTTTCCTGCTTGGGGATGAGCGCAGCATTTGTGTCATCTTGTTCATCTCTCCCAATTTCAATCCATAAGTCTGCTTTGACTAATACTTTACCATGACCCTGATTTACTAAAGGGGTACAGAACGTTCACTTTTAAAGGTAATTTTAGAAATATCACTTTGAAAAGAATGCCCAATTATGTGCAAGAAAAATAAAAAAGCATGACTTTTGCCTGCACATAATTGGATGATCGAAATCAGCACAATTTCACTTTATTCACTGAGCTAAGCAAATTTTCTCTTTGCAAATAGAATTTCCACATTACATGAATGAGGTGAAGTCATGCTGACTTCTAATCATATGCAAACAAAAGGGTTTATTGACCTTGCACAATGATGGTAAATTCTCTACAAAGTGTCTTTCCACTTCGTGTCACCTTATTCACTAAGATAATTGAGAAAATTCACTTTGAAAGTGAACATGCTCTACACATCTAGTAAATTAATCCCCGTGTGTCTTATCAAATATTCAATTTTCTGGCAGCATTTTGTCAGCAATAGCAAAAGTTGACCGACAGAAGCAAAAATTTACAAAAATTCTAAATTCACAAACCCAAAACGTGCACACGGTGACAACAGACCAATGCTTTCCCTTAGAACAAAGCCCTAATGGATGAAATACTGTATTTATCATATTATCATGCACTGTTATACTTGATTTGCAATGCAAAAGATTATTAAGAACTTCTGACATACAGTCTATGTACTAATTCAAGCAGTATGCATCAGATACAGCTGCATCTGCTGATAATGCTGCTACAGCCTAGATGCTAGTAGCTGACAGGGTAAATATGTCTCCTATTACTGTTTTTTTTTTTTTACAAAAACTGAGGTCAGTATGACCTGGTGGCTGCACTTTTTTTCAGGCTTTATCCTGATTTTTTCTATTTTTAATGGTAAGTGGAGACGGACTATGATGGCTGGCACCCAGGTTGTCCATGTGCAGGAGAGGCCAGACTTGAACAGAGCTATGGATCTGCGTGTGTTTCAGTTTCTAACAGCTTACAAGTACCTGGAGTTTATTAACATTAAAAGGCTGGCAAGATGGCAAGTCTCTGCTGCCATGGAAAATAAGGGCCCCTGCAAACTGAGCGTTTAACTACGCAACATGAGGTTCTGGCACTTAGGTGCGAGCGGAAATCATATGTGAACCATCCAGCCCCACTGCAGGCAGCCTGTTCAACTCTATGAAAGGCTGAAGGCTGCTGCAGGTGGATGGTGCATTGAATGGTACTGACCTCTGACAAGAAATTTGTGTTCCGGGCATTCGGGGGCATGCTGCCTTAAATGTTAGTACAACTCAGTGTGTCGACCAACCCCATCCAGCCACAGCAGCTTTCAGCCTCTCATTGAATTTAACAGACTGTCGACTGCAAGGCTGGACGGTGCACTTGTGCCTTCCACCTGCACCTAAACATTGGCGCTTCATGCATTAGGGCTAAAGGTCCATTGTAAATGGGGCCCTAGGGAGAGGACCTACAATGTCAGTGCCTGGAAGAGATGAAATACTTATATTTCCTGGTGAAAATGTGCTTCAAGTTTCCATACAACATACTCAAATCTCATGCAATAACACATTTTTGAACAGGCTGCCTATTTTGCACCAAAAAAAAGCTCAAGATTATTGATCTTTTTTTTTTTTTTTTCAAGATCCAGCCTTATTGGGAAAGGATCATACATAACATTTACCAAATAACAGGTGAGCATGTTCGGAAAGAGCCGTGGATATGTCTGTTCCATGATACGGATAAAACAGTAGCTCAATAGAAGAATACCTTGGTACCCCACCTTCTGAATGCAGCCAAAAGCCTGATCCCAAGAGTGTGGAGAACTCCTGATCCCCCTCAATGAAAGAATGGATAGTAAAAATAGATTGGTTGAGATCAATAGAAGAAACAATACATAGAAGTGAAGACTCCATGGACACACATAACAGTGTATGGGAGAGGTGGCTAGAGTTTAAAAAATCATCAGAATATATGATGATGGTGGAGTGTTAAGAAGAGTCATAAAGGTGTATGCATGGGGGGTGGGGGGGGGGGAGAGAGAAGGGGGGAGGGAGGGGTGTTTATGGGATTTATTTAATTATCTACTAAACTTTGAAATTTTCTTTTTAGGTTTTGTGATGAGGGATAGTACGTCTAATATAGAATAATGTATTGAAAATGTAAGGCGGAGATACCAACTTTTGTAAAAATGTAATAATTAACAAGGCTGTTTAACCTAAATAACCTATACCAATAAAAAGAGACTATACAAAAGAAGCTCAAGTACCATTTTTTGTCACTGAGCCAAGCATCTTTGGCAATATGCATTTCTTGCACGCATTGTCACATGGAAAACACGCAACTGCTACCCGCGTTTGGGAAAATACCTGCACTTAAGAAATAATGGCATGGTAAGCGTGATGCACATTTTTGTGCATTTCCATGTCACTCAGGTGTGAATGCAGCCTAAGGCCCCATTGACACCTGGGCATTTAGAAAAGTTTTTAAAAACCTGCAAAATTACTAAATACACTCACGCTCAAGTATGAATGCAGCCTTAAAGGCAGCATATCAAGTATGATGCTGTATACAGGTAACCAAACTCTTTAAATGTACTACCCAGAACAAGATTATATCACAAAACAACCCCCCCCCCCCAAATCGAAGATGAATATATGGTGGATAATTTTTGGTCTAGAATGATTTTAGTACAAAACACAAGGTTACATCTTGTTATGGAATAGTAAAAAGTACCTCGCTTTAATAAACTGAAAAGAAAACCCAACCTTCAGTTGATGTAAAAGCTATTGAAAAATAGGTTTTCCAGCTGGCTACTGCATAGAACAGTCTCATATACATTCCAAGCAATTGAAATGTTCAACGAAAATAGACTTTAAAATAAACCTCCCTGTACATCCCTGATTTTTTTTTCAGAGCATGCCAGATGCGTTGCAAGCCGTGGAGCATATTACAAATATATGAAAGAATGCAAGGGTAGTTCTGCACTATGGACCTAATGATGTGTGTGTATTCTTATAGCTGCTGCCTCCACTAAAAACAACTACCAAGGTAGATGTTAGATTTAGATTGCAAAGGGATGAAGTGGATGTGGCGCTGCTAATAGTGTAATGTGCACATGCTACAATTAGTGTTTCAAGTACAACAAAAATGTATATATAATGCCTCAAAATATATTCACTCAAAATATGACTAAAACAGCTGTGTGAACAATTACAATAGTACAGTGATATATTAGTACCAAAAAATGAAATTAACAGTGACAGGTGCTTAAATATAAATCCATTAACGATTTGAGCATAAAGGGACAGGTGCTAGAATTAAAAAGTCCTTAATAAAAATTGACAAAAGGTATCAGGTATATTACATTCATGCTCCCCCCTTTCTTGCTGCACTGACCAGATAGCTCTCCCCACCAGGGGCTAACCAGCATTCACAGTACAATTGACTGTAAGCAAATCCTAGACCAAAACGGATGTCTGTATGTCCTTTCTCCTTGGTTTCCAATGTCCCAGTGGTCTCATGCGTATGCAAAGATAAGAGCCTCCATAGCGTAATCCCCTTAAACAATATTTACTAAACAAGTAAAACATTACACTTACATGGATGAAGTTAAAAACATGCGTTTGTTGTACATAAACCAGGATGTCCGGGGTGATATGTGCTCCACGAACCAGAATTGATGCAATGACGCTGTAGCTCCGTCTAACACGTTTAGCCATTAAGACATCATCAAAAGTGGCCACTTCTGATGACATCTTAATGACAAAATGCATTCAATGAGTGCAGCAAGAAAGGGGGGAGCACGAGTGGAAGCACTGACACACTGCATGGTTCCGTGACCCTTGGCAGCACTAGGATTTTTTTTTAATCGATTCCTTTTCTCACATTTTATTAAGGACTTTTTTAAATTCTAGCACCTGTCACTTTATGCTCAAATCATTAACGGATTTATATTTAAGCACCTGTCACTGTTAAGTTAATTTTTTGCCACTAATATATCACTGTACTATTGTAATTTTTGCACACAGCTGTTAGTCATATTTTGAGTGAATATACAGTGGGGACGGAAAGTATTCAAACCCCTTAAATTTTTCACTCTTTGTTATATTGCAGCCATTTGCTAAAATCATTTAAGTTCATTTTTTTTCCTCATTAATGCACACACAGCACCCCATACTGACAGAAAAACAGAATTGTTGACATTTTTGCAGATTTATTAAAAAAGAAAAACTGAAATATCACATGGTCCTAAGTATTCAGACCCTTTGCTGTGACACTCATATATTTAACTCCGGTGCTGTCCATTTCTTCTGATCATCCTTGAGATGGTTCTACACCTTCATTTGAGTCCAGCTGCGTTTAATTATACTGATTGGACTTGATTAGGAAAGCCACACACCTGTCTATATAAGACCTTACAGCTCACAGTGCATGTCAGAGCAAATGAGAATCATGAGGTCAAAGGAACTGCCTGAAGAGCTCATAGACAGAATTGTGGCAAGGCACAGATCTGACCAAGGTTACAAAAAAATTTCTGCTGCACTTAAGGTTCCTAAGAGCCGTTAAGGATGACCAGAACCCTCCCTAGAGCTGGCCATCCGGCCAAACTGAGCTATCGGGGGAGAAAAGCCTTGGTGAGAGAGGTAAAGAAGAACCCAAAGATCACTGTGGCTGAGCTCCAGAGATGAGTCGGGAGATGGGAGAAAGTTGTAGAAAGTCAACCATCACTGCAGCCCTCCACCAGTTGGGGCTTAATGGCAGAGTGGCCCAACGGAAGCCTCTCCTCAGTGCAAGACACATGAAAGCCCGCATGGAGTTTGCTAAAAAAAACACCTGAAGGGCTCCAAGATGGTGAGAAAGATGGTGAGAAATAAGATTCTCTGGTCTGATGAGACCAAGATAGAACTTTTTGGCCTTAATTCTAAGTGGGATGTGTGGAGAAAACCAGGCACTGCTCATCATCTGTCCAATACAGTCCCAACAGTGAAGCATGGTGGTGGCAGCATCATGCTGTGGGGGTGTTTTTCAGCTGCAGGCACAGGACGACAGGTTGCAATCGTGGGAAAGATGAATACGGCCAAGTACAGGGATATACTGGACGAAAACCTTCTCCAGAGTGCTCAGGACCTCAGACTGGGCCGAAGGTTTACCTTCCAACAAGACAATGTCCCTAAGCACACAGCTAAAATAACGAATGAGTGGCTTCACAACAACTCAATGACTGTTCTTGAATGGCCCAGCCAGAGCCCTGACTTAAACCCAATTGAGCATCTCTGGAGAGACCTAAAAATGGCTGTCCACCAACATTTACCATCCAACCTGACAGAACTGGAGAGGATCTGCAAGGAGGAATAGCAGAGAATCCCCAAATCTAGGTGTGAAAAACTTGTTGCATCTTTCCCAAAAAGACTCATGGCTGTATTAGATCAAAAAGGGTGCTTCTACTAAATACTGAGCAAAGGGTCTGAATACTTAGGACCATGTGATATTTCAGTTTTTTCTTTAAGAAATCTGCAAAAATGTCAACAATTCTGTTTTTCTGTCAATATGGGGTGCTGTGTGTACATTAATGAGGAAAAAAATGAACTTAAATGCTTTTAGCAAATGGCTGCAATATAACAAAGAGTGAAAAATGTAAGGGGGTCTGAATACTTTCCATCCCCACTGTATTTTGAGGCATTATATATATGTTTTTTTGTTGTACTTAAAACACCAATTGTAGCATGTGCACATTACGCTATTAGCAGTACCACATCCACTTCATCCCTTTGCAATCTATATTACAGATATGATTTCAGCTTGGAAGTCTGTATTTAAGCCTGTTATTTCCTCTGCTGTCTGTGAGGATGCCCACCAAATTGCTGCAGTAATAGGATGGTGGGGGACGTGGGTCAGAATTTCCTAGTGCAAGTCAGTATTCACATAAGGCAACCGGAGTCTCCCGGAGAAGTCTGCAGGGACCTCTGTGCAACTCCATTTTATTTTACCAGTTAGGCTTATAACAAAGACAAGCAACTACACATGTGTCTACCAGGACTATGCTTTCCCTGTATATACAACTTTCAATGAGATTAATAGTCATTTCTACTTGCTTTAGTCCTTATTCCCATAAAAGCACTGAGGATTGCAGGTCAAAAAAGGTCAAACCTATCCTACAGCCTTCGGCAAGTCAAGAATAGGTTGGCAGCTTGTGACCCCCATCCTAGTCATGCAGTTACTGGCACTAAAAACATGAACAGCCTACAAAAGGGGAAGGTTGAATTTGCTCAGTTTCGCAGTCTGTTAGGGAACCAGTTAGCAAGGAAGGCACTTTGGCACTACCTCTGGACCCTAAAATACAATATCTCTTTGACCTTGTTCCCACAGTCTCTAGAGTTTGGACCACTCATTCTATAAAATTTTATCTCCCAGTCTAGTGAATGTATAGTTTCAGTTCTTATTTCAATATTTAGCTGAAAGCTATTTTTAACATACCTTTCCCATTTTTTCAGGTTTGCTCTACAATATATTGTTACTGTTTAAAATATAGAGATTTGTAGATTAAAGTGGTAGTAAACTGTGGACATTTATACCTAGATGTAAGCTTATAATAAAGCTTACCTGTATTTAAAGTGAATATCTCCTAAACTTGCGGTGTTTCTGGATGCAGTGGGTGTCATCACTGGTGCATGCATTCTCAAGGGACGGCATACCCGTACCATCCCCTCAGAGCTTTGTGCCATTAACCGTGACTCCCTTGCGCATGAGCGGGAGTGATGTAATCATGGCTCGGCCATTCAAGTGGCCTGGGTCCACGGACCAGGAAGGATGATCACGATGCATCACGATTACCGACGAGCTCCCACTTCTGCTTGGGCCGCCTAAGCGGCCCTTCCACCCTGGAATCTTTTGGGACACATCACAGTTCCCAGAAGATTGCCTGGCTATGCAGGACAGCGCAGTGAGACACGCACACCCGGCTGTGAAGCTGCAAGCTGTCACAGCCAGATGCCCACAGTAGTATTGCCAGCACCATGGACAGGCGGGGGAGAGAATGGAGGGTTTGGGTGGCCACGTCGCTGGATTGTGGGACAGGTGAGTGTCCTTTTATTAAAAGTCAGAAGATACACTTTTTTTTGTAGCTGCTGACTTTTAATAAACAAAAAATTGACTGGAACTCCGCTTTGAATTAAAAATAACCTCTCTCCCTTAAAAAGTGCACTAATCCGGTGTACTACAGGGTACAGGCATTCACACACACTGCTGCTGGGAGGTCAGGAGGGATTACAATCCACAGCTGACAAACAGCCCTTTGAAGTAACCTGTACTGTCTCTGTGCTGACCAGTGGCAGCTGGTGCTCAAAATTTTTGGGGGGCGCAAACAAACTGAAAAATACTAAACCTCCCCCATCAAATGCAGCCACCTATGCCCATTAAATTCAGCCATCACTTCACTAACCCCCCACAATGCACGGGCCACCACTGGTGCTGACAGTTCCTTGGCATTCCTGTTTGCACCTTCCAGCACACTAGGAGTTAACAGTGGAATGTGCAAGGGAAGCCCAGCACGTCAGCACAGAGCGTGAGGTGTAAGTAGAGTACAAACACATTTGTACTCTACTTACTGTTGTTAAAATTACTTTCTTTTAATAAATGCCGTGTTACAATGAATGATGTGCCCCACTGTATGTGCTTTTTAAAAAATATGTCACTTCATACCGAATTTCACAGTAGTACAATACATCCCGCTCATGTGACTCCTGGCCCGTCCCTCCTCTCTCCGCTCTCCTCTCACATCAGCCCCACCCACCTCTCTTCTGATATGAAAGCTATAGTCAGCGGGCGGGGCCGAGAATTCCCCGCTGACGTCAAGACTCAGGAGATGTGAGAGGAGAGCGGAGAGAGGCGGGACGGGCTGGGAGTCACATGAGCGGGTTGTATTGTACTACTGTGAAATTCGGTATGAAGTGACATATTTTTTTAAAAAGCACATACATTGGGGCACATCATTCATTGTAACATGGCATGGCATTTATTAAAAGAAAGTAATTTTAAAAATACGCTCCGAGCGCTTTCCCGGGAGGGGCGGGGCAAGTCAGGATGACGTCACCCGCAATCGATTTTACGGTCCTTAGGCATCGATGCTGCATCGGGGACACCCGAATCGCGATGCATCGATTCATTTCAGCACCCCAAAGTATATCAATATTTCCTTTTTAACTATGTAAAGTTTGTTATTTTATCTGTACATGAAGAAAACTGTATTTGCCTGTTTTACAGGCATTTGACATTTTTTTTTCTGCCCCTAAATGCCGCTCTAGGTTATGTGTTCATGCAAACATAGGCGTTTACAGGTGTTTAGAGGCAAAAATCTGAATGAACCAAAATGACTCAGAAGAGGAGAGTTTGAGCAAAAGAAAATAACATATTCTGGCCAATTAAATGAATGAAACCCATTTTAAAAATGCAGTTTTAGGCATGTTTTTAATGCTGCTTTTCTCCTGTTAGAAGAAAGGGATTCAAAAGAGCCTAGTGTGCATGAGGCTTCAGGGCCTATTCAGACCACAAAATAATGCACTTCATTTGGGTGCCAATTAATTTGGAATAGGTGAGCAGTGCAACTCAACGCATTCAAAAATAGGTCCTGCTCTATATTTCAAAACGTAGCACATCACAATGCACAATCACATAGTATATATAGTTTATTACTTAGGAACATGCAGGAACCCCGATTTGTCATTATATATGCAAGCTGTGGTTTGTGCCTAGCAGGTCACCAGAGTGATTGTAATCTACTTTCCATGTGGTTTATCTTATAATCAACTTTAACACTAAGTTTGTTAGTTAGAATACTATGATGTGTGGTATACAGGTAAAAGAATCTAAAGATCCCATTTGTTAATCATCATATAAAAGCACAATTACGGATATATCCTAATTATGCAACAGAGTTGAAAAAATGATGCCATTCTGACTTGTACATATCAGTCCCTTATTAGGCTTCCTAACTATGTAGAGGACCTAAGAGTTAGCTGTGTGGAGATAGACCAGCTTTATGCTTTAAGCGAATACCCTTGCATGCTTCCCTATTCCACGCACATGGGCAGTCTGAGCGAGAGATGAGAGGTGGGGGGGGGGTGTTGGGCAATCCTTTTTGTTGTTATTTTTCTTTATAAAATAATGCCACCCCCCCCCCCTTTTTTTGTATCCCTCACCTTTCCTCTTTACCTCCTTAGTATAGGATCTAAAGAACCCCTGAAATACATTTGCTATTAAAACAGGGACATACTCTACCCTAGAGTTCTGAGCTAGGGAGGGACATGTCGATAGTAGAAGTAGCTTGATTTCTTTAGAATTGATCTAAGCAAGTTAATCATTTTTGTGTTAGCTGGAGAAACTCTGTCTCAATTTTTTGGCTCATGGAACCTGAATCCCTCCCTTTAACTTTGTCCCTTACTTATGCACTGGGATGATTTCCAGACCAGTTTTCCCACAAAAGTGCTGCATGCAGGCATTTTGGCGACCTTTCAGAAAATGCACCAAAACTGCCCAATGCAATAGAAGTCTATGGCACGTAACCTTCATGAAACCCGAGGGAAAACAGAACTGCATTAATGTGAAAGGGGCCTTAGTGTAATGGGCAGCCTTATTTACTAATACCAACCTGCAGAATGTGGGAGAGAGCAATTTTCTATGACAAACTCAAAATTTGCAATGTAATTTGCCCCAGTATTTGGGGCTCACAAAGAATTTGAACAATTACCTAAAGATGTTAGATATACACTTTTATTAATTTGTTTTTCTGATGACAGGTATACTTTGATATTATGTAATATAAATATATTTTTAGTAGACCCTTCAGTAACCTAGTGATCAGACTGCAACATTGTAATTCTGTAGCAAGTTAGGAGTGACAGAATTGTGACATCTCTGAGTCAGTGTAAGACAAGCTGTCCTGCAGAGTGGCAGCAGGGTGTCAGGTGTTAAAATGCCCTCTGCATACCAGTAGCTGGCATTATAATTATGCTGGACTGTCAGATGCAGTGATCTTCTGCCCCACCCTCAAAGTACAATTTTGGCTTCAGCAAACAGTCAATAACATAGGAGCATGTGATTAAGTAACTTATCACCAATGTTTATTCTTGCTCCACCAAAACAAACAATATGGGGTTTATTCTTGCACCCACTGACACCAATATGGCAAACTCTTGCTCCCTTTAACATCAACAAAATGGGGTTTATTTTCCTCAAACTGACACCATGGTGACATTTTTTTTTTTACAATTTGGTGAAAGGTATATAGATGTAGTGTTTAATATTTATGTATTTTTTAAGAATTTGTGATAGAGAGCTTTTGGTACATATATTGCATACAGCTCATAGATAACCCCCTTTGTCAACTTTCTTGGTAGCAATTGTTTTGATGAGTGCAATAAGGTTACGAGCCGATAACCATTATACTGGAGTCGGGATGACTCCCAGAAATGTATATATTTTTTTTATTTAAGGGTTTCTTATTCTCCTCTTTGCTTTCCTGTCCCAGGAGTGCCCTGGTATACATATACAGGTGTCACAGGGTCAGAAAGTGAACGTTTTGCCAATGGCATCACAAATGTAAACGTTAACTCCTCCCCACTTTCTAAAACGAAAGAAAAACACTTTGGTTTATTTTAATTTTTTTAAATAGCAAAAATGTTATCCCTACCTGCATTGTGCAGTGGTTTTGCACAAAGCAGCCCTGATTCTCCTTGTCTCAGGAGCTCCTAGCTCCTCCCCCCACAGAGTGCTCACCATAGCAAGCTGATTGCTGAGTCGGTCTTCTTCTGTCAAATAGTAGAAAATAATAGAAACCTTCGCGCCAGTGGTGTCGATAGCAGATACTATATATGAATTACATATACTGGTGGTACATCTAGTAAGAAAACATTCCCAACAATAAAAAAATTTGTGGAAATATGTAAACAATCAGTGTAAGCTGCTCCCCAATTTTTGAATAATCAAAAAAATAGATAATCAAAAAAAAGGTGTAAGAAAGATAGGGGGCGCTAGATACCATAATAATCAAGTGCTCTAAATAAATATATCTCCTGCATTACCAAGAAAATGGATATGTAAGAAAGCTAGGGGGCGCTGAATACCATACTATTCAAGTGCTCTAAATAAATATATCTCCTGCATTACCAAAAAAATGAAAATCATAATAATGACAAATCATAATTAGATTACACATTGAAGTGCCCACAATAGTGAAAAAAAAATATATATAGTGATTGATTGTCCACATAAAAAAGTGATAGAAGTAGTTGAAGTAATATCTTTCAATATTATCCCAATCTTGTTGCTGAAAACAAAAGGTTTTCCATCACCAAAGAAAAAATAAGAAAGGAAAAACACCTCGAAGTAGTAGATATCTGCTTACCAGATACCAATGACTCCTTTAGTTAAAAAGAGAGTCACTAGCGCTTGTGCAGGGTTGTGCCTGCTAACATGGATGGCCGGACTGTGGTTGGTATTATAGGCATGGATCGTTCCCGTCAAGCTCATTCAAGATAGAATAAGGATACATAGGAAACAAAAACAGTCTCCATAGTGTAAAACCATTTATTAAAAAAGTAAACAAATTAAAAAGCCAAATGGCCGCTTACATTGGTGGGTGCCTACCCGGCACTGGGGCTGCTTGCATGTCAGGGTGACTTCGCAGTCAGAAATAGCCTTTCATGTCTCCTCCACGCTGGCGTGCGTTCTAGCTTACACAGAGGGGCAGCCAAAGGATCCGGATGTTGTTGGGTGATAGGACATGTGACCACGTACCGCTTCCTTTTGGTCACATGTCCTATCACCCAACAACATCCGGATCCTTTGGCTGCCCCCCTGTGTAAGCTGGAACGCACGCCAGCGTGGAGGAGACATGAAAGGCTATTTCTGACTGCGAAGTCACCCTGACATGCAAGCAGCCCCAGTGTCGGGTAGGCACCCACCAATGTAAGCGGCCATTTGGCTTTTTAATTTGTTTACTTTTTTAATAAATGGTTTTACACTATGGAGACTGTTTTTGTTTCCTATGTATCCTTATCCTATCTTGAATGAGCTTGACGGGAACGATCCATGCCTATAATACCAACCACAGTCCGGCCATCCATGTGAGCAGGCACAACCCTGCACAAGCGCTAGTGACTCTCTTTTTAACTAAAGGAGTCATTGGTATCTGGTAAGCAGATATCTACTACTTCGAGGTGTTTTTCCTTTCTTATTTTTTCTTTGGTGATGGAAAACCTTTTGTTTTCAGCAACAAGATTGGGATAATATTGAAAGATATTACTTCAACTACTTCTATCACTTTTTTATGTGGACAATCAATCACTATATATATTTTTTTCACTATTGTGGGCACTTCAATGTGTAATCTAATTATGATTTGTCATTAATATGATTTTCATTTTTTTGGTAATGCAGGAGATATATTTATTTAGAGCACTTGAATAGTATGGTATCTAGCGCCCCCTAGCTTTCTTACATATCCATTTTCTTGGTAATGCAGGAGATATATTTATTTAGAGCACTTGATTATTATGGTATCTAGCGCCCCCTATCTTTCTTACACCTTCTTCTGTCAAATACTTCCTCCTGCCTGTCAGCCGTCATGTACACTGAGCCACAGATGCACAGCTCAGCAAACATTTACTGCCCCAAATATCTGCCATGGCAATGCGACTCCTGCTCGCATACGTGGGAGTCATCGCGGACCGGCCATACAAATGGCTGAAGGCGCTGAACCCAGAAGGAAGACCGGGCAAAGATGTAAGCAGTCTGGGCCTGCTGGATCGATCACACCGTGGCGCTCGAGGGCACTGTTTGACAAGGAAGTCTGCCATAATGTGCTAATATGCTGTGCAAACTAGCACATTATGGCATAACCCACCTGAGGCCCCTAAAAAGACAAAAACATAGGAATTCTTAACTACTGCTTTAAGCAAGCTATACATTGGTAAATTTTTATATGAACATTGAACAAAGACTCTTATTAGTACGTTTGATAATGCCATCAGAGACTTGACAAATGTCGTTTGAAAGTACTTCAAAGTTTCATTTGCTTTAAATATTCAACTTTGGAATGAATGGAATTTACCGAAAACCTCATTCACTGTTACAATTCTTTTGTTCAAGAAAAATGTTCTATCCCACTTTTTTTTGCCACCAACGTCAAAAACGAATACCTAGTTAGCCTGCTGTCTATGTTGTAGGCATTTAATTGGTAGGTTGAATAGTAGTAGTACTGCTCTGGGTAACCAAGGTGCATTCAGCAGAGAACCTAAATTGGATCTAATTAAACCACTTTTGCCTTAAAAGAGTATAATTTGTTCTTAAGGGCCAAGTCTTCCATATGCATGATATCTTTTACTCTTTAAAAACAGTGGATAAGCATTGGAGGAGGCGTTTGCTTCCACATACCTGGGTTGCAGGGTTTAGCTGCATTAGGGAGATGCACCAGTAAAGATTTTTTGTATCTGGATTTAGGGATGGGTGTGAAGTGAAGCAGGCATGCTACAGTATTACAATTGAAGTCAATGTCCACATGTTTGAAAATTGTTTAAGCAACATTTGACCAGAACTATTTAATCAAGGGGCAGCCCCAAAAAAATGTGCAGGATGGTGCCACGGGTCATTTTGTAATGCTGACATTTGTCTCCCTACCTGGAGAGTAAACAGAGGGGGTCTTATACTATTTGGTCAACAGTTTGTAAATCATTTCTTGATTTTTATTGCAAATAGATGCACAAAGTGAAAAGTAAGCAATATGATCTATTTGCTGTGGGGAAAAGTTGATGTTTAAGTCTCTCTCCCAATTCTGAAAGAATGAGTCTGGGGCAGGTCATGTTTTCCCAGAAGTTGATAAGACATTGAAAGTGTGCCCTGATTGATTACAGATTTCCAAAACGGTTGTGAGTGGATGAAACAAAGCCTTCTGGCAAGGAGGGTCTGGCAGGGAGCACAGAAAGTTTTGAAAGCCGGTTATGTCTCTAGGAATCATGTGCCAAAGCCTTAGATTTGGATCTCAATGCATTGAGTACCAGCCACACTGAGGAGGAAGTGAAATGCTAAGCCCTGAAATTGTTACAATGTATCCAGGAGCTAAAAATTTTGTTTGTATGACCAGAAAGGAATTGAGGTGGCCAATGATGGGTGATGTTGGGGAGGGATAGCATGCAACACCCCATTTTCTGCTAAATGTGGTCATAAATGCGAAAGTGTAATGAATCAATGGAAGACTTGACAAGCAGTCTTTCTTGCACAATGAGCCACGCAATATGGGAAATTAGAGTAAGTCATGCTTCAGAGTGACCCAGAGTTTGGTGTCCCAATGACAGCACAATTAGATTTTTCAGGTAAGATGAACCACAGCATGGTAAAGGACCAGGTCCAATAAACCCTAAAGGCTCCATGTCCATTAACATCTTTTTTAAGCTAAAAAAAAAAAAACACTGGTAATAGCTTTTTGTAGTAACATTTTAGCAGGGTTTTAAGAGCATTAGCGTTTTTGCAGTAAAAGGAAAAAAAAAAGCTAAAAAAACACTATTAGTAGCGTTAGGAGTGTTTCTGCTGGAAAAACGCTCCAAGAAACTCTACAAAAACAATTTTATTTTCTGCTCCTAGATACTTAAGCTCAAAAAATGCCAGTAGCACAAAGTAGTGTGCATGGACACATAGGATGACACTATTTAGCTTCTAGGAGCAGAAAAAAAAGCTAACAGCAGCTTCTAGAAGCTTAAAAAAATGCTAGCGTGCATGGAGCCTTAATTTTTTTATTTTGCCCAGACATACACTTTATGAAAGTTAAAACACTGGCTTAACATGCATGCATCATTAAAGACTGCATAGTAATTATTCTTGAGCTAACTCTAGTAACAACAGTAACCTTTAGCAGCAGCTTCTTGTTGGTCATAGAGAAGCTTGTTGGACAGTGCTGGATTTACCACTAGCCTCGGTAGGTTTATAGGCAACGGAGGCAAAAAGACAACTTTTCTAGCCATACAACAACAAATGTTCTGTAGATAAAGTAAACCTGGCATTCTAGCAGAGGGGCTCCTTGGGGCACCATAGGTTTTGTTCCAAAACACTCCAATGGTGGAAACCCAGCACTGACTTTGGGAGGTTATCCATTTCTCAAAAGGGGTTGCAAATACAGTTAGAGAGGATTTTATTCAAGTCAAAATACTGGAAGACTAATTTCACATGAACTCTGGGTGGAGGAAAGCTGCCTGACAAAGTGCGTCAAAGTACACTCCTTTGGTGTACAAAGATTACTTCATTTGTATTTTTATGGTTCTAAAACTAAAGCTAGATATAATTCTTCAGAGTATAGAAAATATGAATTTGATTATATATATATATATATATATATATATATATATATATATAGATAGATAGATAGATAGATATATATAGATAGATAGATATAGATAGATAGAAATGTGCGGTCTGCTTAATGTAGCTCTTTTGTAAATGCACATTCAAATATTTTAATACTTTTGAGCTGTTTCAATTTGCATGCCAATTCTTGCAATAAATAGAAATAAACTAGTTTAAAAGTGCTCAAAGCTCTACAAGAGAGTACCCTGTAGACCTAAACATTTAGAAGAGCAATTAATTGACGATGCGGTCCTTGAAGTGCATATCAGCCATTGGCAACTTTTCTGAACAGAGCAGCTTTGCATCCTTGCATACAGAAACCCAGTAAATAAAATGTGTTTCTTTGTTTTTTCTCATTTGGATGCTATTGTGAGATAAATGGTTACTGGTTGATGGAATAGTCTTCAAAGAGAGAGAAAAACATGAGGAATTTTAGACTTAGTTATTTTCTATGGAAAACTTGCACTGAACTGATTAGGGTAAATGTTGGAACATGTTATAAAAGGCATTTCAAGGTGCAAGCTGGCAGCAGACGGTGCTGGTTTTACATTATTATCCCCATTTTACACATTTGTCTCAAAAGAAAGATTCATATTAGGTGAATATATTGAGCTGGGATATTTGTTTTGATATTGTGCAAAAGCAATAGCTGGTTAATTGGAAACTGTGATGGAAAACGTAGTGTAAAGAAAGTTGGGCCACCACAAAATTTCTGCATTAATAAAAACACAAAATAACAAGGTTACTTAACAGGATCACGCAACTGGAGTGCAGCAAATTGAAAATAATCTACTAAACAGATCATTATATATACAGTATCTGACAAAAGTGAGTACACCCCTCACATTTTTGTAAATATTTTATTATACCTTTTCATGTGACAACACTAGAAATGACACTTTGCTACAATGTAAAGTAGTGAGCGTACAGCTTGTATAACAGTGTAAATTTGCTGTTCCCTCAAAATAACTCAACACACAGCCATTAATGTCTAAACCACTGGCAACAAAAGTGAGTACACCCCTAAGTGAAAATGTCCAAATTGGGCCCAAAGTGTCAATATTTTCTGTGGCCACCATTCCAGTACTGCCTTAACCCTCTTGGGCATGGAGTTCACCAGAGCTTCACAGGTTGCCACAGGAGTCCTCTTCCCCTCCATGATGACATCATGGAGCTGGTGGATGTTAGGGACCTAGCGCTCCTCCACCTTCCGTTTAAGGATGCCCCACGGATGCTCAATAGGGTTTAGTTCTGGAGACATGCTTGGCCAGTCCATCACCTTTACCCTTAGCTTCTTTAGCAAGGCAGTGGTCGTCTTGGAGGTATGTTTGGGATCGTTATCATGTTGTAATACTGCCCCGTGCCCCAGTCTCCGAAGGGAGGGGATCAGGCTCTGCTTCAGTATGTCACAGTATACGTTGGCATTCATGGTTCCCCCAATGAACTGTAGCTCCACAGTGCCGGCAACATTCATGCAGCCCCAGACTATGACACTCCCAACACTATGCTTGACTGTAGGCAAGACACACTTGTCTTTGTACTCCTCACCTGGTTGACACCCCACACGCTTGACCCCATCTGAACCAAATAAGTTTATGCTGGTCTCATCAGACCACAGGACATGGTTCCAGTAATCCACGTCCTTAGTCTGCTCGTCTTCAGCCAACTGTTTGTGGGCCTTCTTGTGCATCATGTTTAGAAGAGGCTTCCTTCGGGGACAACAGCCACGCAGACCAATTTGATGCAGCGTGCGGTGTATGGTCCAAGCATTGAAAGGCTGACCACCCACCCCTTCAACCTCTGCAGCAATGCTGGCAGCACTCATACATCTATTTCCCAAAGACAACTTCTGGATATGATGCTGAGCATGTGCACTCAACTTCTTTGGTCGACCATGGCGAGGCCTGTTCTGAGTGGAACCTGTCCTGTTTAACCACTGTATGGTCTTGACCTCAAAGCTGCAGCTCAGTTTCAGGGTCTTGGCAATCTTTTTATAGCCTAGGCCATCTTTATGTAGAGCAACAATTCTTTTTTTCAGATCCTCAGAGAGTTCTTTGCCATGAGGTGCCATGTTGGACTTCCAGTGACCAGTACGAGAGAGTGAGAGGGATAGCACCAAAATTAACACACCTGATCCCCATTCACACCTGAGACCTTGTAACACTAATGAGTCACATGACACCGGGGGGGGGGGGGGGGGATGGCTAATTGGGCCCAATTTGGACATTTTCACTTAGAGGTGTACTCACTTTTGTTGCCAGCAGTTTAGTCATTAATAGCTGTGTGTTGAGTTATTTTGAGGACAGCAAATTTACACTGTTATACAAGCTGTACACTCACTACTTTACATTGTAGCAAAGTGTAATTTCTTCAGTGTTGTCACATGAAAAGATAAAATAAAATATTACAAACATGTGAGGGGTGTACTCCCTTTTGTGAGATACTGTATTATACACACACACACACACATACACACAGGTTAGGCAGGAGGGGGAGAGAAAATTTCAAGAATAGTTATAGTTAAAGGGGTTGTAAACCCTCATGGTTTTTCACCTAATGCATTCAGGTGAAAAACCTTCTGTAGTGCTGCAGCCCCCCCCCCCCCCCCGAGCCCCTGTTTTATTTACCTGAACCCGATCTTTCTCCGGCTGGGAATGAGCACACCAGGTGTCTCATGTCCTGATTGGATAGATTGATAGCAGCGCAGCCATTGGTACCCGCTGCTGTCAAATCCAATGACCCGAGGGGCAGGGGCGGGGCCGAGTCCTTCATCCTGTGTGAATGGACACAGAAGCAGGACTCGGGAGCGCTCCCACACAGGTGTCCACCTTAGAACACTTCTCCAATGTGGGCACTCGATGCGGGCAGGAGCCACCAGCCCCACCGGGGGACCCCAGAAGAGGAGGATCAGGGCCACTCTGCAAAACAAACTGCACAGTGTAGGTAAGTATAACATGTTTGTTATTTAAAAAAAAACAAAAAAACAAGGGTTTACAACCCCTTTAAGGTTTTCTGGCCAACAAGAGAAGCTGCAGCATGCTGCAGAAGTGCAGGTGTATGGATATGCTGGTGTATGCTGGAGATTTGAAAAGTTGCCACATTGCAGGACACTGGATGCCAGAAAGGTACCCATACATCTGCTTATTTTACAGGCTGCCTTTGGTTTAGGTTCAAGCACATTATGACACACACAGGCACATCACATACTCCTTATTTACAGATCCATAGCTAACTAGGCTAAAGAAAAAGTGAAACATAGTCGAACTAAGGTTGGCTATTGACATTTATACATTTAGATACCATTTTAACCACCTGCCAACTGCAATACATATATGTACACACGTTTCGGTTTGGAAGTCGTTTACCAGGGTTATGGCTGAAGCCATCAGCCATAACCCCGTTATCTTTTTTTTTTCCAGCCAACGGCTGGCTTCACAAAGAGTTTTAGGCATAGCAGTTCTCTACACATGTTTAGTTAAAACACTGATTTTATTTTGCAATGAGAACATATTTTAACAAGTCTACTGCTTTTATCATCACTACATTTTAGCATTGTGACTTGGAGTGCATAGTAGCCTACTGGAGTATATTGATTCTGCTAGACATTCAAGACTGACACTTCTACTGTGACATTAATAAATTATGTTTTGTAATTACTGTTTAAGCAAGTACACAATAACAAAATACAATGAGGAAATTATTACACTGTAACATGCTGTAGCTTTAGGCAAAATACTTTAATCATAAGAGCAAAAGTAATCAAATGGTTCATCATATATTCAGGGAATCTAACCCTCCAGTGATAATTTCAAATGTAGTTTGGACTAGATTAATGAGCTCAGTTAACATTTAAACTACATCATACTGACTTCACATTTTGTTTATATATGTCATATTATATTTGCAGATAAAATGTGACCCTGCATTCTATACCTAAGAATAGAAGCTTTTCTAAGCACTGCCTTAACAATGACAGCCAGAAAAAAAAAATCTCTAAACAGGTTCTAATCAAATACTGCACCACCCAATGCCTGAACATTATTAATGTAGCAAGTAAAAAAAAAAAAAAAAAAAAAAGAGAGATAAATTTAGCGTAAATGTTTGCTACAAATGTATATTACAATGTTCTACAGCAGCCGTCACTAAATGGCAGGGCGGTCTGAGCACGGCCCACGTGACGCTCCTGCCCGTGCTGCCAGTGTAGTATCAGTCATTGGTTTGTTGAAACCAGTGACATCGCGTGTGTGTGTCCCGCCTCCTGCTGCTTGCGGCTCCCACTTGCGAGGGAGTCGCAGCTTCCACCCCCTGCAGCTTGCCAAATGTGCCAACTCCTGCCCTCAAGGTATGTGGGGCATGATTTGTTAAAAGAGAAGTATGGGTTTTCTTTTTGCCAGATTCATACTTACCTCGGTGGATTCAGCATTGGTCCAATGCTGCATCTGTCCCCTGGCGCCTCTGCACTGAGAAATGAGCGATCGAACATTGCCAATGGCTCGGTTCTCATAGCTCCGAGAGCAGAGCACTGCTCACTGTCAATCAGCAGCTTTCCACTCTTCCCCCCTGTGCTCACTGGGGCGCTGAGCTGTGGAGGGGCGGCAAGCTGTCTCAGCCTCTCAGCGGCCCGCTGAGAGGCTGAGACGGGTATCAGTCCAGGCACCTGGTGGATCCAGACTTTGTCACAATGACGCGATGCCTGGACAGATTCCTGTGACGTCAGCAGAGAGTGGGTCACAGGAGTGCAAAACGAACTGCACTTCTGTGACCCATAGGAGAAGCTCAGCAAAACGAGATCAGCCTGGACTTCTCCTTTAAGGTGCACACTGACGGGCAGAATATGTTAAGGTGGACGCTGATGGGCATATTTTGTTAAGGGGCTCACTGATGGGCAGAATATATTAAGTTGCACGCTGATGGGCAGATTTTGTTAAGTGGCATACTGATGGGCCCCTTAACATAAAATGTACCCATCAGCGTGCTCCCTAACATAAAATGTGCCCATCAGCATGCCCCTTATTTTATGTTAAAGGGCACTCTAATGGGCACATTTTATGTTTAAAGAGCATGCTGATGGGCAAATTTTATGTTAAGGGGCACTCTGATGGGAACAAAATGTGCCCATCAGCATACCCCTTATCATAAATGTACCCATCAGAGTGCCCCTTAACATAAAATAAGGGACATGTTGATGGGCACATTTTATGTTAAGGGGACACACTGATGGGCACGTTAGTGGGGGCACGCTATTGGGCACATATGTTAAGGGGGCACGCTGATGGGCACATATGTTAAGGGGGCACTCTGATGGGGACACCTGATGTAAAGGGGCACTCTGATGGGGACACCTGATGTAAGGGGATACTCTGATGGTGGCAACCGATTTATGGTGGTAGTCTGATGGGGGCACCCAATGTAATGAATTACGCTGCTAGAGGCAGCTGATGTAAGGGGAAACACTATTGGGGATATTTACATTTACATAGTATTACCAGAGTGTGTGGAGGAAACAGTAAGAAAAGCATCAGAGTGCGGCTTGCGCCAAAAAAATGAAAGAAGACACGTACAATCTTTCATGGCACAGACCTGTGATTCTGACCTCGGCCGGAAAAATTATTTTGTTACCGGACGTCCTTGAATTTTAATTCACTACCCCTGTTCTACAGTATTACTTTTTCTTCTAGTTTTATATAATTTTTTCTTTAACCCCACTGAAAAAAGTTCACTTTCTTCCTTTCCTGTTGCCGCTGCTTACCAGGACATGACGTGTCACAAATTTTCATAAATTTATAATCTTTGCATTCAAAACAAGAGTGAAAGAATGAAAATACATAACTCTGGTCTTGAATACTGTGAAGCTTAAAAGTTTTCTGCATGGGGCTAAAAGAAAAAAACTAAGTCCCAATGAACAAATTTTGGAAAATGTGGGCACATTGGGTTAAATGTAACTATAATTTTGATTTTTGATGTCTGGCAAGATTCACAATCAGTCCAATGAGACTTGCAGAGGCAGAGAACACACAAGTAGGAAGGCCCTTTGTCACAGCGCACTTCAGGGTCCACGTGAAACCCGACTGGAGGAACTGGAAATGCCCAGTGATGCTGAGACAAGAACAGTGGCAGCTGGGAATAGGATCCCACCTGCAGAGGACAATCAGGCGGGCACACTGGGGAATGGGGCCCACTCTGCAGAGGTGTGTTATAGAGTACATTAATCTCAGTCCACTGCATTGATATGAACTGTATATCCCAAAGAAGCACCATGATCATACCCTGAGTTTGTGAGCATGTATACAGGAACTCACACATTGTAACTTTAAAATTATACATGAAATACTGCACTTTGATGGACATATGGGGTGAAATTTACTAAAAAACAGTCAGAATCTGGTGCAGCTGTGCATAGTAACCAATCCACTTTTGACTTCAGTTTGTTCATTTAGGCTTTGGACAATAAAACTTACAAGCTGATTGCTTACTTTGCACAAGCTGCACCAGATTCTGTGTGCAGCAGTTTTAGTAAATCTCCCCCATTGTTTTATTGCATTAGCATAGTTTATGTAGTATATGAACATGTAAAATTAAAATGACGACTTCTTTCCAGAAGATAGGCCAATGACCTGACCTTTTCCTAGGACCCGTGGTCATATTAGTTCACTATTGTCAACTGGTATTCCCTGATAGTTACACGTAATTGTTCCTCCTTTCACAAAATAGTAACCAATTCCATGACATATTCAGCTACCAAACAGTTGCATCATTTGCAATCAGTGTTTACAAACCATTCGGAAAAGAACTGCTAAAAAAGAACACCTTCTTGGGATTGTTTGCTGCTACATTACTAATCCTAGGACTGCAAGACATTTGTAGTTCATCTGACAACAGCCAATATTTGGCTATTTTTATCAATCAACAGATTAACGCCTCAGTGATTAAAAATCTGAGACTTATTTTTCCATCACTTTTTCATAAATGTTTTACATTTTCATGACCTTTATTGCTATGCACATAGCAAATCTAAATGGATCACAAAAAACAAACAAATCACATCCAAGAGCAGCAGTTGCACTTTGTGGGAAATATTAACTACACATAATTCAAAATCAATATTAATGATTTAACCACATATTTATGTACTGCTCTCTTGATAATTATCCCTGTTGATTTTGCTACATTCAGCAACATGTTCAAGACCCAAAATCTAATCAGTGAAAATCATGGAAGCATAGGACTCACTACAAAGAGATCTATTTATTTACAAGAATAAAAGATGAGGGGGGTGTGAAAAATGTTATGCTCTAATAAATTAATTTATAAATTGTATAGTGGGTAGGTTTTAAGTATGTATCCGCAGAGCGAGTGTATGCCTTGAGTCCAAAAGAAAACTTGGAAATGAAAGTGCTACTGTACAGAGAAAATAACAAATGTTACATAAAACACACAAGAAGGGAAGTTGCCAAAAAAAAAAATCTTATGCACTATTACCAAAAACATTGGGACGCCTGCCTTTACACGCACATGAACTTTAATAGCGTCTTAGTCCGTAGGGTTCAATATTGATTTAGCCCACTATAGCTATAAAAGCTTCAGCACTTCTGGGAAGGATATCCACAAGGTTTAGGAGTGTGTCTATGGGAATGTTTGACCATTCTTCCAGAAGCGCATTAGTGAGGTTAGGTACCAATATGGGCGAGAAGGCCTGGCTCGCATTCTCCACTATAATTCATCTCAAAGGTGTTCTATCGGGTTGAGGTCAGTACTCTGTGCATGCCAGTCAAGTTCCTCCACCCCAAACTCGCTCATCCATGTCTTTATGGACCTTGCTTTGTGCAGTGGTTTGCAGTCATGTTTGGACAGGAAGGGGCCATCCCCAAACTGTTCCCACAAAGTTGGGAGCATGAAATTGTCCAAAATGTCTTGGTATGCCAACGCCTTAAGAGTTCCCTTCACTGGAACTAATGGGCCAAGCCCAACCCCTAACAATCAACTCCACACCATAATCCCCCTCCACCAAATGATTTGGACCAGTGCAGAAAGCAAGGTCCATAAAGACATGGATGAGCAAGTTTGGGGTGGAGGAACTTGACTAGCATTCACAGAGTCTGGACCTCAACCCGATAGAACATCACAAATGACATCACAAATGCACTTCTAGAAGAATGGTCGAACATTCCCATAGACACACTCCTAAATCTTGTGATCAGCCTTCCCAGAAGAGTTGAAGCTGTTACTGCTGCAAAGGGTGGACCAGTTCAATATTGAACCCTACAGACTAAGACTGGGATGCCATTAAAGTTCATGTGTGTGTGTAAAGGCAGGCATCCCAATATTTTGGTACTATAGTGTATGTAACAATCTTAAACAATTATCCCACCATTGGATCATTACCTGTGAACACCAGCAACTGTAGTCACGTTGCTTGCATGAAGTATTTATTGAGTACATTACATACATTTTAGGGTCAGTAAACTTTTCACCCAGTTGTCATGTTTCATGGTGTTTGCTGCACCTACCTATCAGAGGATGGTAGTAGCTCCTAGTGATTAAAATCCTTATTCTTGTGTATAGATATTGTATGCTGCTGTGGGCAGTCACAGCAGAAATGACACAGCAACAAATAACACAAAAAAATTCAACAAGCTGAGTACATTTCAAAACTGCCATTATTTTTGTGTAATACAACTGTCCCACACGGGGGGGGGGGGGGGGACCAAGAGAAAGTGGGGCTCAGAGAAAAGGCGACCCAAAATGTAAATGTAGTATCAAACAAGTGTTTATTGTGGTACAAAAATATAGTACATATAGATAAAAGAGCATAAACCGGTAGCTAGACTGCCCTAGATAAAAGAATTGATCGGTGACATGGGACCGACCAATACGAACACAGACAGGGGGGGACACTACGACATATAATCAAAGACAAACAAACGTCCAGACGTCAAGGCAATTGATGTCTGCTCAACCTACTACATTGAGGAGTGCTCAGCTATGCTGAGTGAGGTTGCAAGCGGACATCAATCCCCCCGGGAGGCTGCTCGAGCCAGGGATGATGAAAGGAGAGGGGGGGGGGGAGCAGTTGGAGGAAAGGAGGGTAGGAAAGGAGAGGGATGAGGGCCGTGGGGAAGGGCACTAGTATAGGCACTAATGTGGATCACCAAAACATCTGGTAGATGAGGAGTATAATGGCCATGAACAATGCTAAAGTTCTGCAGGAGGTACAAAATCCAATGATGTATGTAGCAGGGTGCTTCAGTGGACGTAATGGTACTCTGTATGTGCGCTGGTGAATACTGATGCAGTCAGTGAGACAATTGCTAGCATATTGACTGATAAACAGAAGCACGCAGTTAAGGTGGTCAGGTACGTTACCACTTCCGGGTCCTGTGTGGAAATCAACAGATACTGCCGAAGTGTAGTATCACCTATGCTGTGATCCGCTTCCACTGGCTGCTGCACATGACACACAATGCTCCTTGCGGGATCTCTGTGCTCCAGAGGGCACTCCTCATGTTAGTGGGTGGCCGGCTATATAGGTGCACCTATTTCCTCCTGAGCGGCAGGAGGAGGGGCACTAGTATAGTGCCTATACTAGTGCCCTTCCCCACGGCCCTCTCCTTTCCTACCCTCCTTTCCTCCACCTGCTCCCCCCCCTCTCCTTTCATCATCCCTGGCTCGAGCCACCTCCTGGGGGGATTGATGTCCGCTTGCAACCTCATCCAGCATAGCTGAACACTCCTCATTGTAGTAGGTTGAGCAGACATCAATTGCCTTGACGTCCGGACGTTTGTTTGTTTGTCTTTGATTATATTTCGTAGTGTCCCCCCCTGTCTGTGTTCGTATTGGTGGGTCCCATGTCACCGATCAATTCTTTTATCTAGGGCAGTCTAGCTACCGGTTTTTGCTCTTTTATCTATATGTACTATATTTTTGTACCACAATAAACACTTGTTTGATACTACATTTACATTTTGGGTCGCCTTTTCTCTGAGCCCCACTTTCTCTTGGCCCCCCCCGTGGGACAATTGTTGTATTGCAGGCGTTTAGGGGCTGAAAGGCAACCATACCTTTAGGGTACATACTATATATATTATACATGGTTAAACAAGCTTCCTTATACCCAGTTTCATTATTTTTGTGTGCATCTTCATGAAATAGATTCAAAAGCAGGAACCAGAGGTTACTTATTTCAGAAATGAATGAGACATTCTCACATGTGAAAAACAACCAAAATGGTCACTCACAGTAATGATTTAGTAATTGTTGGCCAATTATACATATTTAAACCTGCCTACATCTTTCAAAAATGTTTTCAACATCATATACACAAGGGGATGTGATTGATCTTTCTTGAAAAATCAAGCAGCTGATCTCATTGCTAAAACAGACACATTTAGGGAGTTGTCAGAAGATACAGCCATTACACCCAACTGTATAGCACTGGACAAGCTTATTTCTGTTGTATTAGAAGGGTAAAAAATAAATCATGTAACCCTTTAATAACCACAGAATTTTCCGAGTATCATATTAGACTATCAACTATTCATATCACATTATGCCACAAGTCAATATGATCTATTTTATACAATGTGAGAGGTTAAAAAAATGGCTTCTTAGCAGTGTGACATCTATATTTCCTATTGCAAGCTTGCAGCTTCTTTGGTTACCACAATAAAATATGAAAGAGCTACCAAAGTTAAAGACAAGAGCTCATCACTGCTGCTGCTTCTTCGCAATCCCATCATAGGCTGGGGTGGGTCCGTGACAGACTGGGCTCAAAAGAAAAGTGGGTTAAGGGCTTGTTCACACTGGAATGCAGTGCAGGAAACCCATGTTCCGTGCACACTTCCCGTGTCACGTTCAAAACACACTGGGTGTGTGATCTGCTGCGGGTGTCAATATAATCCTAACCACACCTAAAATGTAGATCGCAAATGCATTGTGTTTGCTTGCACCAGATTTCATGGTAATGCAGTACTATGCGATCCGGTGCAGTTTATTTTAGAAAATAGTGCATGTACTACTTTTAGCACAATCCATTGGGATTTCAGCCCATTCCAATGTATGGGCTGAAAAAAAAAAAAAGTTTACTCATAGTCACTATCTTTTCAAGACTGCTAAAGAAAAGAATGAGGATCTGAAAATCGGGTCATCATTTAGCTGTACATTGTGAGGGAGAGGCTGTAGCAAGGATTTGGTGCAGTGTGAGACAACTTGCAAACATACAGTTTAAAACAAAATCATGGGCCAGCATTTCCGTGAAAAAAGTAGATCATTTCTGAACAGAGATGATGCTGGTCTTTTTGGTTGGAAAGGAAGAGAAATGCATTATCAGGAGAGTATGTGATTGGTAATACATTTCTTCAGGTGTCCATTTGAACATTACTTTGCATGTGTTTACAAGAAAAAAAAAAAAACGTAGGATGCTGATCTGATAGTTTATTGAAAGTTTTTTTATGGCACCCTTATCTGTACAATGATCAGAGCACACTGCCCTGTGTAAAGACTCCAGTACATGTGACATTTCACCTGCCCACCCAGAATAAACTAGTTGGTTCTGAACCGCCAGTCAAGCAATGGCACCAAAAGTGTCTAGAACTGAATGGAGAGTTTTCTTTAATATAAATTTGACAGGTTTACTTTAACGTACATCCTTTTAATCCTGCACAGAAACAAAAAATGGTTATAAAATCCTATGCATCATGGTAGTCATCTACTAGATAACCTAGTTACAACAAAGGTTTGTAGCCAGTGCCATAGACTCAGATAAATAGCGTATACAGTATCTATGGTAACTATAATATCCTCTGTTAGAAGGCCTTTTCTGTGCATTTTGAATGAGTTTGTGTTTTCAGTCCCCGGACAGTACTGTATACTTAAATCCTATTTTTACACATTTAGGTTTTCACACTGAGGTGTTGTTCAGGCGCTAAAGGGCTAAAAATAGCGCCTGTAAAACGCCTTCCCTGCAGTCCCAGTGTGAAAGCCTGAGTGCTTTCACACTGGAGCGTTGTGCTTGCAGGACATTAGAAAAAGTTCTGCAAGCAGCACCTTTCGGGCGGTGCGGGAGCGGTGTATACAACGCTTCTCCACCGCCCCTGCCATTGAAATCAATGGGCACCGCTGCTGAAGCATCTGCAGTCCTACTTAGACTAACTTTTATGTCTATAGCAGTTTTATTGTCCAATTCTATATATTATACTGTATATTGAGCTAACAATGAGTAGAGAGCGGGTATACAAAATACTGTCAGGGCTCATGGATTTTCAATGCAGAGTCCTGTTCCCTGAAGGATCTCTATTTTATTCAGAACAAACCTCACTGTCTGCTTTATTCCCTGTGGTTTTAATAAACTGTAAGGGCTGGATTTTTGAAGTGATACCTTTTCAATCGAAATGCATAGAATGTCTGTTCTGCTTTTATGGGTGACCAATATACTCTAAATGACTAAATGAGACATTTAATTGCTCAATTAACTATTCCTGATTACTACAGCAGATACCTGGATACCCATACCAAGGAATTATGACCTAATTCATTTTTTTGTTTCACATTAAATAATTATTTGCATTGGAATCTGACCCAGAAATAGGACATTTAACTGTTGGGTTTCAACCCCACACAGGTGCAAAATAAAAAAAAAAAAATGACCAAGGTTTATAATCCACTTCTTAGGCAGTGCTCTTTTTCTTCCTGGGGGTTTGATACTTCCGAGACTTCTATGTGCAGAGCAACTGGAAGTGAATTGGACTGTGCTGAGCACAATTAATATGGCAAATCGCATGCTGCTCTTAAAAAGAGCAATGGCATGGTTCTGAAACATTGGCCTTTAAGATGAGGATAAAAAAAACAAAACAAAAAAAAAAAACAAAACCTACCTTCTACATGTAAGGATGGTGTGCTGGTGAGAGAGCTTTACTCATAGGCATGGACTATTACACATATGGCTCATATGTGCTATTTGGGAGCTTTATATATTTTAAATACTAGTTGAAGTTCACTTGGTTATGGCCTTTGTTAAGGTTAACAGTTGTATAGAACAGTGTTTCTCAACTCCAGTCCTCAAGGCGCCCCAACAGGTCATGTTTTCAGGCTCTCCATTATTTTGCACAGGTGATTTGATCAGTTTCACTGCCTTAGTAATTACCACAGCTCTTTCATCTGAGGGAAATCCTGAAAACATGACCTGTTGGAGCGCCTTGAGGACTGGAGTTGAGGAACACTGGTATAGAATGTGGTCCTGAGGTTATTTTAATTCTGTACTACCATGCACACTGAGTTTTTAGTCTTGAACTGTAAAAATATAGGCTTTATTTTGCTCTCAAGAAAATATCACACACTAAATAAACTACACTTTATAGATATGCTCTTAAAGAGAAGTAGCTGAATTAAATTGTGTGTATAAGCCTGGCTTCCTAATGGTGGCAAAATTACTTTTGAGTGAACTTAAAGAAATCTTCACAATTCTATTTTATATGTTCATATTTCCTGATAATATCTCAGAAAATCTAAAAGCTGCATGTTAAAAAAAATAGTAAATAAAAAATACGCTCAATTAGAAAACATTGCAGGATTTATTCAAATAACTTAGGAAATATGAAAGGCAAAACTATGGTCATTAAGGATGTTAAAGTTAAGTTTCTGAGATATTACTATGCCAACGCAATCAGTTGTCAGAGAATATCCAGTCAGACACCTACTGGATCAAATTCTAAAATTTATGTTAGACCTGACCTTTGCAGCAGGTACCCACAGAACTACACTACTGACCAACCCACACTATGGTATGTAAAAAAAAATAAAAATAAAGAAGAGGTTAGAACGAAGCTAAAACAAACACCACAAAAGCAGACTTCCACATGCAAATGTTTAATTTAATCTCTGCTTTTCCTGAAACAAACAAATCCTGTCTGGGACAGCTATATACATTGCAAGAATTTTAGCAAATGGCACTGCAACTTCTAAAGCTGAACTCCAGGAACAATTTTTTTTAACTTACATAGGTCCAGCTTGGTTATATCAAACTCTTATCTCACATCTGGGGGGCAACTGGGGGTGCAGAACTGTAGTCTGTGCTGCATACAGTCAGCACTGGTCCCTTGCGGGTGCTGCATGAGAAATTTACCATCTGTATACTGAGGCTGTAAGTAAAAGTCTGTTAGTTGGGTTAGTAGTTGAGTGATGGATCCAGAGCCAGATACAATGGATCTGAACTTCAGGGATGTGGTACTTTTGTGTATATTGGGTAGCCCATAGAGGATTGGAAACCGAGGGGTGTTCATTAGAAACTCTGCCATCTCACAGGATATCCAACCATTGGAACGGCCAATTTGAATCAAGGTTGCTAGGATGATTTTGGTGCTTTGTAGAAGATCCTTAGTCAATTGTGAATGGCTCGTGGTGTCTGCTAGCATGGTGAGCATGCCATCACCATCTGCCTAGCCATTAATAGCAGGCTGATGCTGTGCTAGTTGTGTTCAGCCTACCAACAGCAAGTTGATCAAGCTGCATCTGGAAGAGTACTACAGCAAATTTCTACAACCCCAGTAGCCCTCCAGATTTGAATTATATGGAGTATTAGATGTAACCAAAGTGGACCAATGTAAGTTTAAAAGAAAATAATTCTTGGAGTTCAGCTTTAAGGGAAACCTGTGTTGAGATAAATACATACACTGCCATTGCTGACCTTTGCTTTGAAAAATAATTTCTAGATATCATGCTCGTTCAGTGGTTTTAATACTTCCGAGTTTGCAGATAAGGATTTTTGGCTTTACTTACTGCATACCATTTTGAGGTTTGTGACTCAAGAATTGAAACTAGAGACAACCAGCATTCTCAGGAAGTGGTCAGAAACTGCAGCCTTCAGAAGAGCAGGTTACCTTTAACTGCTTGTGTTCTGAAGATAAATTAGTAATTTCAGCAACTTTCTGAACCCAATTACTGAGTGTAAAGGTCTGCTGCCATAAAACCTTGATCAGTTCTGGCAATGCAAAAAGTCAACATTGCATCATTAGCAACCCTGTAAAGCATTTTGCTACAAAGTGCCAAAAATAAGATCCTCACTGCAACAAATCTAATGACAGAGCTAGAGATGCCCCACATCTGTGGACATTTGGAAACAGATAGCCAAAAATATAATACAAGTAGGAATTTAGATGTCTGAGGGGCATTTGTGTACACCAATTGTATACTGGATACCCTTGTGAAATCTACTATCATGGTTACAAGGAAGCAAAACGTGGTCATTTTACAATAGTTTTGCAAAACCTTAGCTTGTTGCCAATTAAAGTGGAGTTCCACCCACTTTTACAATTCTTCAGCATCCCTCACTAAACTGTGCACTGTAAACGAATTGGATATTTTTACGGCCCATCGCATCATTTCCTGTTTGCAATGCCTTCTGGGAAGGGGCGCAACTTCCTGACACTGCCGTTGCTATGGAAACCTGACCTGAAACCTATTACACTGCTTGTGCTGCACTGAGCATGTGCGAGATCTGCAAGGATGAGATCCAGGAAGAAATACAGTCTGGCTTCAGATGCCCACATTTAAGATGGCCACGGCCTGCTGTAAGTTTATAAAATAACAAACTACTGCTATAAACTAACAAAAAAGACCTTAGTTTACAAACTAAATTTACTAAAATACATTAAGCTTGTGTATTATAGGGGTATTTTTATCTCAAAAGTATAATTTCGGCCGGAACACCACATTAAAATGGAAAGCTAACTTCTATCGACATAAAATTACAAACTGGTTTGTGTAGGAATTAAATATGTTAGATTGACTCTTTAAAAAAAAAAACAAAACTAGGGTTATCCTGCACTGAAAAAATAAAATATCAATTGTGGCAACATAGTATCTTCTAACCCAATGCTCACTCAGTATTTACTTAAAGCCCAACTCCGGGAAATCTGAAAATTCCTCCTTGCAGTGGGCCTATGACTGTACTGCAAGAGTTAGCCGCTTGTTTATTTTAGGGGATATTAAAAGTGCTATGTATCTGTGACAGACCCAACTGACACAGGGGCTTTTGGAGGAGACTGCAGGGTAGCCTTTTGCCTACTGACCTCGACATTTGAGGGAGCCCTAATCTTTGGAAGGTGTGCCTAGGGACATTTGGAGTGGTTTTGCTTCAGATTTGGGTTCATGTCTCCCTGAAAAAACACAGGCTCTGGGAACCTAGAACCTGGATACAGATTTGGGGCCTCTGTGCCCAAACAATCATTGATTGCTTCAACCCCCCTCCTAGACTCATAGACCAAGTAGATTATAATTAGCTTCAAACAAGCTGATGCTGGTGTCTCCTGCTGTTATGTGTAATCTGTTTATTAAGGTGACGCTCTTATTGTATAACTCCAGATTGTGTGCTTCTTAGTTGTGAATCCCCATTGTTAATCGAGTCACTCGTGGTTTCTGTCTGTCTGCTAGTATTGTGTCCACTTCACCTTGTTACCAAAATATTGTGGGATGCTTATTATGCATTTATGTTAGCTGTTACATGTACTGTTAGCCATACTGATATTACTGTTTAAAGTGTGCATTGTTTAGGATAATGTGATCAAGCTCTTATCTGATTTTGTGTGGTATAAATTCTGGGTGAGTTTTCAATTAAGAGTTTCAGTTTGCACCCAAGCTAGTGTCCTCGAGTTCTTGGGTACTCAGCTATAATACCTGGTTCCAGACTGGAGGAAGCTGTATCTTGGCGAAAGCACCTGGGATAAGGGATAAGATGATGCGGGGAACAGTCTAGCAGCACAGAGGAGGGGGTAAGTAAATTTTCTTTTCTATACCCCATAGACCTAAACAAGCAGTTAACCCTTATTGCTTTTACGCAAACATTTGGTTTTCCCATAAAAGGTTAGGTAACAGTTGGCTTTAATGTTCTCCCTCCCCAGCAGCACATTTCTTTCCTATATGCAAATGTGCTGTTCTGGTATATTTCCGGGTATAAAGGAACATGTGACCCTTTCCCCTTAGGCTGGGTACACAGGGACCATATATAGGCCAGGTCAACAGGAACCAGTTGACATTCAGCTGTCTTTCTGACAGAAGCTGGTCCAACAATTGGCTTTTGTTGAAGGGCGATGTTGGAAAACCAGCACCCAAGCAGCGCTCGCAGCCAGTGGCTGCAAGTGTTGATCAGTGTCTTCTGGTGGGAGAGCAGTCCCCCTGTGAGAACACAAAGGCACAGTGGGGAAGACTGGTGCACTAACATCACTTGTGTTAGTACAGTGATCTGTCATTTTTTTTTCATTCAGCCCGCTAGGTTGAAAAAAAATTTAAAAAACTTTACGTGTGTACCAGGCCCTACTCGATGACATTGCTTACTGAATGGCCTACCGTTTGCATATAGGGGGAGGGAGAGAGTCCCAAGCTCTGTGTAAAACTCCAACTATAGAGTTGAAGCTTACAAAGCTTCCTTACTTTGTTCCTAGTAGCTGAACAGAGTAGTAGAGGTGTAAAGGGAAGGGGCATGTTTGCTGCGGGGAAGAACCCTGTTGCTGTGCTCTGCATTGGTAAAGTTTATGTGTAAAAAGACAAACATATTTTATCAATTTCTGCATATACTGTATATTTCTATGTTCCAATGATCTGTAATTGTTAGTCTTTGTCAATAACACGGTCTAAAGTGCTCAGGTACTATAAGGACAGCCAACACTCAATATTTTTTTTTTACCATAAGTCTGACAGTGTGTTCAATCTGAATGACAATAGTTTGACAGAAATTCATCTTCTTGGCTTGTAAGAATCACAACTCATATTTTCCAGTCAAAACTGAGCTCAGCTGTAAAGGACCCAGAAAAATCTGAAATCTGTTGAAGTTAAACAGAGCAGCATAGCTGCAAGCCATACTCCAAGCCAATTTGCTGAACAAAGCATGTTCATCCTCAGTCCTTGGGTACATTAACGTAAAGGGATTTGACAGCAAATTCCGCAGGGAACTGAAGTGCATACTTTGGATTAACATGAGCACAAGCATGTATTTGTGGAATATATGATGGGTACAAATTAGGGACTGCAGTTTAGGGACTGCAGTCATCTTGCAAATGTAGGACAGGGTCTCTTATACCAGAAAAAAACTAAGCCAGACCTACACTGTAACCTCTATTAATGTTTAGAAAAATTAAACATTTTTAAAAATGGTAATGTCAGCTTAGAATCCAGTATAAGGACATGAATTCCCAGCAAAAATAGCATTCCCCTGTAAAATATATGAATCACAAGCATTTCAGAACATTGTAGAGAAGACTCTTATCTGTTCCTGTACGGTGGAAATTGACACCAGCGTACTAGTCCCTTTCTTTATTATGAGAGGGGTCTGTCTACTATAATCACAAAATCAATCCAAGTGTTGTAAAACATGGAAAAACTGCTGAGAAAGTCTGTGAGCCACTGACATATACAGGAAATCAGGATTTCTTGGGGCATTCTGTACACCACATGCACAGAACATTCGTAGCTGTCATGGTTTACAGGATGCAGCATTTTTTTTTTGCAGTTTTAGAAGATTGGAGTTGGGTTAAAGTTTATCCAAAACCAATTCATCTGGACCAGTATCTCAGTTATTTCAGTTTTTTTGATTATGTGACCTTGTCCCATATTGTCATTTTAACTCCTGTTATTTTTTGTTTTACATCTTTTTATTTGCCTGTTGAAGTGTGATTTTAGTAGGTGTTCTGCGTGTAAGGAGCTTGCGGACCTCAAGACCATCTCTATATTTTCACATTTTTTGCCCCATTATATCCATGTTTATTGACATTGCTGGCGTACACTGTGAGTCGATCTGGCGTTATTTGCCTTGTCCTTGGTCCCGATATACTGTTGGGCCTCCCAGAGATATAATTTTCGGGTTTCTGTGTGTTGTTGTTTATGCTTTAGCCATAGCATCACTCGGCAAAGTTATTTAAGCGTGTTGACAGCATTGACTCTGTCCCAACTGATGATGTCCGGCCCACCGGACGTAATGCGTATAGGGGCAGAACCTTTAGCTGATGACATCATCATGCTGCCATCTTGGGATTGCTGAGCAGTGAGAGACCAATACATTGGTCTCTCACTGGTTGTTTACTGTGGAAGAGTGTAATATGCACATTCTTGAGATTTTAATCGTGTAAGTATTTTTATACTCATTGCTTTTAGTAATAAAATACAGTGAACACTAAGTTTCCTTCTATTTTACATATTTAATGTTCGCTTGAGCCACATGCGTGTGTCAACAAGGGACCTGTTCCTTTCAGTGCAAAAGCCCTAGGAGAGGGCGAAAAAGCACTGTTTGACCTAATTTTATCGTAAGAGGTCAAACTGTGGAGGTGAGCAGACTGTAGAAGAGCGCTGGTGTTTTTTGTGGGACTGTGGTTGCATTGAAGTTACAAGAGAGAGTTGCATCCATTCTTGCACTGCTGTCAGAAGTCACACTAGGATGTTGGACTGTTGGACATTTTTGAAATTTATATGGTTTATGCATTTTTGATTGCACATTTTTTAATTAAATTTGCACTACACTTTATTTGCTTTAAATCAAAAAGTGGACCTGTTACAGCCCATGCTATTACAAGGGATGTTGTTCATAGAGTTGACAGATAAATAAAAAATTGTAAAGTGCCCCTGACCCTCTGTACTCACACTAAAAGGTGATCTCGCACGCATATGTCAATGACGATCACAGCACACATGTAAGGTATCACCAACCAACCTCAGAATGAGAGCAATAATTCTAGAGCCAGACCTCCTGTGCAACTCTAAACTGGTAATCTGTAAAAGCTTTCAAAGCGTTGCCTATAGAGATTAAGTACAGTAGTTTGTCGCTGTTCCACGGATGTGTGCAATTTTAAAATGAGACGTGTTTGGTATCCATTTATTTAAAAATTGGTTATTATATTGTGATTGTGTTCACTAAAGTTCATTAACCACTTCAGCCCCGGAAGATTTGGCTGAATGACCGGGCCATTTTTTGCGATTCGGCACTGCGCGGCTTTAACTGACAATTGTGCGGTCATGCGACGCTGCACCCAAACAAAATTGACGTTCTTTTTTTTACCACAAATAGAGCTTTCTTTTGGTGGTATTTGATTGCCTCTGCGTTTTTTATTTTTTGCGCTATAGACAAAAAAAAGTGTGTCAATTTTGAAAAAAAAAAAAAAAAAACGCAATATTTTGTACTTTTTGCTATAATAAATATCCCCCTTTTTTTATATAAAAAAGCTAATTTTTTCTCAGTTTAGGCCGATATGTATTCTTCAACATATTTCTGGTAAAAAAAAAAAAAATAAAATAAAATTGCAATAAGCGTATATGGATTGGTTTGCGCAAAAGTTATAGCATCTACAAAATAGTGGATAGGTTTATAGCATTTTTATTATTATTATTTTTTTTTTTTTACTAGTAATGGCGGCGATCTGCGATTTTTATCGGGCAGACACATCAGACATTTATACAGCGATCAGTGCTATAAAAATGCACCGATTACTGTAAAAATGTCACTGGCAGGGAAGGGTTTAAAACTAGAGGGCGCTCAAGGGGTTAACTGCTACCTGTTTCTAACTGAAGGGGGAGGGGACTGACTAGAGGAAGTGACAGATCGTGGTTCCTAGCGAATAGGAACACACGATCTGTCACTCCTCTCCGAACAGAACAGGGATTTGTGTGTTTACACACTTCCCTGTTCTGCCTCTTGTGCTTGCGATCACTCGCGGCCAGCGGCCATTGCAACCGGCCATGAGCATCAGCACCCCCGCTGTGCGGTGGGTGCGTGCGCGTTTGCACCTGCTATCCCAATCCCGTGTGCCGGCGTATAGCTACGACAGTTCGCAGGATTGTGTCGACCTGGCGCAGTAAAATGACGGCAGCTGGTCGGCAAGGGGTTAAAGTTTATTTTTTTCAAAAAATTTGTATTTGAAAAACCGCTGTGCAAATATGTGGCAGAAGGATTAAAACGCCCAACATTTTATTTTCCAGGTTAAAAAAATGTATAATGTTTGGAGGTTCTAAGTAATTTTCTAGCACCGTATATACAGTATAACTCTCACAAGTTAAAAAAAACTGGTAATATATTTATAAGTGATCGCAAAATCTCTATTCTCAGCTGCTTAACCACTGCAAAACTTGGCACTTTTATCTACTTCCTGCCTAGACCAATTTTCAGCTTTTAGTGCTGTCACACTTTAAATGACAATTTCATACTGTAGCCATGTAAGTATTTACAACCTTTGTCATGACACGAGTAAGCTCAGGTGCATCCTGTTTCCACTAATCATTCTTGAGATGTTTCTAAAACTTGATTGGAGTCCACCTGTGGTAAACTCAGTTGATTTGACATTATTTGGAAAGGGACACACCTGTCTACACAAGGTCCCACAGTTAACAGTGCATGTCAGAGCACAAACCAAGTCGTGAAGTCCAAGGAATTATCTGTAGACCTCCGAGACATGACTGTATAGAGAGACAGATCTGAAGAAGGGTACAGAAACATTTCTGCAGCACTGAAAGTCCCATTTAGCACAGTGGCCTCCATCATCCATAAATGGAACCTTAGAACCACCTAGACTCTGCCTAGAGCGGGCCGCGCGGCCAAACTGAGCGATCGGGGGAGAAGGGCCTTAATTGGGGAAGTGACCAAGAACCCGATGGTCACTCTGACAGAGCTCCAGCATTTCTCTGTGGAGAGAGGAGAACCTTCCAGAAGAACAACTGCAGCACTCCAACTGCAGCATTCCACCAATCAGGCCTGTATGGTAGAGTGGCCAGATGAAAGCCACTCCTCAGTAGAAGGCACCTGAAGGTCTGAAACAAAATACTTTGGTCTGATGAAACAAAGATTGAACTCTTTGGCCTGAATGGCAAGCGTCATGTCTGGAGGAAACCAGGCACTGTACATCACCTGGCCAATATCATCCTTACAGTGAAGCATGGTGGTGGCAGCATCATGCTGTGTGGATGTTTTTTCAGCAGCAGGAACTGGGAGACTAGTCAGGATCGAGGGAAAGATAAATACAGCAATGTACAGCGACATCCTTGTTTCAGAGCGCTCTGGGCCTCAGACTGGGGCAAAGGTTTATCCTCCAACAGGACAATGACCCCAAGTACACAGCCAAGATAACAAAGGAGTGGCTATGGGACAACTCTGTGAATGTCCTTGAGTGGCTCAGCCAGAGCCTAGACTTGAACCCGATTGAACATCTCTGGAAAGATCTGAAAATGGCTGTGCACCGACGCTCCCCATCCATCCTGATGGACCTTGAGAGGTCCTGTAAAGAAGAATGGTAGAAACTGCCCAAAAATAGGTGTGCCAAGTTGTAGCATCATACTCAAGAAGACTTGAGGCCAAAGGTGTTTCAACAAAGTATTGAGCAAAGGCTGTGAATACTTATATACATGTGATTTTTTTTCGCTTTTTATTTTTAATAAATTTGCAAAGATTTCAAACAAACTTCTTTCACATTGTCATTATGGGGTATTGTTTGTAAAATGTTTAGGAAAATAATGAATTTAATCCATTTTGGAATAAGGCTGTAACATAACAAAATGTGGAAAAAGTGAAGCGCTGTGAATACTTTCCGGATGCACTGTAGCATTTACAAACACCAAATGAACACTTTGCAAATGTCCATAAACTACAAAGAAATCAGAACACGCTATACTGGTTTATTTCTATCTGGTAAACATTAGAGTCTTCTCTCTGCATAAGAGGATTTCAGGTAGAAAAAGGCCCCAGGGACTGCAACAATTCTAACCAGGTGAAATGTTTTCTTTTGTTAGTGGAACGAATATCCTCTTTAATACCTGGCTATCATTCTGCTATTCAATTTCCTAATTCACAGCAGTGCTCTCAGATTTTTCCTGTCTGCAATGTGATTTATTTTCTCCAGCCAGGAAACATAATCCAAAGTGATGGAAGCAGTGGAAACTGTCTCTTTCAAATGTTTCCTTAATCCCGGCCTGGAACGGCTTCAACAATACATCCAGCTGCCCGACGCAGCAGAAGAAAGCAAACTACAACCTCAGCATTTGCAAATAAAATGAATGAACAGAACGTGTTATATATAGAAAAAAAAAAACATACTATATTATAATTATTGCTGATGTGGAATTTTAAATCATTACCTTTAATTCTATATTAAAGAAAAATTATCTTATTATAAAACATTTTGCCTGGAGAGACTTTTGAATATTCCTATATACGTATAAGTAAAGGCGCAGAGAACTGGAGCTATGGGTATCTCATAGTGTAAAAGATAGATTTAACCTCCCTGGCGGTATGATTCTTTCGGATTTTAGGTGCTGAAAGCGGTACAATTATTTTGCATGGAAATTTGGCGTTTTATATTGTAGGTCTGTAAATCTTAACAATAACACACTTAAATCTGTCCAAACCAGAGTCTAGTAGATATCCCGGGTATGATAAAGTTTGAAACACAAAAACATAAATAATATAATAAATAAAAATAATTTAAAAAAATAAAAATAAATAGTAATAAAATAAATTTCCCCACGATTCACTATCGCTCAATTCTGCAAGTGTTCTAATTTACTATCACTGTTTTCTAGCTGGTCTAAAGCCACTTTTGACGTAAAGGGACACTTTTTGGTTGCTATGGACAATCTCCAGTTTCCAGGCAGAAAAAACAGTATATTTCATATAAAACTGCATGCAGGGCATGGGCCAAAGCACTGGGGACAAAAGGGATGTGAAATCATTTCATACATTACTGTAATCTGTAAGATTACAGTACTGTATGTGTTATGATTTTTACTTTTTTTTAAATTTGCCGCCAGGCTCCGCCCCCGTGCGTCGCGACGCTCGCAGGAAACGGAGCCTGGCACAGAGAGGCTTCGGAGGAGGACACAGCCCGCAGACACAGCGGGGGACATCGCAGGATCCCAGGGACAAGGTAAGGAGGCACCAGGATCCTGCGATCCCGCTAATGGTGCTGAATTTTAACCCCGTGCCACACTCGGGAAAACCGCCAGGGAGGTTAACCTTATATAAATATATGCACAATAATGCTAATGTAGCAAAAGTCCATAGTCTTATGATATATTCAAAATATATTTAAAAAGTCCAAGGACCAAGGGGGATAGTAATGAGGGGTCCCACACTCTGGGCTGCCATCAGGGGGGAACAGGAACCATGTTCCAATACTCTGAAAAAGACACAAGGACAGAGATCATCATCCGAACTAGACTTTCCCCGTGATGTACTATGCAGGGTGCATTTTTTCACTATCAAGGAGGACATTCTTCGCCTTGCCTGGGAAAAGGGCCCAATAGACTTTGACGGGGCTCCCATCAGGATTTTCCCTGACATTTCCAGACAAACTCGCACCATGCGTGGGCTCATGCGACCCCTACTGGAAGTTATTCGCGAGGCAGATGCCACCTACCGATGGGGTCACCCCTTCCATCTCATCGTCAGGAGGCAGGGGGCGGAATTCTACCTCCGCACGCCAGACCAACTCCCTGCCCTCTTTCATTTCATCTCCAGGCCGGTGATTGAGGTGCCCAACTGGTTTGACTATCTGCTTTCCCAGGACTCACAAGGTTCAGCACCACCCAGACAACAGAGATCTCGACGCCCAAGATCCCGCCCGCCAAACCGAGAAGGCAGAAGAGCCCATCCAACATCATCTGAGGACTAAACGCTCACCACTTTTTGGTTCTTGGTAAGGCTTTCAGTACCTCCTATGGGCAGATGCCCCGCTCCTTCCCCCCCCCTATGGCGATTCTTCCAGGAACATTTAAACCCATACACCAGGACTCCCCCCCCCCCCCCCCCCCCCTTTTTTTTTTTTTTTTTTTCATGGGTTAACTCTCAATTATGGACAGGGGAGGAGGGAGGGGGGACGCATTGTTATAACTGTTATAAATGTGGTATTTTTGCTGTAGGCCAGACTTTATGCACTCCACCCGACCATATCTGATATGAACGTAGACGATGAGGAGGAGGCACATACATTCTTCTCATGAGCCACATTTGGTCAGGCTGCCTTGGCACACTGACAGCCGGGAGGTGGGGGCCCCCTCCTGGCCCTGTCCGGGAGAGGGGTGAGTTGACCCCCGGGGTCCTCGGCCCCCAGCCGCCTCTGCAAAGCGTCAATGCCAGTAGATCATGGATGTTAGAGGTTTACTTAAGTTGCACATACTAACCTTAAACACAGTTACGTTTATGGATGTTATGCCCAGTTTTGTGGTAAATTACACCCTACTTATGATGGTTAATGTATTGTTTTTTCTTAATGTTTCTGATTCTGAAGGCCCCCCATTCAGTGCATCTCCCTACCACTCCCAAAAGTACCCTCTCATATTGCTTGACTTGCTCACTTAGGTGTGAGCAAAAATTTTTTTTTGTTGCGCACTTGGACGCATCGACCGCCCCCCTTAGGGCGACCTCCCGATTGCTGCACAATTCCTTTTGTGCCTCGGCCGGGAGATCATAGCATAGTCACTTGACTAACTTAGATTGCCCCCCCCCCCCCTCCCCTTTCCCCCCTTACCTACCCGCTTCTCCTCCTTCTCTGATTCTGTCTTCACCTTCTTTATTCCTCCCTATTCTCTGGTGCTGTTGCCCTCTAGTTGGGAGGGGACGTGAACCTAAACCAGAGGTGATTGTCCTCCTCATTCTGTCAACGATCCTCAGCGCCCAGGCCGTCACAATGGCTCTCCTAAAGGTGACCTCCCTTAATGTACGGGGTCTCAATACCCCGGAAAGGCGTTCCCAGCTACTAGCTGACCTACGCAGAACTAAAACCCAAATTGCCTTTCTACAGGAAACCCACTTTCATGGTGAGCATATTCCCAAACTGACTAACAATCTGTTCCCGACGGCATACCACAGCATCTCACCTATCTCCAAATCTAAGGGGGTTAGCATTTTAGTGGCAAAGTCTGTACAGTGGGAGTTCAGGGCACAGCAGGCGGACCCTCAGGGCCGCTTTCTCCTGATCAAGGGCAGGGTGTCGGACATTCAGGTCACTCTTGCCAATATCTATTTCCCCAATGCCGACCATGCTCGGTTCCTGCGCGGGCTGATACCCATACTACTCGAGTTCACAGAGGGGATGCTCATTTTTGGGGGTGATATGAACTTCGCAATGGACCCCCTGTTGGACACCTCACGGGGTGCCTCTCATCTCTCATACGCTCGCCTTAAACGTATTAAATCTGATCTTCACTCACTTCGTTTGATGGACCCCTGGCGCCTCTTACACCCCAGGGACAGGGATTACTCGTACTTTTCACAAGTTCACCATTCGTACTCAAGATTAGATTACCTGCTCCTTTCCCATCAGGACCTGCCAAGGGTGGTGGACTCATCCATAGATGTCATTTCCTTTTCTGACCACGCCCCCATACACTTGACGCTCCAAATGGGACCAATGTCTAAATCTCCACCTTCATGGAGACTGAACGAATCACTGCTTCAATCTGCAGAGACCCGCGCGGAGATCCAAGCCAAATTGCAGGAATATTTTGCATTTAATGTAGCCTCGGTCCCCAATCCCTTGGTGATGTGGGAGGCGCACAAGCCAGTTATCAGGGGCATTTTGATAGGTATTGGGGCACGTCTCAAGAGGGAAAGAACCCGTAGAACTGAAGAACTTCTACTTCAGATTAAGACCCTTGAATGCACACATAAGGCTAGCCTAGCACGCTCCGTATACCAGGAGTTACTTAAAGCACATGAAGAGCTCCGCTCGCTTCTGTTACATAAAACGAAAGAGAGGCTAGCATGGTCACGTCGTACAATGTACGAATTCTCTAACAAACCTGGCTCTCTCTTAGCCAGAGCTTTACGCGGTCCCCGCACCAAAACATTCATCCCCCACATCCTGTCCCCCACGGGTCGGAGGGTCTCTACCTCAACAGAAATAGCAGAGGAATTCCGTTCATTTTACAGCGGTCTTTATAACCTAGATAGAACCTCTCCCGATGCCCCTAACCCCACTGGAGGATCCACCCCACATGAATATCTAGCTTCCTCTGGCATGCCATCTCTACCGGCCGACACCGTAGAGGAGTTGGAGGACCCCATCACGGTGGAGGAGTTGGGGGTGGCACTGGCGAGCTCCAAGCCAAAGAAAGCCCCAGGCCCTGATGGCCTCACTTCAACTTACTTCAAAACATTCTTTGAGACGCTCTCCAAACCGTTAGTGGCTGCACTTAACTCTATCACGAAAGGTAACTCCTTCCCCATAGACTCCCTTAGGGCATACATCTCTCTCATCCCCAAAGAGGGAAAGGACCCACTTAGGTGTGGAAACTACCGACCGATAGCTCTGCTAAACACTGACTTGAAACTATTTGCCAAGATCGTGGCGAATAGATTGCTCCCACACATACCAAACCTAATTCACAAAGACCAGGCGGGCTTTGTCCCTCAACGGGAACCACGTGACAACACAATTAGGGTGCTGAACCTCATACATGCCGCTAGGACCACGCGACGACCCCTTCTCCTGCTGTCAACTGACGCAGAGAAGGCTTTCGACCGTGTAGATTGGACGTTTGTTAGAGCTACTCTCGAACACATTGGCCTTCGGTCGTCGATGCTCAGCTGGATCCTATCACTCTACTCTAGCCCCACAGCGGCGGTCAGGGTCAACGAAACCAGGTCGGGTTATTTTGACATTCGGAATGGTACCAGACAGGGTTGTCCCCTGTCTCCCCTAATCTTCATTCTTACCTTAGAACCCCTGCTCTGTAAGATACGGGCCAACCCCCACATAGAGGGCTTACGTAAAACATCTGGAGCCCACAAGGTCGCCGCATTCGCAGATGACCTTATCTTCTTCTTGGCTGACCCCATTGCCTCACTCCCCGTCTTGCTTCATTCTCTGAGGGAATACGGGGCTCTGTCCCTATTTAAAATAAATATGTCTAAATCCTCCATGCTTAATATCACACTGAGCTCGCAAAATATCCGACAATTGCGCCTGAACTACCAGTTCCACTGGGCAACCGATACCATTCCGTACCTAGGTGTGGCCATCACCGCGGACCCCGCCGACCTGTACCAAGCAAATTTTGCCACTCTCCTACACCGACTCAAAACAGACCTGCAGCATTGGCACGCCCTCACTTTAACGTGGTTTGGACGCTGTAATGCCATCAAGATGACAGCCCTCCCAAGGATACTCTATCTTCTACAGGCCCTCCCCATACATCTCCCGCCCTCCTTTTTCAAGCGAATCGACGCACTCCTCCGAGAATTTGTCTGGTCACACAGGCAGCCACGCATAAAATTACAACTACTTTACTTGGCAAAACGCAGGGGAGGGGTGGGTTTACCAGACATAAAAGCCTACTACAGGGCAACGCATCTTACCAGATTGATAGACTGGTACTGTCACCTAGAGGCCAAACAATGGGTCACCATGGAGATGGAGGACTCAGACGGTACGGCCAGGAGTTGGCCGTGGCTTACCACTCCGATCCCGAAATCCATTGCCGAACACCCAACTCTGGGAAACACATTGAGAGTGGTCAGAGAAACCTTTCGCAAAACCCAGATCTCACCTATCCCTTCCCCTATGGTGCCGATCCTGGGTAACCCTGACTTCCTGCCGGGCTGCCAGGGGCCGATTTTTAGAGCCTTATCAGCGGGAGATAGATGGCCACACCTCCATGACTTCCTGGATCCCGGTGGCCAGCTCAGGACGACTGCGGGAATAGAAGTCCTAGACAGGCCATTGGACTTCCTGAGTGGTCTCCAACTGCGTAATTTTTTACGCCGAAGCGCCCGAACTCTAGGTCCCCCACGCCCACTTACGGAATTGGAACGTATCTGCCACCGCAGAGAGCCCATACGCCACTCTTTATCCCTGATCTACCTCTCTCTGATCGCCCCGGCTGAAGGTTTTGTGCCCCCCTTCCTTACTAAGTGGGAGACAGAACTGGGAGCGCATTTTGATGAAACACAAAGGGAAAAGATCTTACACTTTGCCCAAAAATCTTCTCTGGCCACAAGGGTCCAGGAGACTTGCTACAAGATTGTGACCAGATGGTACAGAGTACCATCCACTCTTCACAGGTTCCTCCCGCAGGTGCCGGATCTATGTTGGCGTTGTGGAGCAGGAGAGGGAACAATGTTGCACATTTTCTGGGACTGTCCCAAGATTAAACCGTTCTGGAAAGAGGTGACAGATACGGTCGAGCGTCTGACGGGTGTCGCACTGGGGGGAGACCCCGAGGCCTATTTACTGCACCTTTCTAGAAGTTCAATTAAGAAATATAAAGCTTCACTCACCATACATCTACTTAATGCGGCTAAGGCCTGCATCCCTCTATTTTGGAGATCGGTAATCCCACCAACGAAGATTCAGTGGTATGCGAGGGTCAATGATCTGCGGGACATGGAAGATCTTACGGCCACCCTGCATGACAGGGAGGAAGCCTTTCGGGAGACCTGGCGCCCCTGGCAACACTTCATCTACACCGAGGCCTACCTCCGAGAGATGACTTAATGCGGACACTCCTTGATACGAGGACCCTGCCTGGCTGGAGGGTGACACCGCCACCCTCTTCTCTTTACCTCTCTCTTCCTCTCCCCCTCCACTTCACCTCTCATTCTCTCTTGCCTCTCCCTCCTTACTGTCTCCCGCTTTTCTCCCCCCCCCCCCTCTCTCCCTAGGTTCTCACACAACCCCCTATACTTTTCCAGCTAAGGGAAGATCAGATCAGATATGTTGAATATCATGGTATACATTACTCTACGTTAGTTGCCCCTTGCCGGACTCTACTGATCGGCAAGGAATATCTCCACCCCCGGTCAGTGGAGAGCTTCTCTCTTTGTTATTTTGGTTTACCTATATACCTGTTGTCTAAGGATAAATACACGAGTCTTTAGTTTAAACGAGGCATATCTCAGGGAACTGCTTGCAAATGGATAGTATGATAATCATTACATCAGACTTTCCCATACATTCAGGCTCCACCTTCATTATACAGACTGTGTAAAATAGAGGAATGTATATGTGTCACACCTTTAGTCGACGGTAGTTTCTGTTAAAGTCCTCTTCATACCTCTGTTTTTTCTTTTTTACTACTCACTAAATGTTATAGATCTTGATAACATGTATATCACACTGTAACATGCATTGTTGAAATAAAATAAAGGAATTTAAAAAAAAAAAAAAAGAAAAAGACACAAGGGAAGAGGTGCCTCTGGGTGTTGATGTAAGACAGAGTTAATAGCAATTTATATGCACAAGCAACTCACATTTGTGAAGTCATCAGTAAGCATTTGATTAAAATCCCAACATAGGGGTGATCTTCAGTTCTGCCAATCCGTTCATGGTGGGGGGGGGGGGGTTTAATGTTCGATACAAAAAAAACGCTGTGTAGTGGAGAAGCCGGTCGCAGTGGAGGTAGACTCAGAATGAGGCTTGGGGCGCAGTTGTGCAGGCAAGGAGCGATGGCGTCACTGGTATACGACGCGTTTGAGCGTGCAGGCTGTGAGTGACATGGCAGCCGCGCTCCTTCTTCAAGCTGATAGATGGGCTTTGTAGGCTTACAGTATAACATGTGCAGAGGGAAGTGGCCAGAGCAGAAAATGCAGCGTGATAGGCTGAACATCTTTTAAGATGCCCGGCGGCAAATTAACACTATACAATAGCATAACATGATGAGAACCACATAATGGAAATACATACATGGTCAAAATAAAACTTTTAATATTTTGTTTTCATTATTAAAAGTTTTATTTTGGCCATGTATGTATTTCCATCATGTCCGGTAGTGCGGTACGGCGGCGCTGGCCATTGATTATTTATACCTCTGTATACACCGCTCCTACAGCGCTGCAAAGATGCTGTTTGCAGGACTTTTTTTACTGTCCTGCAAGCGCACCGCTCCAGTGTGCAAGCACTGGAGTGAGATGAGAGGCTCTTTACAGGCGCTATTTTTAGCGTTATAGTGCCTGTAAAGCGCCTCAGTGTGAAAGCAGCCTAAAAAGGTAAAAAACCTTTTAGGTGCAGATCACCCCTAGCCCCCTCCCCCTAAATACTGAGTCTGATTTCAATCCAGCACTGTGCACAAAAGCAGCAGTGCTGCGCTCTCTCCCTCCCCACCAGACTGTGTCAATCAAATCCACTGTAGAGGAAGCAGAGGGCAGGGCCCAGCCGCACTATGTGCATCAATAGATGTACAGTGCGGCTTGGGATCAAACCTGCACGGGTACCCAATAGCAAGTGGGGGGGGGGGATCCAGGAGTACCAGAGGGGGATCCAAGAAGAGAAAAAGAGAAAGATTGGAAGATTGGGGGATTCAGGCTGCTCTGTGCAAAACTATTGCACACAGGTAAGTGTGAAATGTTTATTATTTTAGAAAATTAAGAACTAAACCTTTAATATCACCAATAGGTTTAAAAGGGGGGGGGGGACAATTTTTGACCATTCACAGGTAAAAAAGGAACAGCAGCGTGGAGTACACACCTGCAAGTCTGTCGACATTTTTTTCACATCAAAAAACGTAATCTGTTTTTGTCCACCAGGACAAACTAAAGTCTATGCATCTATAACCAGCGTTAGTGTGGTAGACTCGGTGTTCAGAATATATACCAAGATGAAAACCATTGCTCCAGAGAATGAGAAAATCCCTAGTCAAAAAGTCATCACTGTTTCAGCTGCCATGCACTACTAATCTACTAGGAAAACATGTAAACTGTTGACTAATTGACTATTAAAATGGCATCAGTGGTGTTCTTGGACACACATTGTGATTATCCACACGTAAAATATAAATTTCCAGCCTGAAGGGGACTTTTGCTATAGGATACACGTTATGCGACATTTACTTGTGCATGTAATTTTTATTTATTTATTCTGACTCACAGCTAGCATATGATGGCACGCCTGTGCTCTCCCACTTCTCGTTTCCAATGCTCTACAATTTCTCTTTTGCTTTGTCTACTGCATGGTCTGTCTCTTTAATGCATGTGCAGGCTATTAATTTAGTGTGAAAGCTTGGCAGGTAGTAAAAGGAAAAGCAATGAGTCACAGGAAGATATTTTTCCGAGGAAGTGGCAGACCAAGAAAACTATCTTGTAGCTGGCACTTGCTTAGTTTTCACCACAAACAGCTGGAGGAAAATCAAAGCACCCAACACCTATTTTAACCACACATATAGAACTATGCTGCATTATATTTTACACAATATATTAGAGCCATGGCAGATGCTAGCTGCAAAGCAAAACAGAGACAAGTAAACTAAAAATTATCATGGCATAGGCATAGCTGTATTCAGATGAGTATGATCAAACAGAAAATCATATACTCTCAAATCAGCTAAAAATGGATGGATAACTATCTAGAAATATAAATGAATAATATATATATATATATATATATATATATATATATATATATATATATATATATATATATATATACACACATATATACACACACACAGCGGGTAAACAAAGTATTGAACATGTCACCATTTTTCTGGGTAAATCGATTTCTAAAGGTGCTACTGACATGACATTTTCACCAAATATCGGTAACAACCCATGCAATCCATATGTACAAAGAAACCAAAACAAATAAATTCAGTAATTAAGTTATGTGTACTAAAATGGAATGGAACAGGGAAAAAGTATTGAACACGTGAAGAAAGGGAGGTGCAGAAGGCATGGAAAGCCAAGACACCAGCTGAAATCTATCAGTAATTAGAAAGCAATCATGCCCCTTGTCAGTGCAAATTAATTTCAGCTGGTTTAGTCTCAATTGATGGCCTATAAAAAGGTGTCTCATTACCGAGGTGTCACGCAAGAAACATCTCATGATCTGTAAAAACAACAAGCTATCTCAAGACCTTTGCAACCTCTTTGTTGCAAAACAAACTGATTGCATTGGTTACAGAAGGATTTTTAAACTTCTGAATGTTCCAGTGGGCACTGTTGGGGCCATAATCCAGAAGTGGAAAGAACATCATGTCACCATAAACCAGCCACAATCAGGTGCTCCTCGCAAGATTTCTGACAGAGAAGTGAAAAGAATTATCAGAAGAGTTGTCCAAGAGCTAAGGACCACTTGTAGAGAGCTTCAGAAAGACCTGGAATTAGCAGCTAAAATTGTTTCAAAGAAAACAATAAGTAATACACTCAACCGCCATGGCCTGTATGCACGCTCACCATGCAAGACTCCATTGCTGAACAAAAAGCATGTTGAAGCATACTTAAAGTTTGCTGCACAACAATTAGACAAGCCTGTGAAATACTAGGAGAATATAGTCTAGCCAGATGAGACCAAGATTGAACTCTTTGGATGCCCTAATACACACCATGTTTGGAGGACAAATGGCACTGCACATCACCCTAAAAACACCCATACTAACAGTGAAATTTGGAGGTGGGATCATCATGGTGTGGGGCCGTTTTTCAGCATTCAGTACTGGCAAACTTCATGTCGTTGAAGGAAGGATGAACAGAAAAAATGTACCAAGACATTCTTTATAAAAATCTGCTGCCATCTATAAGGAAACTCTCAACTGGTTTCAAATAAAGAAAATAAAGCTGCTAGAATGGCCCAGCCAATCACCTGACTTGAATCCAATAGAAAATCTATAGAAAGAACTAAAGATCAGAGTTCATAGAAGAGGCTCACAGTACCTTCAAGATTTGAAGACTATGTGGAAGAATGAACCAAAATCACACCTGAGTGATGCATACGACTAATTTCTCCATACAGGCGGAGACTTAGAGCTGTCATTACCAACAAAGGATTTTGTACGAAGTATTAAATACATTTCAGTTAGCATGTTAAAGCGGCATTCCGGCCAGCTAAAAAAAATTTTTAAAGTCAGCAGCTACAAACATTGTAGCTGCTGACTTTAAATAAGTAGACTTACCTGTTCTGAGTGCCCGCGATGTCGGCCGCCCAAGGCCGACCCGTCCCTCGGCTCTCGGGTCCCGGCACCGCTATCCTAGGTAAGGGAAACAGGCAGTGGAGCCTTGCGGCTTCACTGCCAGTATCCCACTGCGCACGCGCGAGCGGCGCGGCGATCTGTGAATGGCCCCATGGTGTTCTGGGAACACACACAGTTCCCAGAAGACAACGGGGCCGCTCACCGAGGAGAAGAACCCGCCGCGGAATAGGAAGAGGCAGATTAGGAAGACTGCCTAGCAACAAGGGTTTAGGTAAGTATAACATTTTTTTTTTTTCCATATTTTTTTTTTTTTTTAGGATTTTTGGTGGCATTTTTTTTTCCAGTGTGGCCCTCCACTTTAAATTCTTTTTCCCTGTGTCATTCCATTTTATTACACATAGCTGAACTTATTTGTTTTGGTTTATTTGTATGTATGGATTGTATAGGTTGTTACTGACATGTGGTGAAAATTTCATGTCAATAGCACGTTTAGAAATGGATTTATCTAGAAAAATGCCAACGTGTTCAATACCTATTTTACCCGCTGTGTTTATAAAATATATATATATATATATATATATATATATATATATATATATATATATATATATATATACACACACACACATATATACACACACACACACACACACACACGTGCTCCAATGTTTGCATACCCTGGCAGAAGTTGTGAAAGTTAGGCATTGATATTGAAAATATGACTGATCATGACAAAAAACTGTCTTTTATTTAAGGATAGTGATCATATGAAGCCATTTATTATCACATAGTTGTTTGGCTCCTTTTAAAATCAGAATGATAACAGAAATCACCTAAAGGGCCCTGATCTAAAGTTTACATAACCTGGAATGTTTGGCCTTTGTACAGACACAAGGTGACACACACAGGTTAAAATGGCAATTAAAAGGTTCATTTCCCACATCTGTAGGTTTTTGAATTGCAATTCGTGTCTGTGTATAAATAATCAATCAGTTTGTCAGCTCTCACTTGGATGCACTAAGCAGACTAGATACTGAGCCATGGGGAGCAGAAAAAAAACTGTCAAAAGACCTGCACAACAAGGTAAAGGAACTTTATTATAAAGATAGAAAATGATATAAAAAGCCTTGAATATGCCAGTCAGTACAGTTCAGTCACTTATTAAGAAGTGGAAAATTCGGTGACCTGTTGATTCCAAGCCACAGTCAGGTAGACCAAGAAAGATGGCAGCCACAACTGCCAAAAGAATTGTTTGGGATACAAAGTAAAAGCCCACAGATAACCTCAGAAGATATACAGGCTGGAAAAATATGGTGTGGTTGTTTTAAAAGGAGCTAAATACGATGCTTGAACAATTGTATATGTATATATACACATACATTTTATATATATATATATATATATATATATATATATATATATATATATATATATATATATATATATATATATATATATATATGTTGTGTTTGTTTGTGCACTACAAGTCAGCACACATGTTTGTTGTGCACTACAAGTCAGCACACGTTTGTTGTGCACTACAAGTCAGCACACGTTTGTTGTGCACTACAAGTCAGCACACGTTTGTTGTGCACTACAAGTCGGCACACGTTTGTTGTGCACTACAAGTCGGCACACATGTTTTGGTGCACTACAAGTCAGCACACATGTTTTGGTGCACTACAAGTCAGCACACATGTTTTGGTGCACTACAAGTCAGCACACATGTTTTGGTGCACTACAAGTCAGCACACATGTTTTGGTGCACTACAAGTCAGCACACATGTTTTTGGTGCACTACAAGTCAGCACACATGTTTTTGGTGCACTACAAGTCAGCACACGTGTTTTTTGTGCACTACAACACAAACGCATGTTTTTGTTGTGGTGCTCTGGGTCATTAAAAGCCTGTGTTGTTGCATGCCTTCAGCTCTTTCAAAATAGATAGGCTGCCTTAACCACATGTTAATGCATGTACGGTAATGTAGCGTAACAGTATGAAGTAATTACTAATTTTCACCATCAGCCTTTTTCTTTTTATATAAAGCTACATTTAATGACAAGCTACACTAGTTATTTGGTACCATGACCAAAATAGCTACAAAGCCATTTTTGAATTAATACAACAAAAACATTTAACTTTATAGTCAGCAAATGTAAGCACATTTGTAAACCAGAAGCCACAGCAACAAAACAATGATATTGACACTCATCTGACAGCACAGCAGTTAGTACATTTTGCATTGTATCACTTTTACAGTTTGATTTCTGAAACAATCTTTTTTTATCAAGCAAAATCTGGCAAAGATATAGATTTTATTTTTCACTTACGTGACAAAAACATTGTATTTTTAAAAGGAAACCATTAAATGATAAATAATTAACAAGCATCTTAGAAGTGTGTTTTCCCGATCATCAAAGTGCTAACAGCAATGTGCAGGAAAGCAGTCAGATTACTTAAAACATAACTACTTACAGTATTCTATACCCAGCACAATATCCCTGAAGTAAATTCGGGTTTGTTCTTCTGAAAAGGGATGATCACATGGTACTTCCATGACCGGTCTAAGGAAAAAAAAAAAGTCATTCAAAAACTGATGACATAACCATAAAAAACATTAATCAGGGAAGCAATCTTTATTGAACACAAAGATGTAAAAGAAGAAGCATGTATTTCAGTAAAACGCAGATACAAGCACTGAATTATTATTCACTCCCAAAATAAAATGATCTGCAACCAGGCAGCTAGTATAGATCCAACCCTAAGGTTCATTAGTATATGTTTTACATAGTGTGCATTTTAAGACACTATCCACATCTAGGATTTCTCTAATTTCCCTGAAAACATCACTTTTATCTCTTCCCCCTAGAACAGAGGTCTCCAAACCTTCTAAACAAAGGGCCAGTTTACTGTCCTTCAGGCTTTATGGGGCTGGACCGTAGCCAGTGAGAGTAGAAAATGCCCCAGCATCAATGCCCCATCATTGGTTTTAATGGGAGGAACAGTGCCCCACTGATGGTGTCAGCAGGGGGAATGGTGCTCCAAGGCCCAGATAAAGACAAGCAAAGGGCCACATCTGGCCCCCGGCCGCAGTTTGGAAACCACTGCCCTAGAATATCTCACTCCTTACTACCCAAACCACACTCATACACAATTTTCTCCCTACTTCCAGACACGTCACTCCTGCCTTACTCAATTTCCAAACCTTTGTCACTTGCCTTCCCAGTGTCTCTTGCACTTACACTAAAAATTCTATCCATGTCCTTACAAAATAAGCGCAGATGTCCCAGAAATCTAACAGCTAGCTTTCACATTTCACAATCTAACACATGCATCCTTCAATTCTCTGTTATACATAACATTTCTCAGACCCCCAAGAGAGCATCATAGTTTTTTTTTATCACGACTCTCTCGCAAAAAAATTGGGTATATTTTTCTTTGGAAATTGCCTCGGATGTCCTATAAATCTGTGTTTGTTCACCTTCAATTTTGTATTACAATAAACACAAAAGTAACGTGCTGCGCCCAAATAATAAACATAAAAAAATTACTAAATTTAAAAACAAATTTAACCACTTCACGCCCGCGCTAAAGCTGAAAGACGGCAACAGCGTGGGCTTGGATTGCTAGGAGGGCATCCATGTATGTCCCTCCCATGCTCGCGTTGCCCGCACGCCCCCTTCTGATAACATGATGTAAACAGAAAACGGTAGTCGCCTTTTGTGAGGAGGGAAAAAAAAAATAAGCCAGTTACTGGCTTGTGTAAACAAGAAATCAGTCCCACACAGTGACAGTCACTGCTTCTAAGCAGTGCCCACCAGTGCTACCTACCAGTACCCATTAGTACTGCTAACCAGTGCCCACCAGTGCCACATTAGTTCTGCCCATCAGTGCCACCTCTCAGTGCCCCCTATCAGTGCAGCCTCATCATTGCTGTCTAATCAGTGCCACCTATCAGTGCCACCTTATCAGTGCTCACCAGTGCAGCCTCATCAGTGCACATCAATGAAGGAGAAAAATTACCTGTTTGCCAAATTTTATATTTATATTTAAACTATTTTTCAAAATCTTATGTCTTTTTTTTGTTTGTTTAACAAAAAATAAAAAACCCAGTGGTGACTAAATACCACCAAAAGAAAGCTCTATTTGTTGGAAAAAAAGATAAAAATTTCATATGGGTACAGTGTAGCATGACCGCGCAATTGTCATTTAAAGAGTGACAGCGCTGAAGGCTGAAAATTGGCCTGGGCAGGAAGAGGGTATATGTGCCCAGTAAGCAAGTGGTTAAATCATCAATTGGCAGCTACCTCCTAATACAGTATATATGCAATGTCAAATCAATAGCAAAGGAGTGTGAAGAAAAACAAAGAACGTAAATATCATACCCAAAATACATAAAACATCCATCATATATAAAGTGTAGTCCATAAAACATTTACAAGTCCATGCTGAAATAGACAATGCAAATGAATATCTTCCTGCCATCGTTGTGCTGATAATGTGGAAATCAAAAACACCCAGTGATTAATCCTATAGAAGAGAGCAGCTCACCGTCACAATTGACCCCCAAGATTTCTGCAAGGTCTGAAAGCACTTTTGTATAATCCTCTCCAAACTGCTGTCCTCATATAGGACTCCAGACCACAGATAGGTACATCAAGATGGAAATCCCATATGCATAGAGAAAGAGGCTAAGGTTAAATGCAAATAGGGTTACCATGTCATAAATGAATGTTTTATGTGCTACACTTTATGATGTAAGCTTTGTATATTTTTTGGTATGATATTTACATGTTTATATCTGCACAGGTTTAAGTAGGTGCTCCTTTGCTATTGATTTGACAATTCTGTATCGCAAAGAACATATCCATCCAATAAAATTTGGTCATACCTCTTAGAAATGCATCTCTGCCCACTTTCAGTTCTATATCACACATAACAGATCCTTCCAATAAAAGTCTGCCCCACCTCTTCCAAATTTGTCTCAGTCTTCCCTTTAATGCTATATATGACACAAAATCACTGGTCCAACAAATCACTGATCCAACAAATCACTGGTCCAACAAAGATCTGAGGCACCGTAATTCAAAATCTGTCTCACGCCATTTCTGGTTCATACATAACAAATCTTAATCAGTAAACAAATGTCTTTCATGCACATTTATGGTAATCAAAAGTTTGTATCTATTATTCAGCACAATGCAAAATACAGATATATTTTAAGGAGTATGTTTTATTAACATCCGAATCACACCTGGAGGGGGAGGGTCACTCCCCTGACAAATTTTTGTTGTTACTGAGGCTATTATAGCTACATTGCTACAAGAGATTTTCGGTACATTTTGTGGGTTTAGTTATTCTTTTTAAAGTGGTTATAAATGTCTGTTATTTGTACAGTAGATCACAATAATTATTGCAGTAATTTCAGTCACTTGAAAAAGTATTCATATCCCCTTAAAATTTTCCACATTTTGTCATGTTACAAATAGAAACGTAATTGAATTTTATTGGGATTTTGTGTGATAGACCAACACAAAGTGGCACATGATTGTGAATTGGAATGAAAATGATAAATGGTTTTCAAAATGTTTTACAAATAAATATGTGAAAAGTGTGGCATGCATTTGTATTCAGCCCCTTTACTCTGATACCCCTAACTAAAATCTAGTGGAACCAATTGCCTTCTGAAGTCACCCAATTAGTAAATAGAGTTCACCTGTGTGTGCAGCTGTTCTGTGAAGCCCTCAGAGGTTTGTTAGAGAACCTTAGTGAACAAACATCATCATAAAGGCCAAGGAACACACCAGACAGGTCAGGGATAAAGTTGTGGAGAAGTTTAAAGCCGGGTTAGGTTATAAAAAAATATCCCAAGCTTTAAACATCTCACTGAGCACTGTTCAATCCATCATCCGAAAATGAAAAGAGTATGGCACACAGCTGCAAATCTACCAAGACATGACCGTCCACCTAAACTCACAGGCCGAGTAAGGAGAGTATTAATCAGAGAAGCAGCCAAGAGGTCCATGGTAACTCTGGAGGAGCTGCAGAGACCCACAGCTCAGGTAGGAGAATCTGTCCACAGGACAACTATTAGACGTGCACTCCACAAATCTGACCTTTATGGAAGAGTACCAAGAAGAATGCCATTGTTGAAAGAAAGCCATAAGACGTTACATTTGCAGTTTGCGAGAAGCTATGTGGGGGACACAGCAAACATGTGGAAGAAGGTGCCCTGGTCAGATGAGACCAAAATTGAACTTTGTGGCCTAAAAGCAAAACCTTGAGTGTGGCAGAAAACTAAACACTGCACATCACCCTGAACACACCATCCCCATCGTGAAACATGGTGGTGGCAACATCATGTTGTGGGGATGCTTTTCTTCAGCAGGTAGGATGAAGCCAAATACAGGGCAATCTTAAAAGAAAACCTGTTATGCCCTGTACACACGGTCGGATTTTCCGATGGAAAAAGTGCGATCGGATTGTGTTGTCGGAAATTCCAATCATGTGTGGGCTCCATCGAACTTTTTCCGTCGGAATTTCCGACACACAAAGTTTGAGAGCAGGATATAAAATTTTCCGACAACAAAATCCGATCGTTTAAATTCCGATCGTGTGTACACAAATCCACGCACAAAGTGCCACGCATGCTCAGAATAAATTAAGAGACGAAAGCTATTGGCTACTGCCCCATTTATAGTCCCGACGTACGTGTTTTATGTCACCACGTTCAGAACGATCGGATTTTCCGATAACTTTGTGCGACCGTGTGTATGCAAGACAAGTTTGGCCCAAAATCCGTCTGAAAAAATCCGATGGATTTTGTTGTCGGAATGTCCAATCAACATCCGATTGTGTGTACGGGGCATAAGAGTCTGCAAAAGACTTGACACTGGGGCGGAGGTTCACCTTCCAGAAGGACAACGACCTTAAATCTACAGCCAGAGCTACAAGGGAATGGTTTAGATCAAAGCATATTCATGTGTTAGAATGGCCCAGTCAAAGTCCAGACCTAAATCCAATTGAGAATCTATGGGCAAGACTTGCTGTTCAATCTCCATCCAATCTGACAAAGCTTGAGTTATTTTAAATAAGAAGAATGGGCAAAAAAATGTCACTCTCTAGATGTGCAAAGCTGGTAGAGACATCCCCAAAAAGACTTGCAGCTGTAATTGCAGTGAAAGGTGGTTCTACAAAGTATTGACTCAGGGGGGCTGAATACAAATGCACGACACACTTTTCAGATATTTGTAAAAAAATTTGAAAACCATTTATCATTTTGTGTTGGTCTATCACATAAAATCCCCAAAAAATACATTTACGTTTTTGGTTGTAACATGGCAAAATGTGAAAAAAGTCAAGGGGTATGAATACTTTTTCAAGGCACTGTATGCATGGTCTTACTATCTGGGTCCAGGACCTAGCACGCCTATATTATAAAATGTGAACTGTACCAGATTTTCTCTTTTGCAACTTAATATGGCTGATTAAAAGTATTTGTATGTACTGCCATCCAAACATCCATAATTTGTATTAACTGTCATCCAAACATGCAAGACTAACTTGGCATTGCTGCAAATGTTTCTCAGTTAAATGATCGTGCTTTCATTTTGACCTTTGTACAAAGTAAGCGTAGCTGTAATTGTCTGTCTGCCAGCTTCTCACTCGCCAAAACATCCTCTCATTCACTGCCATCATAACCTAGTGTTAATATTTGGTATCATTTGTATATACTGTCATCTGTGCCTCTCATTTGTATTCAGTGTCATCTTGACATTTGTCAGACAAACACAGCACCAAAAGTTAATTAAAGGTACACTTCAGTCATTATTACTTATTCGTTTAACCACATTTTCACTTTTGTTTTAAAAAAAAAAAAAAAAAAAAAAACACACACACAAAAAAAGTGTTGAATTAGACTGGTTTGTGCAACATTCTCAAATTTCTTTGCTACCTTGTTTATAAAAATTGGTTAGGAGATGTTCTTCTAACTGAACATGGATAATTGTGTACAAAATTACAGGGGAAACCACTTTTTTTTTGCAGTAATATAGTTATTTTTAAGGATGAATACAGCTTATACTTTTAATAAAAAATAATGGCCAAATTGGTACTTCTGGAAAAGGTAGGTAAATAAAAACAACCATTGGCAATATAAATTATCCAGGCAGAGCCTACAGATGCAAAGCAAAATAAAAAATTACTGAAGTTTGCAGAGCTGCCATTACTGAAATTCATATAATAAAGAAAAGAAAGTGTCAGGAATATTAACTAATTTTGATTATTTTTCTTGGGAAATAAAAAAAAAAAAAAAAAAAAAAAGATGTTACTAGCTTTACTGCTGTACTATTTAGGTAAAAGTCCCAGGCACACAGCATTAACATAACAGAACAAGAGGGAAAATTTTCATCTCTTACCTACCCTTTGCGTAGAAGGTCAAACACTGAAAAAAGAAAATATAATAATTAAAATCTAGTTAATTTGATGCACTATAAACACATATATTGCCAACAAAATATAATATTTCAGATGGAGTCTTTTAAAGTATAAGCAAATCTTAACAGTGAACTTCTTATCTGCTATCTTTTGGTCTTGCTTTGCTTGCTGGGTTATTCTATATTCTGACAGAATTTGTTAATAAACTATTTCTGAACATATACAAAGGGCAGAATTACTGTATGTCTAGCAGAAGGCAGAGAAAGCAGGTTCTTCAATGTAAACTCCAGATATGGCTAAAAAATGTACAACTGCAGTTTCTGCTTACTGTGACTCAGTAGCTAGAAAGGCTGATGAGAAGAAAGTTGACATTAATATATTCCTCATTGAAGCTGAGAAATTTTGCAAGGGAAAATTATCATAAAACATCAAAACACTACCACATGCATATCCACAGTAAGGTTTAGTTTACACTTGCTTCAAAACAAGGCTTCAGAAATGCTTTGTTAAAGCTCTCTGACCACCAGTCAAAGCTCCTCGGTGCTTTAGTGGGGCTTCGATGAGCCTTTGGTGGGGCTTCAAGCGAGCTTTGCCAGAGGTATTGAAGACGCTATGAAGCACAACTAAAGTGACATGGGGTATAATTTTTGAAGCGAAGCTGAAGCAAAGCAAAGCAAAAGCAAAGTGTAAACAGGACTGTAAGCTAACCTTTTCATTTAGTGACAGGAGCTTTGACTGGCGTTCAGAGAGCTTTAACAAAGCATGTCCGAAGCAAGTGTAAACTAGCCCTTAATGTTTGTTGAAGCCGAAGCAAGTGTAAATGAGCCCTAATACAAAACAGAGACAAAGCACCAGTTCAAATTATGTGGCAAGATTATATGCAAAAAAAAGAATTTCCAGCAATCTAGCCTGCAACCCCTGATATATTTATTACTAGTCAGGCACTTTAGGTCAGTGGAGATGGACATTCCAAAAGCCCTGGCTATAATGTAGTTTAGAACACTGATGAAAGCAAACAAGTTTTTTGTCAGCATTTTGAAGCAGCATTCATAATTTTTTTTTTCTTGGTTGGCTAGTGATGATGACAGGGGCGTATCATGAAATCTGTGAGCCTGTGTGCAAGATAAAAAGTGGGCCCTAGGCATTGTAAAAAAAAAAAAAAAAAAAAAAAAAAAAAGAAAGTGGCGCACGTAGCACTGTAGAGTCTGAGATGACTTACATAGTGCAGAATATGGTAATGTTAAGTAAGGAATGTACAGTGCGGCGTCTACGGCAGTGGGTAGTATGTGCAGGAGAGGAGTGTGGAGTGTATAGCAGTGGGCAGTATGTGCAGGAGAGGAGTGTATGGCAGTGGGCAGTATGTGCAGAAGAGGAGTATGGAGTGTATGGTGGCGGGTAGTATGTGTAGGAGAGGAGAGCGGAGTGTATGGGAGGTGGGTAGTATATGTAAGAGAGGAGTGCGGTGTGTATGTAGGTGGGCAGTAAGTGCAGGTGAGGAGTATATAATAAAAACAATGCTGCGCAAATATAAGTCCTTAAATCAACATATATAAGGTGTGATGACAGGGTTGGAAGACAGGGACCACCAGTGAGCAATGCAGGCTGAAACCAATATCTGAATAGTGACTAAGATCCCTCCACCGGACATGGATGGCCCCTCACCTTAGATACTCGACCTGAAACAGGTCACACAGCATATATAACATATCCTGGATGGATCAATCCTTAATGATGATGGTATCTCCTTCACTTCCCAGCACTCAGCATAAAGATGGATGGTGCATATGTAATAAAAAGGCAAACAACATAGTGCTCTCCGTAGCTACTTTATTAAAATAATTAAAAGATGAATGTAACACTCACAGATACCGGCACTCAGATCCGAGAGCCGGCTAGAAGGCGTGTAATCGTCTCTGCCAATGGCCGTGGGTGACGTCATGCGCTCCTTACCCCCTTACGCATGACGTCACCCGCGGCCACTGGCAGAGACGATCACACGCCTTCTAGCTGGCTCTCGGATCTGAGTGCCGGTATCTGTGAGTGTTACATTCATCTTTTAATTATTTTAATAAAGTAGCTACGGAGAGCACTATGTTGTTTGCCTTTTTATTACATATGCACCATCCGTCTTTATGCTGAGTGCTGGGAAGTGAAGGAGATACCATCATCATTAAGGATCGATCCATCCAGGATATGTTATATATGCTGTGTGACCTGTTTCAGGTCGAGTATCTAAGGTGAGGGGCCATCCATGTCCGGTGGAGGGATCTTAGTCACCACTCAGATATTGGTTTCAGCCTGCATTGCTCACTGGTGGTCCTTGTCTTCCAACCCTGTCATCACACCTTATATATGTTGATTTAAGGACTTATATTTGCGCAGCACTGTTTTTATTATTTACGTCTTTGAGGTATTATTTGAATTAGCCTTAGTGCCTGCTTGCATTTACTCTTTTGTGCCCGCTTATCAATCAGCGCTGAATTTATATACACCTATTTCAGGTGAGGAGTATGGAGTGTATAGTAGTGGGTAATATGTGCAGGAGTGGAGTGTATGGCGGTGGGTAGTATGTGCAGAAGAGGAGTATGGAGTGTATGGTGGCGGGTAGTATGTGCATGAGAGGAGAGCTGAGCGTATGGGAGGTGGGTAGCATGTGCAGGAGAGGAGTGCGGAGTGTATGGAGGTGGATAGTATGTGCAGGGAGAGGAGTGCAAAGTGTATGGAGGAGTGTAGTATGTGCAGATGAGAGTGCAGAGTGTATGGAGGTGGGTAGTATGTGCAGGTGAGGAGTGTGGAGTGTATGGAGGTGGGTAGTATGTGCAGGAGAGGAGTGTGAAGTGTATGGAGGTGGGTAGTATGTTCAGGTGAGGAGTATGGAGTGTATGGCAGTGGGTAATTAGTGCAGGAGAGGAGTGCGGAGTGTATGGAGATGGGTAAGTATGTACAGGAGAGGAGTGCAGAGTGTATGGAGGTGTGTAGTATGTGCAGGTGAGGAGTGCGGAGTGTATGGCAGTGGGTAGTATGTGCAGGATGGTGTCGGTAGGGCAGTGGTGTCAGTAGTTCTTTATTTTTATTGTTTTGTTTTTCAAAATAATTTTTGGCGGCCAGTAGATGGTGTCAGTAAGGCAATGGACTAGGTCTGTAGAGCAATGGACAGTGTCAGATTTTTTTTATGTTTACTATCTAATTATTTTTTAGATAGGAGGAGGAGCACACGGGGGTGGGCGGAAAAAGGAGCATCACAGGGGTGGGCGGAGGAGGAGCACACGGGGGGTGGGCGGAAGAGGAGCACACGGGGGGTGGCCGGAGGAGGAGCACACGGGGGGTGGCCGGAGGAGGAGCACACGGGGGGTGGCCGGAGGAGGAGCACACGGGGGGTGGCCGGAGGAGGAGCACACGGGGGGTGGCCGGAGGAGGAGCACACGGGGGGTGGCCGGAAGAGGAACACACGGGGGGCGGAGGAGGAACACACGGGGGGCGGAGGAGGAACACACGGGGGGCGGAGGAGGAACACACGGGGGGCGGAGGAGGAACACACGGGGGGCGGAGGAGGAACACACGTATCTCCCTGTATAGCTTTTCAGTGGGCAGCCATGGGAGGGAGAGGAGGAGAAGAGGCTGTCAGCTTCTTCATTGAAAGCTATACAGGAATATCGGTGCTTGTAACTGTCTCCTTGTAGCACCGATCAATCCCGACTGTCAAACAGGGATCATCCATGAGAGCAGTGTGGGTCACAGGCCATGTTCTGTAAACATCCTGCACCTATGGATGATACGCCACTGGATGATGGTAAATTTCGCAGCTTCACATTTTTATATTTTGAAAAATATATTTTTCTAGGTTTTAGTGAAAGTCTCCCAGCTGCATTCATTCTTATGGAAAAATTATTATTTAATCATCCCATGGCCTTTTCAAAGATATGAATGTAGATCCAAGAGCGGCAAGGATGTGAAATTCCCTTCCACAAGACGTGGTCTCAGCGGGGGGGAATCGATACTTTCAAAAAGTAGATCACGCATAGGGTAGCCCATCCACTTGAACACACAACAATCGCCCCAAAGAAGTTTCTGAAATTTCTTTACAGCAGAGCTTGGTGCGTCTTTTAGTGTGATTTTTGGTGCAGAGCATTTCTGAAAACCAAGGAAACACGCAGATGTAAATATAGCCTCATTGTTCTTGTGTAAACACACAACTTTTACTTTCAGGCCCTATTCACATCTATCATAGTGGGAGAGCAAGTTTTTTGGCTTGTTTTTCTCCATGACATGCATAGGGAAACCTGTTGATTTCAAGCAGCTGTGCTACATGTGGCTCATGGGACATTTCGGCGTGTTGTGGGTTGCGCGTTTTTTACCGCACGTTTTGCAGCATTTGTCACTCGTTTTTTCACATGGCAAAATGTGTCCTTGCTTCTGTGTTTGGTGTATCCTTAAACAATGACACTGAAAGCGCAACTAGTAATTTTAGGTGTATAAAGGTGGCCATATGCTATACAAACTGATTGTACAATCTTTTAGATTTACCAAATTTATATAATAGCAGGAAACACTTATCTAGCCAATCACTCTGTATCCAATCACACAGGCCCTTGCACAACAGAGTTGATGGTAGATCTACAGGAGACTGTATAATCAGGTTGTATAGTGTAGGGTGAACTTTACAGAACCTAGGACACACTTCTACTTCTCCTGTTTTCAATACTACAGCTCTATCCACATAGGCGCTTATCTCATCTCTTATTTCCTGCACACTTCAAAATGCCAAATGAACGATCTACGCAAGATTAAAATTAGGGTAGGAAAAAAAAAAAGAAAAAAAAGATGCCCATGTATTTAGTGAGAAGAATGATCACTGACGGATTGTATTTCATTTAAAAGACGTGCACCTGGAAATGGGTGGTATGTAGGAGGGTAGATGATGCAGGGTGCGTGCCAATGAGGTCAGCTGGTCAATTCCTTCCTGTGCCATGACCTATAGTCTGTCCAGGAAGTAAGGCAGAAGTAATGGAGAAGTGTTTTTAAGCGTGTGTAGAATAAATAAAATGGAAAACGTACATTGATGCTATATTGGTACATAAGTAAGTGTAAAAGACAGTACACTATGACATTTTCACATATATTTGTACTTAAATGCTCACTTTTGCCTTTTCATTATATTTTTTCTAGTATAGAACTGTCTCTAATTTACACCCACACTTGAGGAAGGAGGCTAATTTACTCTGAAACGCGTCGGGTGCAAGAGTACTGTTTCAAACTTCCCTGTATACATACTAATGTAAAACTGTCTGATTCACATTCCAAACAATAGATGCTATATTATTGTTATGTTTTTACTGTTTCTACTCAATAAATTATATTTGTACTATATATTCTTTTTTTATGTTTTTTTGTATGTGCCTAAAAAGTCCACCACTAGGGAATCCCTTTTGTTGTTTAGTCTATATTGGTACATAGGGGAGCTGGAATTTAGAAGTGAACAAACCTAAAGATATCCTTTAAGTGCCTCCAAAGAATGTTGAGAGGCCAGGTCCATATCTAGGGAGGGGGACAACCAAAACTGGTCCTGGTTAACCTTGTAGGTCACATAGTCCCTCTGGAGAGGAGGGAGGCTGAGTGGTACTATGTATCACGTGAGATTTACCAGTACCCAAGGACAAAGGATTGTCACGAGGAAGGAAATGAGTGCCATAATCAGGTGAAACTACAAAACTGGAGCCTACATTTAAACAGAGGTAAGGGCTCTTGGCATGTGGGGAAATGAGAGACTGGGGAAGTTGCGTTGTTTTGTGCAGTAGCACAAGAGAGATGATAACGAGCAACTGAAGAAGGTGTCTGAGACAAAGGACCTGTTGGATAAAAGGGGTGTCCTCTGCACCCAATTTCCAAGATGGCAAACTATTAAAAAATCTGTTCATCTGGATGCATAATCGGCCCCACAGTAATGAAAGTAGCAACGTATCTTCATGCTTAATTAGTTAGCGGACCTCTGTTTTTTTAGCCTTTTGTGAGTGGGAGTCAGCTCCTGTATGGACATCTGCCCTATGCAAGACACTAGTTCAGATACTTGTAACAAGTCATCACAACTCAAGCACAAGTCTCTAGAAACAGGGGTTTATCCTGGTGGTGGTGCGGGGATCCCTTTTAAAGGGAAATCACCCCTTCTGACAGTTTGACAGATTTGGCAGATTCAATTTACTGTCAAAATGGGAGGGATTTCAAGACCAATACATTCAAACTAAGGTTTAGGGAGAATTTTTAGCTGGTGGTCAATAAAACCAGAAAGTTGAGCAAGCCCTCATCCAATCAACTGGTTAAGGTGGGTCACTGGTGTATCCACAGTGGAAACCGACCACTGATTTGCAAATTCCCTCTCAGAAGTAAAAAGGTCAGACACACTTTCAGGAAGGGATCAGGAACCTTCATGGTGTTTTCAGTTCACAAAGTAGAACGCTGATCTTCCAAAGGCAGGCTACTACGTACTGCATCAATAAGGTTTGAAATGCCCCCTGTGAATTTGAGGTGACTGTGGGAGACTGTGGTGCCTCAAAAAAAGTCTCTTCAGAGGTAGACTGCTGGGACTTAAGTCTGGACCTGGAAAACGCTGCGGTGCCAAGTACACTCAGGTCTGGAAAGCACCACAATACATAACCCAGTACCTGAAGAGCACATTCCAGGATTGCCCTACACATCCAGTCCAGCAGAGTCTAGGTACAGTCTCCAAAGCTAAGTTGAGGAAATGCTGATCTGGATAGCTTCTAGAGACCAGCTCAAGCAGTGATATAGGAATCTTGATTAAAGTCACTGGAGGAAAAAAATCCACAAAGAAAAGATGGCTATCAAAAATAGTTTGAATTTTTACAGTAGAGCTGAAGAAAAGGTGTCCAACTTCTCAGGACACTATCAAACAGTATCCAAACCTCCTGTATGTAGCAGTAAACCTGACTAAAGATTCATTCTGGAGTTCCTCAATGGACAAAAAAGAAGTGTATAAAGCATTTTCCCATAACCACCTGCTTTGTAATTCTAATGGAATTGCAAACAGATAGAAAGTTACATAGCACGGCTCTAGAAGGTAAATTGCCACTACCCTCCTACTGACTTTGTTACGGTCTCTCTGAAATCTGGATGTAGGGAATGCATAGATCTCGAGTTGGTAAATCGAGTGAATTTTCTGATTTTAGTACAGTTAAGCGTGCTAACCTGATAACAGTGGTAGCGGACTGCTTTCACTTATTAACTCAAATTGCTCTTCGAGAATAGCATACAAAGTAGAAATAAGAAATGTATTCCTTACCCATGTATAAATTATCTTCAGCTGGATCATCCAGTACCTAAAAAAAAAAAAAAAAACACAATGATTAAATGAACAAGAGTTTTAATCTGACAATATTTTAATGAAGAAATATAAGTGCAAACCCTGGAATTCATGCATGTACTAGAATAACTGATCCTGTTTGCACAGGATAAAAAAAAACACAGGTTAAACTGTAATCATTTAAATAATCTTCCAAATGGCCTCTAAATACCTTTTTTATTCATGGTTACATTATCGCTAGGTGCCCCTCTCTCAGACCAGCTCTGTCAGACCTAGCAGAATCATGATGTATTGAAAACAATAATCCATACAGGATGCCAACCCACAGCTAGATGTATTCACATGCTGGCTACTATAGTGTACTGAACACCATACATCAGAATGGCATCTCATACACGGATACAGGGGGCAGGCTGGATGACACAATGAACAAACCGGGAAACGCCCTGTGATTTCTTTGCCACAACAATTCAGGAAGCTAAGGCTGCTGGTAACTTATGGTTACTAATAGAGAATAGGAATAAAGGGCATTCATGGCAGACTTTATATTCGTATTTGAAAATAATAATTAGCTGATGTTAATTTAGGTTTGCAGACACTTTAACCAATGAGAGATCCTTGCAGCAGTATTGCCAAGTGATTAAGTATAGTGCTAATGATGCATGATGTAGTCTCTAGGATGGACCAAAGAAACTGAAGTGTAACTAAAGACAAAGTGTCAGGTTTTTATTACAGTCTATGCCCATGTTCTTATGGAAATTCACACTCTCTTTTTGGCCCATTTACAGTTACCATTGAAAGAAAAAAAAAAAATCCCACATTTTGGGTTGACACCAGAACAGTAATACAGGGGAAATCTTCCAATGGAGACGCTAGATCTGGTGACACTCCAGGATTACCTCGCTTTCGAAGGATTTCCTCTCACTTCCTTTTTCGGCTCTGAGACAGAAAGTGAAGGACAGTTTCCCCAATGGGACAGAGATGGCAAAAAAACTGACAGGGGTTATAACCTTCACTCAATCAAAAATGAAAAAACAAGTTCTGCTTCTAATTTAACTGATTCGAACAGCTGTGTAGAGGAAATATAACTGGGCAAGGGACAATCATATTTTTTTTTTTAACATGAGGAATGATTATTGAAGCAACTGCATAGTACACTTGTTAATACAATACACATACAGTATACAGAGTCTCAGTTGAACAGGATACACAAATTGTGTTGGTATAGTCACAGAAAATAAAATAAGCAATGAACCATCATAACTAGGTTACCATCCAGATTCACCAAGATATGAACGATATTTAAGTCTAACTCAAACAGTAAACATCATATAAACCAGTATAGCTCATACACAGAGGGACCAACATCAAACCCCAGGATCCCTTTATAAGTGAAAGGTGGGAAGGAGGGGGGAGGGAAAAGGAAGGGAAAAAGGGAAGGGTGGGGGGGGGGGGGAGGGAAAAGGAAGGGAAAAAAGGAAGGGCAAGGAGGTGGGGGGAAGGGGCAGTAGTCCCACAGGGAAGTAATCAGGGGAGTGTCATCTGGAGCCTCGAGGAAAAAAGAGAAAACAAAAGGAGGGGGAAAGCAGCATAGGTGAGAGGGCCAAACCTGTTACTATTTGGGAGTTGTTGATACCCCAAGACATCCATGGCTCTAATGGGGAGGGGCAAGGTTCACTTAGCTGCCACCAGTCAACTAATCGCCATAGGGAGAACACAGCAACTCTTTCATATCGTAAGGTGTCTAGCTTCCCACCCAAGCCGCCCATATTTTGACGAACTTCTGGGCGCAGTTCCGGCCCATATAGGTGATTTTATACAGTGGTAATACCGCATTTATTTGAGCGCGCCAAGCCAAAAATGAAGAACAGGGCACGACCAGACAGGCCTGAAGAAAGGTTCCCACCGACTGCCTGCATTTAGGGCATGTATTCTCCACCCTTGGGTAGATGATGGACAGTCTATGCGGGGTATAGTACACTCTATGCAGAAACTTCAACTGCACAAATCGGTCTTTCGCCGAAATCATAAGTGGAATGCATTGCTGTAGTCCCTCTGTCCAGTGCTCCTCAGTCAGGGCCGGGATGTCTAGTTGCCATTTAGTAAATAGTTGGAGCATTTTGGAGGTGTCTTTACATGTAAGTCTAAAGTAAATAGAGGACAAGGTCCGGTCTATGTAAGTGGCCATAAGCAGGGATTCAACCGAGTGGACTACGAGTTCGATCCCATTGGGGAATTGCACTCGGGCAGCATGCCTAAGCTGCATGTACCTGAAGAACATCCAAGGGGGGAGTTGGTATTTTCGTTTCAGTTCTGTGAATGGAAGGAGGTGTCCCTCATTGAAAATACGGCGCAATGTCCGAACTTCGTACCTGGCCCAGACCTGTGGGCTCGGGACAGATTGGAAATGCGGCATTGAGGGTTACCCCATAGCGGGGTATACGGGGAAGCAGTGTCTTGGTTGTTAAAATATAAGGATACGCATTTCCACACCGCCACCGTTGCTTTCATAGGGGTATCTAACTGATTTCTGGAGAGTGCATAAGGGTGGTGGAGTAGCAGCACCCCTTTTTTACACAAGGTGAATTATTCTTCCCATTTTGTAGGATCTTAAAATTTTAGTTACATTAGACTTTTGAAAGACTTTTTTAAGGTTATTGTTGGAACACTTTATTTTGAGCGCTGCACTTTGTTTTGGGTTTTATACTTTGTATACAAGGCTTGTAGAGTCACCTTGAGTGCCAGCTGATGTCAGGCGCTCACTTATTTTCTTTTTTGGTGTTTATGGGCTACATAAACTGGATGCAGCAAATTAACTACATTAAGCTCAATCCCCTTTGAAACCAAAAAAATGTTCAGCACTACTATAAGCTGAGAACTGCCAGCGACCACCAAAAAATGTCTGAAGAAGTCTTTTTAGAAGTGGTCTTCATAGAATTGCTCCAGCCAAAGACAATTCTTCACAGTTGAGCTAAAGTCACGCAACACAAAAACTGGGGTACAGAAAATTGGAAGTAGGTTTTCTGAACTAAAGAGTCAACATTTTTAATTTTTGTCTTTAGCAGAAGACAATTTCACAATCTGGCAAACAATACATGGATTCCCTGTAGGTTTGGGTAAGAATTTCTTTAAGCAGAATTGGTGATCTGATCAAAAGTCATGGCCTCCTTACTGTTAAGATATACAGGCAGATCATCATGGTGCAGTAACATCAATGCATCTCACTGGATTCAACTTCATTCCACAGCAAAAAAACGACCCAGAAAACAAGGCCAAAATCAAACTAGATGAACTCACTGGTTTTAAACCACTTCAAGGGATTCCAGGAAAGCCAGGGTCAAGCCTTGAAAGATCATTGCAAGCTTGGCGTTAAATATTTATACAGCAATACTCAATAGTAAGAAATGGAGCATAAAATCAAAGTGCACTGGATGGTGCAGAACAATAAATGTTTTAACATAAATAATCATAAGATTGAACTTACATAAAATTATCTTGAAAATAGGCAGGCAGAAAAAAAAATACATTTTGTGGATCCATATGTCTACAACAAGGTTCTTAAACTGCAATAAAGCTGGCAAGTGGGGGACAGCAACAACTGGGAGATTCTATTTTCACTGTTAGTATAAGGAGGGCGCTAGCTAAACTTGATTTTGTAGTTGCAATTAGTGGCAGCTATGTAATTAATTTCCTTAGCAACTTTGTACATACAAAAAAGTAATCAATGAAATGTAAGAGTTTCTGCTATTCCAAGTGATCTGTAGCTTAAATGTTGAGCAATTTATTTTTTGAAAATTACTTGGAGCTAGTGACAGAATTGCCTGTAGTTGCTTATGTTAACCAGTGCAGCTGCTGATGATCATGGCACACTTGTGACAGTGCAGAACAAGCAAGGTAAGTAAATAGGGAATTACAGCTGCAGAGAAACCACTAAAAATCTACCAAAATCTCCAGTACATTTTAGTTGGCTAAAATTGTTTTAGTTGGCTAAAAGCTAATGGGTTTAGTTAAATTGTAATGCATTATTTAAAAATTTCTCTAGAACTTCCAAACTCATATACTTCTGGAGGAAAAAAAAATCCAGTATCATATTATTAATTATAGTATTAAGGTTTGAACAAGCTAATGTAATGCACAGTGCAATGAACTGTGGTCTGAGGAAGCCTGTCATGCTGCACAGTGCTCTGGATGGTGGTCTGAGGAGGCCTGTAATGCACACAGTACTCTGGACGGTTGGGAGGCCTGTAAATGCTGGACAGTGCTCTGCATGGTGGTCTGAGGAGGCCTGTAATGCACACAGTGCTCTGAACAGTCAGGAGGCCAGTAAATGCTGCACAGTGCTCTGGACAGTGGTTTGAGGAGGTCTTTAATGCACACAGTACTCTGGACAGTCAAGCGGAGCTCCAAGGAAACCAGAAGTTCACGTGGGTAATTTGTCACTGGAAACATGCCGCTGACTAAAATGTTTTCGTCAACAAATTAACACTGGGGGGTGGGGAAGCTTCATGAGTTTAGTTCCCCTTAAAGAAAGAAGTCCAAATAGTATAAGTGTTTAATGGATTAGGGAAAAGACCAAATTCTATCATGCTGATAAAACCAGTAAAGAGCTTGACAGAAAACAAAAATCCATAAGAGACAAGGAACGAATATGAATAAACCTTGAAGCCTAACTTGCATTTTTTTTTCAACAGTTTGATCTCAAAATAAATATGGATATTACTTTTCTGCTAGCTGAAACCAAACTACAATGTAGGCCTGTCAGTAAAGTATATTCCCAAATGTGGGAAGAGGTTCCCCAGAAAATTCCTCAAGTCCATACTAAGGATGTTTCACTGCTTGTTACCTTGGTAATTCTGACAGTATAAACTTACATAGCCAACACATTCCTTGGATAAGAGAACTTTTAAGATATGTAGAAGTATTTGGATCCTAGGATCTTTTAAAAATCTTCATGTCAATATGTTTGAACTAGTTTAAAATACTGAGCATATAATTCTATGTGTGGATGAAGGAGCTGTATTAAATAATTTTAGAAAAAGATGCACTGACCAAACTACTTGGCTCATACAAAATCTGAGCATACCAAGGATAAAGCAATAACACTGATAGCCTATTCAAACCCACCTCAATCAATCTGACAATATTAATATGATCCAGCTTCTTCAGAATGGCAATTTCTTGATAGACCCTATCCAGTGGAGCCATTGGTTTGGCCTGATCACCAGATGTAGTTTTTGATCCTCTAGGGGGAGGACGACCTAACAAGACAACAGCATTAAGATATTAAGCATAAATTAAAGTAGTAATCATTAAAAAAATGCTAAGGCATTTGAAAGCTGCTCAATATTATATACCACTGTTGTAATATGGTGTTTATGTACAACAAAAACATTGTACAACCAGCACACAGGTATAATATATAACAAAACACTCAATTACATATAGTTCAGGATTTTGTCTATGGCAAAAAATAGGATTTTTATAACAGCTTACCTGTAAAATCCTTTTCTTTTGAGGTACATCACGGGACACAGAGCCTCAGTAATTACTGATGGGTTATAGGGTATCACTAGGTGATTGGACACTGGCACACCCTAGACAGGAAGTTCAACCCCCTATATAACCCCTCCCCTTACTGGGGATACCTCAGTTTTGTAGCAAAGCAATATAAGTGTATTAGAAGAGGGGCGGGACCTCTGTGTCCCGTGATGTACATCAAAAGAAAAGGATTTTACAGGTAAGCTGTTATAAAAATCCTATTTTCTTTCTCGTACATCACGGGACACAGAGCCTCAGTAATTACTGATGGGATGTCCCAGGGCAATGCGATTTGAGGGGACCACACAAAGTAGGGTGTAATCAGACCTGAGGACCTCGTACCGCTGCCTGCAGCACACTACGCCCAAAGGCGAAATCCTCATGCCTTCCCACATCCACCTGATAAAATCTGGTGAATGTATGGACTGAAGACCAGGTTGCGGCCTTGCAGATTTCAGCCATAGAGGCCCGGTGATGCACCGCCCAAGAAGCACTAATAGCCCTTGTGGAGTTTGCCTTGATTTGAAAAGGTGGAATTTTCTGTTTCAAACCGTAAGCTTGAATAATCATTTGTCGAATCCATTTTGAAATGGTAGACTTTTACGCTGCCTGTCCTCTATTGGGACCTTCTGGCAACACGAACAAAACAACCGTTTTGCGAATTTGAGCAGTTGCTTCCAGATAGGCTTTGACTGCTCTTACTACATCCAAAGAATGTAGCGACCTTTCTTTCGTAGAACAGGGATCTAGAAAAAAAGGAAGGTAGAACAATATCTTGGTTTTTTAATGAAAATCTGAAACTGCTTTCGGCAGAAAGCTAGGATGAGGACGCAATACCACTCTATCCTTGTGCATGATTAAATAAGGCTCTTTACAGGAAAGAGCTGCTAATTCTGATACTCTTCTAGCAGAAGAAATGGCTACCAGAAAAATTAACTTTCTTGTCAACAAGACCAAGGGAATTTGATGTATTGGTTCAAAAGGCTGTTTCTGTAAAACTGACAGAACCAAATTCAAGTCCCAGGGGTTTAGGGGCGCCTTAACCGGAGGATTAAGACGCGTTACCCCCTGCATAAATTTTCAGACCAAAGAATGTGAAGCAAGTGGACGTTGAAATAATACTGATAAGGCTGAGACCTGGCCCTTGATGGTACTCAAGGCCAGCTTAATTTCTAATCCCATTTGTAAAAAGTCAAGAATTCTACCTATTACATATTTTCTGGGATGCCAACCCCTGGCTTCACACCATGATACATAAGTCTTCCAGACTCTATGATAAATTACTCTGGAAGCTGGCTTCCTTGCATTGATCAAGGTAGAGATCACAGGACCTGAAAGCCCACGATTCTTCAAAACGTGGGTTCCAATAGCCAAACCGTCAAATTTAGCGTTTGTAAGGATGGAACACTGGACCTTGTGATAAAAGGTCTGGATGTGATGGTAGGGTCCACAGGGAACCTACTGTCATCCTTACTATTTCTGCATACCAAGCTCTCCTGGGCCAAGCTGGGGCCACCAGTAGCAGAATAGGAGGGAATGCATAAATCAGTGAGAATTGTTGCCACGGAATCACCAACGCATCTGTCCCGCATGCAAGAGGATCCTTTGTTCTTGCCACAAACTTGTTGATCTTCTTGTTGAATCTAGATGCAAAGAGATCTACATCTGGAACCCCCCAGCTTTGGCATATGGCCCAAAAGACGTCGGGGTGAAGAGACCATTCCACTGGGACTAACCGCTGGCAACTCAAATAGTCCGCCTGCCAGTTCTCTATCCCTGGAATGAAAACTGCCAATATGCATGGCACATGCTTTTCGGCCCAGACTAAAATCTGGTTCACTTCTCCCTGAGCTGCACGACTCTTGGTCCCTTCTTGGTGATTGATATAAGCCACTGCTGTGGCATTGTCGGACTGGATCGTGACAGGGCAACCCTGTAGCCTGAGAGTCCAGGCCTTTAGGGCTAGATACGCCGCACGGATCTCCAGAATGTTGATGGGTAAGGTCCTCTCAGTTTTGGACCATTCCCCTTGGACCGCAGACTGTTCCAGAACTGCTCCCCAACCCGAAAGACTGGCATCCGTTGTTACCACTGTCCAGGTAACCGGTAAAAAGGATTTCCCTTTTTGCAGGTTTTCGGGTATTAACCACCAACTGAGGCTCTGACGCACTGTAGGAGACAGACGCATCGGAAAATCGAATGCCTGCACTTTCTTGTTCCAGGCAAACAGGATACTGTGTTGCAGCAGTCTCGAATGAAACTGAGCATAGGGAACTGCTTAGAATGAAGCCACCATCTTTCCCAGCAGCCTCATACAAAGGTGAACAGAAGGACCCTTTTTTGTCCTGACTACCTGAATCAGTTCTTTTAAGGCACAGATCTTTGCCTGAGGTAAAAATACCTTCTTTTGGCTTGTATCTATGACCAGGCCCAAATACTCTAGTCTTCTTACTGGTTTTAAGGAAGACTTTTCTGAATTGAGAATCCAACCTACGTATTCCAAGTAGTTGACTGTGGTGACCAAGTTCTGGTCCAGGCAGGCTACCGACCGGTCTATCAAGAGCAGGTGGTCTGGGTATGCTATGACTGTTATACCTTGGGCTCTTAATCTGGCCAGAGGAGGAGCCAAGATCTTTGTAAACACCCGATGTGCAGTGGCTAGCCCGAAAGGCAGGGCTATAAATTGAAAGTGGCGTTTTTCTACTTCGAAACGCAAGTACTTTTGATGAGCAGGGAAAATGGGTACATGCAGGTACACATCCTTGATGTCTATTGACGCCATAAGTTCTCCTCCTTGTAGGATGGAGACTACTGATCGAATTCCATGATTCCATGCGAAAGGATCGAATCTTTAGGAATCGGTTTAGATCCTTTAGATCCAGAATGGGTCTGACATCTCCATTTTGTTTTGGAACCGTGAAAAGGTTTGAATAAAACCCTAATCCCTGCTCTTCCGTGGGAACAACCACGGTGACCTTTTGCGATTATAGCTGCTCCAATGCTAGAAGGAGAGACTGCTTTTTCTCTGGATCTCTGGGGACATTTGATCTGGGGAAACGAGGAGAGGGGAATACTCAGAACTCCAGTTTGTAACCTAGAGTTACTTCGGAGATCACCCATCTGTCCTGGAAATCTTCCTGCCAGAGCTTTGAGAACTGTAGCTCAAGAGGGCCCTTTCTCCACTTGATTCCTCAGAAGAGGAATTAGTCTCATCCTGATCCTCTGAGAGGGATTCCTTTCCTTTTTCCCAGAGTTTCTCTGCTTGAGGGTCCTGGGTGCCAGAAGGAGACCTAGTGTGTTTTCTTCCACTTAGTGAAGATGCGATTAAGGCCATTAGTTTTTCCTCTAATCCATTAATGGTTGAGGAAAAAAACCTCCTGTGTAATGTATACAGGGGCTGAAGTGCCAGAAGCAGATGCAGCCCCTGACCCCGACGGCTCACCCTGGCCAGCCATCCCAGGTCCTTCAGGGGGGGGAAGGTGCTGCAGAAGGGGGGTCCTCAGAGCCTGAGGGAGATCCCCTTGAGCCTCTAGTTTTCGGGGTATTTGTACCTCTTCTACCCATAGTGCCAAGCAACAAAGGTGGAGGTACCACAAAAAAAAAAAAAACACTGACTGCTGAGCGATGTAGTTCAGCAACTGCCGCTGCTACCAATGCTCAGTCTGGTGTTTTAAGTAAATGCTGCCTGGGAGAATGCCTGTGTCCCACCTCACATGCGCCCGTCAGCTACTGTGTCCCTTCATAGGCTGTGTGCACCTGAAAACGAGTGCACTTTATAGCCTGTATAGCCAGCGATGTGGGCGTCTAATCACGCTGGACGTCACGTTAATGCTCCGCCCCCTCTCCTCCGACCACCCCCCCTCGGTTTTTCCAAAAACGTGTCCTTTCCCGCGTGAGCCGAGGCTCCGATCCTCAGGACAAGCATGAAGGGGAGGCTGGGGTGGAGGAGATAGAAGGGCCAGTGGATGGGAACCTGCCAAAGAAATGGCGGTAGCAGCGGGTGGTGAGGTATACTACTGCTGCTTGCTCAGGCCACCCCGGCCCCCCTCAGCCATGGGGGGAGAATCCTTAAGGAGAAAACCCCCCAACCCATCCTACCTGGAGCTTGGCTGGAGGAGCGTACAGCGTGGACACTGAGATAGACGGAACAGGCATGAAAGGTATGTGCTCTTGACAGCCCCGGTGGTGACAATAGGCATAACATACATTTACTTAAAGGAGAAACCTACGAGAATTAAAAAATCCCTGAGGAGTCTCCCTTACCTCATCCAGCTGCAAGGTTCTGTTATACAGACCCAATCTTCACCTCTCACTGTGGGCTCCATTTGAAAAAACCTTCAGAGACTGGGGCCCCCTTGAATAGGAAGATCCGCAGTTCTGGCCCCATAAAGCACCCGCCAGGGATATGGCTGAAAAAAAACAAATACTGGGTCCCGGGGTCCAGCTCTCTAAAAGAGAAGCGTTACAGGTAAAACCTCGTTTCTTCGGACACCAGGCCCGGGTACCATCCAATTTGGCCTGAAAAACCACTTTGAATGGATCCGGTTGCATGTCTTGCCCCAGTATAGAATATTCCTTTGAAGCTCAGCACAGCACATCTTATTCGTGACCAACACCTAAGACACTGGCGAAAAAACTGAGTTCGGAATTCCCGACAAGATTTGTGTGACCGTGTGTATGCAAGACAAGTTTGAGCCAACATCGGTCAGAAAAAATCTATGGATTTTGTTGTCGGAATGTCCGATCGTGTGTACGGGGCATAAGTGTACAGCAACAGGTTAAAGCAGTATCAAACCCAAAAGCAAACATATTGCAGCTTAACAGTTCTTTTTCCTTTTTAGGCGGTCCTTTTTTCATCTGGTGATCCAGCCAGTAAAGCCTAATACACACAATGAGATTATCGGACGAATGAGCATTCATTTTTTTTTTTTATGCTAATCTCCATATCGAAAACAAATAAGTTACTAAGTACGAAAAGTCTCATACGACAGAATAAAAATTTGGAAGTGATGCAATGTGTTGTAGTGCATTTGTATTGTATTTTTGGGACGAAAACTGTACTGATTAAACAAAAAAAAATCACCTCCGCGACTGGCACAGTCGATTTTACGCTTTCCAAAAATGCTAGGGGGAATGGCTCTCCCGGACGTGACCCTGTATCACGCGGCATGCCACTTGACGAGAATCGTTGATTGGTGTCGCCATGGGACGTTAAAACAATGGATTCAAATAGAGCGACTTCTGGTCAGGGATGAACTTGGAGGGTCTGCCTTGGTGCCAGAGGAACTTACCTGCTCATGTAACTGAACACCCCACGGTAGGAGAGACGTGGCGAATGGCCCAAAAACTCTCTTGCGAGCATTCGATCGTGCCCATCCCTTCACCACTTACTCCGGTAATTAGGAATCCTGATTTTAACCTGGGATTGAGCGATCCCAGATTTCAAGATCTGAAGGGGAACAACAGATGTCAACTTCGCCACTTCACCAGGAATGGAAACTGGATGTCCAGAGAAAACATCATGAATGATCCTCTCTTAGTTGGTCTCTCCTTCTGGCACAAGCTCCAATTATCTCACTTTATTAAATCTCAGTCCGCTCCGGTGCCTTTTTTAAGAGCCTTGACATCTTTTGAGACTCTTTGCTCAGAACAGGAGCCAGTGCGTCATACCATCTCGCTATCATACCAACTCCTGATCACACCTCCCCAGGGTTACAGACCTACATATATAGCGAAGTGGGAACGAGATCTGGGTATAATGCTTTCCGAGAGACAAGTGGAGAGAATTATTCTCTTCACGTTTAAAACATCGATATGTGTCAACCAACAAGAGGCAGGGTTTAAAGTGTTGTCACAATGGTACTATACCTCAGTTAGGTTGCACCGGATGTTCCCACAGAGTTCGGACCTGTGTTGGAGGTGTGGGGAGGAGGCGGGCACTCTCCTCCACATCTTCTGATCTTGTAGGCTCCTGTCACCTTACTGGACTGAGGTCCATCGCATCACACAGAAGTTCACAAACCAAGAGCTGCCCAGGAGTCCTGAGTTCTTTTTACTACACCACCACGAAATACCGAGCAAGACATACAGGAAATCAATCCTCCCCCTGCTGGTCACGGCAGCGAAAAGTTGTATCCCCTTACTTTGGAAACGGACGGAGCCCCCGGGAGCTGCGATGTGGTTGAAGAGGATAGCTGATATACACAAAATGGAGGACCTTGTAGCAACTGGGAGGGGACTCAGAGAGCAGTTCCTCAAGAAGTGGTTCTACTGGCTCGAATTTTTCTACTCTGAGGAATTTGCAAAGCTAGTGGCATAAAATTCTAGAGACGGCACATTCGAGATGAACAGTGGAAAAATCGATGGTAAGGCTGGAGGAGGGGTCCCCCCCCTCGCCATTTTCTCCCTATATTTTCCCTTCCACCCCCCCCCCTTTTTTTTTTCTTCTCTTTTCTTGTCTTTTATCTTCTTTACTTCTTCTCTATTCTCACTTTGCTTAATTTTCTCCTAACTTTTCGATAGCATTGATGACCTATAGGTCGTGCTCTCCCCCACATTAATTATTTAAAAAAGTAAATTTAATCTTACATGAGACACAATGAGCTCCTTAACCTAGAGTTGGGCTACCCAGAATATGGCTACTCAGGTTTATAAAAATGGTATAGCCTTACTGTTTGATTTACATGATCTGACCAGTCGAGACGTGTCTATAACACGAACAAAACTGATATGTCTTTTGTACCAATGTATGCTGACTGTTGATATCCTATATTTACGCAAATAAAGAATTAAAAAAAACAAAAAAAAAAAAAAAACATTTTTGAGTTTGTCCCTTCGAAAAATTTCGGACGATAGCTGTGTACTAACGATCAGATTATTGTACGCTCAATTAGAAAGCAGTATTTTTTGTACAATATTCCAATATTCTGTACAGGGCTTTAGTCTGTTGTTTTTTTTTCAACAGAGCAAGCTTTCCTGCATATGTAGCAGTTGTAGTGTTGAGACAAACCATTTACCACTGATAGGGGTACTAACAGTGATCAGCATTTATACATGTAAAACCTTTATCCCAAAAGAAAAAAACACGGTGGCTGTGAATGCAGTGTGAGCTGGAGTTTGCCTTCAATTTGTTAGTGTACCTAAATCTGCTAGTACATCCAACACTCCTCTCCCCCAAGACTGAAAATGCTGCTGTCCAAAGGTGCAGTAGAGTAAGTAGAGTGGAGGCACTCTAGTAAAGGAGGTGTGTTAGTGGCCAGAAAACAGAAGGGAAAATGAATGCAGCCACCACATCAAATGATTGGTAAACTGCAGTATATTCGGGGTGAATTTGATTTAAATCATGATTTAAATCACTAGTAAAAAGACTAGATTTAAATAAACTCGAGAGCAAACTGTCATCCCCGTCCCGCAGCAGCTCCTCTGACCCGCTGCTGACTCACCGACAGTCCCATTCACTTTAATGGGATGGCTGGTAATGTGGCAATGACACAACAAGGTGAGGGAAGTGGCTAGAGCAGGTGAGTGGACACCAGCTAACAGGCGCTGCCATGATGGTTCTGAAAAGACAGGTGCCCTTTAATATGGTATATAGTATATATTGTGCTATCCGAAAAATATAAAATATGCAATTAGACTTGCAGCAGCAACTAACTCTGCTAGACACACATACAACAAAAATCAATAATCAAAAATAAAGTTGCACTAAAGATTGTGACAGATAAATAAAACAGCGATAATGCAAACAGAAAGTCCATACAGTGATGTAAAAAACAATCCCACGGTGCACTACTAATCTCCAGTGCATGTGTGAGTTTCAAAGGGAAAACCTCCACCTAGTACATTTGCCGTTTACCGGCTCCTTGGACCTCCTGTTACAGAAGGTCTATCACACTTGTGGCTATTTTACCCAGCCAAGGCCTTTAATCCTCCAATAAGATCAAGTTGTTGATCAGGAGCCACTCGTGAAAGGACTCCATCAGATGATATTTCCAAGAAAGAGATAAGGCTTCCATGGTGTAAAATCTCCAAAAAACTATTTTTTTTAAAAAAAATGTATGAATAAGCCATCCAACTCAAAAGTTGCAGCCCATCCTTCTGGGACCTGTGCAAACGCAGTGACGTCAGCACGTCGCTCCTCCCTACGCGTTTTGTCACAAAAGGACATTGTCCTGTGGCTCTGTACCCCATCGTGGGATTGTTTTTTACATCACTGTATGGACTTTGTATGCATGATCACTGTTTTATTTACCTGTCACAATCTTTAGCGCAACTTTATTTTTGATTATAAATGATTAATCTATTTTTAAAAGAAAACTATTTAGATAGATATTTATTCCAAAAGCATTTTAATAAAATAAATTTGATAAAAATCTAAAAAAAAAAAAAAAAAAATTGTTGATTTTTATGCACCCCGAGTATATTACATATTTTGGTTTTGGGTTTAAGGAGTGAGGAGCAAATCATGTATAATATACTGTATGTACTGACTAGAAGCATACTGACAGGAATGCGAGCGGTGGAGTGAGAGCTGCTGCTACTACTTCATTGTCCTCACAGACTGGGTGTAGGAAAGTGACCTAGCTTTTTTCTTTTTATTTTGAGATTATACTTTTAGTGAAATTTTCCTTAAAGAATACAGAAAACAGACACCTCTGATGGCTGTTGCACACTATAGCAGTTTCTGATTTTCACAATAAACATTTGTTTTGCCAAATTGAATAAAATAATTATTTATTAAACTGCTTCTACCATTGCATTTCAATTGCTGAAAAAAAAAAAAACAAAAAAAAACCTCTACAGTGAGTATGTCCTTCAACAGAGAATAATGCCCCGTACACACGGTCGGACTTTGTTCGGACATTCCGACAACAAAATCCTAGGATTTTTTCCGATGGATGTTGGCTCAAACTTGTCTTGTATACACACGGTCACACAAAGTTGTCGGAAAATCCGATCGTTCTAAACGCGGTGACGTAAAACACGTACGTCGGGACTATAAACGGGGCAGTGGCCAATAGCTTTCGTCTCTTTATTTATTCTGAGCATGCGTGGCACTTTGTCCGTCGTATTTGTGTACATACGATCGGAATTTCCGACAACGGATTTTGTTGTCTGAAAATTTTATATCCTGCTCTCAAACTTTGTGTGTCGGAAAATCTGATGGAAAATGTGTGATGGAGCCTACACATGGTCAGAATTTCCGACAACAAGGTCCTATCACACATTTTCCGTCGGAAAATCCGACCGTGTGTATGGGCCATAATTGCCAGACAGTTGACACCTGTGTGACCCAGTTCCAAATTCTACTTTTGAGCCCAGGTGCACACTGAGCCGCGGGAATGAACTCGCACGATTTCATTCCTGCATGTCAGTCCCGATTTCGGCGGTGATTTCACAGACATCTGTGTGGGTTTCTGCACAAAAGACAATGTAAATCACACCCCGAAATCGCAAAAAGTAGTACAGAAACTACTTTTTGAAATCGGTGCGGTGCCGCAAATGCAGCGTCCCACCCGCTAGGACGGTGCCACTGCCGGCAATTGCCGCCGATTTGACATGTGAAATCGCATTTCAAAATGCACCAATGTGAACTAGGGCTGAGTGTGATCTAGATTTAAATTTTTATTTAATTAATGTTATATTACAATGCAGGCCTTGGCAGAGGTTCACTGTTGAAGTTTAACTTTTTGGCCTAGCTTCACAAAGCCACCAAGTTTACAACAAAACCATTTTAATACATCACTTTTTTACAGCACTTTTAAACCCAATAAAATACTTACGTGGAAAACCGTATTGCTTCAATAACCTTTTCTTTGAAAGAACTTTCATAGCCTAAAAAGTAGAATGAATAAAGTTCAATGTACAACTCAGTCTTGACAAGGATTATTTGTAATAGAACAGTATATGGGTAGAAGTACAGTGGCAACAAAAAGAATGTGAACCCCTTGGAATTACCTGGTTTTCTACAATAATTTCTGCAGTAATAAAATGTGATTGGATCCTCAGCTAAGTCAAAACAAACGACAAACACAAAGTGTTTAACCAGTTCCTACCCGCCTACAGCCTGTTCCGGGTTAGGGGCAAGCGTGTGCCTGCTAACCCTTGCGGTCACTGGCTACAGATTAAATTTTGTCAGCAGGTCCAGGCCAATGATTTCTGGCTGAGACCTGCCAATTATAGCACAGAGTCCTCTGTTTACAAATACATAGGGCTCTGTACATAGAAAAGGGAACTAGCTGTTTTGTAGGGAGAAAAAAAAACAAAAAACAGCCAGATCTCTTAGGATTTTTTCCTATTAAAAAGGAATGTAAACATACCTTGTAATATACATAAGGATGACAGGTCCTCTTTATGAACAGTTGTAAAGAAAGAAAAATCTCCTGCGCTTGGAAGAAAATGTACAGCTGGATATATTCTTGTGTCTCCACTGGTTCAGTCTCCACGTTGGCTGTGCTGCCATTCACAACAGGTCAGGGAAACCCCAAATGTAGGACTCGAAAAGATAAGAAACAGAGGGCACACCAGCCTAGCACATTACCTTTGCGACAATTTAATATTAAAAGGTATGCAAAATTGTACTCAAATATATGCTTTTTGTAAACAAACCACAGTCCACCAAATGCTCCAACCCACAAGGTCTGCAAGTACATGCCAGAGGTAGGATGAACAGTCAAAAAAGAGCTGCCGCATTTCGAGGGCGGTCCCCTCTTCTTCAGAGCTGGATTTGGAGTGCAAACAGCTGGTCTTTATAGAAAGTGAGCAGTCTGGCAGGGTACCATGTGACCTACTAGCCAGACTCCTCCTTCTTAAGGGCAGGCATAAAATAATGATGTTTTATGAAATGGGGAGCCTTTGCATTACGCATTATAATGCTATATTGGTTCCACTGTTGAATTTTAATGTTAACTAAACTTATATAAAGGATTTTGCTAATTTGATACATATGCCTGCCCTGAGGAAGGAGGAGTCTGGCTGGTAGGTCGCATGGTACCCTGCCAGACTACTCACTTCCTAGAAAGACCAGCTGTTTGCATGCCAAATCCAAGTCTGAAGAAGAGGGGACACCCCTCAAAAACACGTCAGTTCTTTTTGGACTGTTCATCCAACCTCTGGCATGTACTTGCAGACCATGCAGGTTGGAGCATTTGGTGGACTGTAATTTGGTTGAAACACATTTGTTTGCGAGTACAATTTTGCATACCTTTGAATAATAAATTGTCGCAAAGGTCATGCGCTAGGCTGGTGTGCCCCCTGTTCCATATATTTTAGAGTCCCTCTTTATGAACAGATCTGGGGTCAAAGAGACCCCAAATCTCTTCTTTAACTTAAAAAGCAGAAGATAAAAAAAAAAAAAAGGCCAGAAAAGGCAATCAAAGCAGATCTACTTTGATCACCTGTGTGATCAACCAGTGGTAAGCCCAAGAGACCCTAGTGAGCAGCGGGAGGGGGACTTCCCCTCCTGCCGCTTCTAAAAGCATTCCAGGGACTCATGAGCTGCTCGGAAAGCTTTCAAGAGAAACCCAGCCGCTGGATGAAAAAAACAATACCTGGGTTATGGCTGATATCGTCACTTGCAAACCACAACATGCATATATAGTCGGCAAGTGGTTAAAGCAGTAGTAAACCGTTGGTGGTCCAAACATTTTTTTTTTTTTTTTAATTCCTGCAAGGCAATATCATAATGTGCTAGTATGCATTGCTTACTAGCACATTATGAGAAACTTACCTTAGAACAAAGAGCTCCAGTGCCTCAAAGTCACCGCTGAGACAGCCGACATCTTCCCCTGGTCTTCTTTCTGGGTTTGCAGCCTCCGGCTACGTGAGTGGATGGGGGCGCGATGACGTCACTATCCCGCATGCCAGCCGCCGTTTCCGGCATGGGCTCTGAGGGTCTAGCACTGTAAGCTGGACCTTCAGAGCGCATGCGCCGGTGAGGTTATCAGTTGCATGCACTCTGAATATCTCCTAAACTGTGTAAGTTTAGGAAATATTCACAGTACCTACAGGTAAACCTTATTATGGGCTTACCTGTAGGTACAAGTGGTAGTATAGAGTTTACTAACACCTTAATGGGTGTGTTCAATGAAGACATGAGAAATTCGAATAGTTTGTGTGTTAGCAGCTTAAGCCCCTTGTATTTGTCTATGATGAAGATGAGGATCAGATCACATTTTATGGCCAATTACAGCAGAAATCCAGTTCATTCCAAGGAGTTCAAAACAGTAAGATCTCAATAAGCGCCACTAACAAAGATCCAAACACTGCACCACACAGAGACTCAACAGTAAATATAATGAATAAAATTGAAGTATAAATAACTAGCAGTCACTTGAAAAACATTGAATATAACATCTACCAGAATACAATGAAAGGTAAATCATAGTGCTGAAGGTAGTAATAACATACACATATATAAAAACACACCCACAAAGTGATAAGGTGCAAGAGCATTGAACTAATAGTCCATGGGCAATATTGCTGATGATATGAACACTATCATATTCAGAGACTCCGTTGCTAGGCTTCATCTGACACCACACCACGTGAGCAAACGTGCCACCACTTCCCCAATGGGATGTACACTCACCGACTCAAGTTGCCTCACACTCTCGTGCTTTGGCAAAAACAGCAGTGAACCCCTCAGGGTTTTAACGACATCCCATCAGATAGCGTTCCAAAATGACCGCAATATGTGGAGGAAATGAGACTCCAAATAGTGTAACAACATACAACATAAGTATTTATTAAAACATCTAGCCTAATGGTAGTGCACTTACAAGAAGGCAATAAAAATCTTGCATTGGTAATATGTAAGATGCCAGAGACAGCAAGTCGGCGGACATAGATATTATTCCAAATCTCACCCGAACTTGTCAAAACTCACGGAACATCACTTCCGGTTGGGACGTGGCTGTACAGCAACCGGAAGTGACGTTCACGTATCACTGGAAGTGATATATTATAGCTAGAGATATATCTATCTAGAGATTATAATATATATATATATATATATATATATATATATATATATATATATATATATATATATATATATATATATATATATATTTTTTTTTTTAACACACCAGGACTTTGTAGGCCGTTTTTTTTTTTTCATGCCTGCAGCACATATCACATTTTATTAGCCTAGTTATAGCATTATCGAAAGCCAAAAACAACCCTTTAATATATAGCAGCTTTGCCAGTCCTTATATGTGGTGGCTGCCTTCTTCTTCGTATTTTAGGGTAAATGCATTGAGAGGTCAGCACCAACATAGGAAAAAACAAGAAAAGGATGGATCATCTGCGGCACGAGCTCCCTGCATCAACCATCGAGCCAGGCTTTCACCAAAGGGTGTAGGGCAGGGATCCTCAAACTACGGCCCTCCAGCTGTTGCAGAACTACACTTCCCATGAGGCATTGTAAAACTCTGACATTCACAGGCATGACTAGGCATTATGGGAATTGGAGTTCCTGAACAACTGGAGGGCCGCAGTTTGAAGACCCCTGGTGTAGGGTAACCTCAAGGGGATGTAAACAACAACACAATGGTGCAGTACGTCCCAAAAAAGCTAAACCGCTGATCTTAAAGTTATTGCACTGAAAGCAACAAATTTTAAAAAGCATGTCAAACAATTCATCAAGATGGCCGTGGCAAATAGCGTCACAAGGTCCTGTTGCGCCTTACATGTTTCGTCATCTGATGTCCTCAGAGGCGGCGATGACCTTGGCTACCTTCATAGAGAACAATGGAGATGTGTAGCCAAGAAGGGACAAGAAGTATGCAATTCACAGGATTACCTGGCAAAATTAAAGCGTATAAAAGCCTGAAAAAAGAAAGCCAATGCGGCTGTTCCTAATCTAAGGACCATATTACAAGTTTGGTGGGTATGGATATGCTTTATTTAAAAAAAACAAAAAAACAATTAAAGTGTAATTCCAAATTCTAGTTTTTATTTCTTTTTTACGCTATCCAGTATTAAAAAATAAAATGTTTGTACTGTAAACTCTTTTTGGGGTCCATTGAAAGACACAAAATTCTGTAGCATTTTAAAGCTCCTACAGAAGAATTGCACACTGGCAACCAAAAAAACACTAACCAGTACAGGACAGCCCTGTCCACAACCCTCATGCCTCAGTTTAGTAGCAAAGTAGTAACGCGAGCATGAAAATAAACAGAGTGACCTGTGTCTTTCAATGGAATCCAAGAAAAGGACTTTATGGCGAGTATAGAAATTCCGTTTTTTTTTTCTCATCCATTCATTGAAAGAAAGCAACCTGAAAGCTGGCATTAGATGAGGACTGGATACTAGCATGGTAGAACTTTGAAAAGAGCAGACGACCAGGCCTTGCAAATTTGAAAATAATGCTTAATGTTAAAAAGCCAAGGGAGCACTCACAAATCTAATAGCGTGCGCCTTGACAGGAAAGAGTGGAACCTGCTCGCAAGACCATAGTTTTGAATGATGGACAGCTAGAGTCAGCTGGGGCTGGTGGAATGAGATGCCAGTGTACCCTTACAGGGTCTATCCAGAATACAAAAGGAATCAGTCTTCCTGAAGGAGCAGTGCAGATAAGGGACTGGAGAAAATCTCCTGGTTGAAGCGATGGCAGAACCACCTTTAGCAAGAAGAGAGATCTTGGCCTCAACACCAACTTGTCTACCTTGTCCCTGTTCAAAACCAGAAAGGCTTACTTGCACGATGAGGCCGACAGTTTAGACACTTTAGAGGTGACGGCCAAAAGAAACACCACCTCAAGGAAGAGAGTCGAGAGCAAGAAATGTCTCTAATGGGCTCACACAGTGGTACTTATTGCAGAAAAAACAGATTCAGATCTGACTGAGTCAAAGGAGAACGAACAGGGGGAGCTACATGGGACACTCGTTGTACAAAGGTCTAAATTAAGAAATGAAAGATCAACAACCCCTGAAACAAGATAGACTGGGTAGAAACTTGCTGGTCCACATCCAGTTGTAGAAAGGAGAGTATGTTTCAAGAAGAAAATCTGAGGGTGGAAATTTCGACATTTCACATTGAGTGAAGGATGCCTTTCATATCTGATGATAGACCTCATGGGAGTCAGCCTTCCAAGCTCTAAACATTGTAGAAAGCACAGAATTAGAAATGCCCCTGACTAGAAAACCAGGACTTCCACAGCTATGCCATTAAAGCTAGCATCCATGGAGTAGGATGGCAGAAGAATCAAACAGAGAACAAAGAACAAACAATGCCAATGTCCATTTCTCCTGTGTCCCTTAATGAAAGAGAAAAAAAAATAATAATGAGCAAAACTTTACTTACCTACTCCACACTCCATCGCTGTCCCTACCTTATTCTTGGTCCAAGTGCCAGCGATCGTCCTTGAGAACTGAAGGAAAAAGGTATGTATATGTGGGGGTGGGACTTATGGAGGGCCAGGTGGTAGGGTTTAAATCAATGGAATTTCCCTTTAAATTACATTAACCACTGCATATTCACGTTAATATTTTCAGGGTAGGTCATTAAAATAATGGCAAAATGATAAAAAGTTAATTAAAAAAATAGTGTATGGCTGCTTTGCTTTGATAGTTTACAAGCTTCAGACAATACAAAATAGACAATAGACCCTAGTTAAATTTATATCAGACATGACGCAAACAGACTACGAAGCAGAAAGAGTTGAGTAATAGGTCAATAGATAATTGTAGTCACAACCTAAATGACTAAATCATATAAGATCTAATCATTCAGTCTAGAGCATACTCAGGCACATACTGTGAAACCAAATCAGAATATAATGTAGGAGGGCAACAAGAGGGTTATAATTAGACCTCACTATCAGCCAAAAGAGGGGAGATATGAAATGCTTTCCTAAAGTTACACTTTAAGTTATATACCACTGTTCACATCATACGTTAGGGTCATAGAATACAGTTACCGTATGTTTGGGAACATATAGTGAAAATATTAATACTATTTCTTCCTTTTTCACTTAGTGCATCATATATTTGCATATTAACGACAATCAAGTAGATAGTAATAATATTAAATATTACCAGCAATAATAATTATTCAATATAATTTTTTTTTATATATACTGTATTAAAAGCAGGCTATTGCCTTTCAGTGAGAACTAACGCTAAAGCATAACTGCTTTTTGCTCTCTTCTTAGGCAAAATTAGATGTTTGCTCCTACATTAATAATCTTAGCAGCTGAAAAGGTCAGAATTTCAATATTGTGTGATTGGTAACGTGACAATGAAGCTGCCACGTTGATATACAACATGGTTAATAAAAAAAAATTACAAGACAGAAAAAAAAAAAAATACTTGAGAAACAGCTAAATAAATTACTTTCAATTCAATGCAATTCCAAATGTCAGCTTACAAAATTGCTTTCAAAACACACATTTATCACTTGTCAGCATTAAACCCTCATTCATTGCAAAAAAATGTGTGCAAAAATATTTATTTATAATTACCAGTAGTTTAAGAAATATTATATAATTTGTACTGCCCTCCCCCAATATATTAGTATATAGCAGATTACCTCTTACATTTTAGGCTTTTTCCCTTTACTCTTACCAGAAATTCTGCAAACAACACTTCCTGTCCCTTTGAGTTTGATTTACTAAAAATGAAGAGTGCAAAATCTGGTGCAGCTGTGCATGGTAGCCAATCAGCTTCTAACTTCAGCTTATTTAATTAAGCCTTGACAAAAAAAACAAAAAACAAAAAAAACTGGAGGCCGATTGGTTTCTATGAAGAGGTGCACCAGATTTTGCACTCTCCAGTTTTAGTAAATCAACACCTTTGTGTCTATACTTATTTCTCCATTGTATCTATATAGGGATGGTTGTCATACAGGGTGGGCTTTAAAGCAAAACTACGTTTACTGTGATGTTGGCATAAAATGGAGAGAGGCAAGAAAGGGGATAACACAGCCATGTGCTGAACACAAGTTTGGAAGAAGACCTAGGCAGCAGGAAGAGGCTCCAGAAAAAGAGGATTGGTTACAGAAATCATGAACTATAACCCAAGCTAAGTATCTTTTTAGTGTATCCCTATCACATACAAACCATTGTCAATGCTCAATTGCTAGGAATGTTAGGTAGTGTGTTGTATGCATATTTGTAATACTGTATATGTCTTGTATTGTTTTCCTGCAATTACAATTAGTTTGTATGTACAGCATTTGTGTTTAGTAAAGCACATTAATACACTACAGGGGTTTCTGATCCCTAACCTAAAAGATACAAGCAAAATGGTCCAGCAGACACATTTGTTAGTAAAGGGAATAGTTTGTTGGGGCCAGCGTACCCCCTGTTCCCCCAAAGGGAAACTTTGGGTAGTGCCATTCATGTGAATGTTACTTTGACACGTGCCACCTACCCAAACATTGTTGCTGTGGTATCGGTGCCAGATACCTCAGCATACCTTCAGAGGTCTAGTGGTGTCCATGCTGCAATGGGTCAGGCCTGTTTTGGTGGCAAAAGTGGGGGACCTACTCAATATTAGGTTGGTTATCATAATGTTTTGGCTGTCTTATTACGTTTTGATCGTTTCAATAAGTGTTCTTTCACTATTTTTTTTTAAAGCAGATTTTAACAACTAATAAAAAGTCTAATTTCTAAATCTAAAATGTATTAAATACAATAAAAAATGTTCCAACCTGTCTAATATCTTGTTTAGATTTAAATAAATTAAAGTGAAATATGGCCAGGCACATTTTCAAGATATGATTGGAACAGTAAAACAATTAGACTACAAATTATGTTGGTATGTTTGTGTTCCTTCAAAAGCATTAACTGCTTGCTGACAGTATAACTTGCATATACAGCAGCATGGCGGCTCTCCTGCCGATCTGGGGCACGCATGCGCGCTGCCGGCGACCTGCTCCCACTGTGAGTTTACACAGTGGGAGCTGATCTGAGGGAACCATGGACTCAATGTTCGCCAGAACCCGCCGATTGGGCAGATAGGCAGATTGCCGTTCTGGCTATTTAAACAAGGCAGATCGCCATTCTGTCAGTAGAGAAGGCATCGACCCCGTGTTCCTGCAAAGCAGAAACATGGATCAGTGCCTTCCCCTAGTAAAAGCACCTCCCACACAATACACAAGCACTGGCTAGGCACACAGATAACCCTTTGATCGCCCCCGAAGTTAACCCCTTCCCAGCTAGTGTCATTAGTACAGCGATAGCGCATATTTTTTAGCCCTGATCACTGTATTTGTGTCATTGGTCCACAAAAAGTCTCAAAAGTGTCAAATTAGTGTCAGATTTTTCTGGCGCAATATCGCAGTCTCACTATAAGTCGCTGATCGCTGCCATTACTAGTAAAAAATAAATAAAAATTCCATAAATATATCTCATACTTTGTAGACGCTATAAAACATTTGTGCAAACCAATCACAATATTAGCCTAAACTGATGAAGACATTTTTTACCTATTATTTTTATTAGATATGTTTTATAGTAGAAATTAAAAAATGTAGGTTTTTTTTTTTTTTCAAAATTGTCTTTGTTTATAGCGCAAAAAATAAAAAAAAGGCAGAGGTGATAAAATACCACCAAAAGAAAGTAATTTGTAGGAAAAAAAAAAAAACAGACATTTTATTTCGGTACAGCATCACACGACAATGCAATTTTCAATTAAAGTAAAAGTAAAGCAGTGTAAAGCAGTGCCTGGTCATGAAGAGGGGGATCTGCTGGAGCTCAAGTGGTTAAAGAGATTCTTTTATCTGTTCGAAAAAAAAATAATAAAAAAAAAGTCAGCAGCAACAAATCCATCCATTTTCCTACTTAAGACAAAATAAGAATTCTTATCAAAAATCTTAGGGGATGTTCTGAAACCATTAGCCCAAGTCTTGATGGTTCACCTAATATTTCTTAGGACACAGCACCTTAACTTTAATCAAAATGCTACCACAGAAGATTTTAATATATCGCTGAAAAATAGTTATATCATTGGTCTCTTTATTGTATAACCTGTTTCATTGCTACCTTTACAATGCATACAATGTAATTTTTCCTGCAGTCCTCTTGTAAGTAAATATAAATATAAATATAGAAAAAAAAAAAAAACAACTCTGCAAAAAAATAAATAAAAATTAAACTTCGCAGCCTCCCTGGTTACTAAGAGCTATACTTTTGTTTCTCATGTTCAAAGGAATACCTCAAACTGTCCAAATACTGTATAACCTACATTCATTTATCAAGGTGATGGTTAGAAAGTAATGCTGAAAACTGCTGTCTGAACCAGTAGTTGAAAAATCTGTGATATGCTTCTACTATTATCCCCATGTGCTATACCAATTCACTGTTCTAGGCTTGATAAAATAATAAAAAGGTTTAAAGCTCAACAAAATGTGCGTTGACAAGAGCAAAATTCAATCTCAATCTCTTCTTCTTACAATGGAATAACTACAATATGAAACTGATTAAATTATGCTTGGCTGAATAATAGCATGGCACTTCTTTTGTTCAATCCACTCTGCATCTACGCATCCACTGCAGCTCTCATCTTCAGCCATAGATAGGAGGTAACAGGAGGCATAAACTATACAGTATAATAAAACTGTGTGCTGTACAGTAAAATATAATTTAGAATAATGAATAAATACAGGTAGTGCCAAATGCCAAAGCATCTGGTATGAGCTGAAATGTGTTGTCTGCCCATTTCTTGCTATTATTTTATGACCCTAAGCAATTTAATGTACCACAAAACACTTTCTGTAATGCGGGATTGTAATTCTGCTGCAGAAAACCCCACTGGGAGAGACTTTCCCATATTGTCACTTTCTGTAACACTGCTTGACAGCTAGCACTGATAACTCTGCAAAGATGTAGTGCTTGGATTCTTATTCCTTAAATTTTTACTAATGCTTTTAATGGGTTGTGTTACGCTATACTGGGTTACATACTACAGCATAGCGTACACAGATCAGTCATAACTTTCTAACCACTGACAGGTTAAGTGAATTACATTGATTATCTTGTTACAATGGCATCTGAAAATCAGTGGGTATATTAGGCAGCAAGTAAACATGTTGTCCCTGAAGTTGTGTTGAAAGCAGAAAAAAGATGCAGTTAGTTGTGTACAGTATGGGGCCGTGTAGCCAAAGACTTGTCAGGGTGCCCACGCTGACCCATGTCCACAGCCAAAAGTGCCTACAATGGGCACATGAGCATCAGAACTTGACCACGGAGCAATGGAAAAAGGTAGCCTGGTCTAATGAATTATGTTTTCTTTTACATCATGTAAATGGCTGGGTGTATGTGCATCGCTACATGAGGAAGAGATGGCACCAGGATGCAGTATGGGAAGAAGACAAGTCATGGAGGAAGTGTGATGCTTTGGGCAATGTTCTGCGTGGAAACCTCCTGCCATTCTTGTGGATGTTATTTGACACGTATCACCTACTTAAACAGTTTTGCTGACCAAGTACAACCCTTCATGGAAATGGTATTTCCTGATGACAGTGGCCTCTTTCAGCAGGATAATGCCACACTGTCACACTGCAAATATGGTCCGAGAATGGTTTGTGCAACACAACAAAGAGGTTGAGGTTTTGACTTGGCCCCCAAGTTCTACAGATCTCAATCCAATCGAGCATCTGTGGGATGTGCAAGAAAAAAAAAAAAAAAAGTTTGATCCATGGGAGCCTCACCTCACAATTTACAGGACTTAAAGGATCCCCCACTGATGGCTTGGTGCCAGATTTCACAGCATACATTCAGTGGTCTAGTAGAGTCCATGCCTCGACTGGTCATGGCTGTTTTAGCAACAAAAGGGGGGGGAACCTACTCAATATTAGGTGGGTGGTCATAAAGTTATGGCTGATCGGTGTGCAGACAAGAGAATGTATATTAATTAATACATAATTATAAGGGTCCTTTCACACTGGGGCAGTTTGCAGGTGCTATTGCGCTAATAATAAAACAGACCCGAACAAACGGACCCGAAACAGCTGCTGCGGTCTCTCCGGTGTGAAAGCCCAGAGGGCTTTCACACTGGATCGGTGCGCTAGCAGGACAGGAAAAAAAGTCCTGCTAGCAGCATCTTCGGAGCGGTGAAGGAGCGGAGTATACACTGCTCCTTCACCGCTCCTGCCCATTGAAATCAATGGGACAGCGCGGCTATACTGCCAGCAAAGCGCCTCTGCAGAGGCGCTTTGCGGTGGTTTTTAACCCTTTCTCGGACGCTAGCGGGGAGTAAAACCGCCCCGCTAACGGCCGAATACCAACGGTAAAGCACCACTTACAATAGCGGCGTTTTACCGACGCCCCCGCCCCAGTGTGAAAGGGCCCTAACGCTTTAAAAGTTACTCTGTCACCATTCTACAAATGAAAAAAAAGCTGCATGGGAAAAAAAAGGATTAATAATCACATTTTGAATGGATAGACAGGTTAGGTTAAGGGCTAAGTGGTTAGCACTTCCACCTAACAGCACTAGGATTGTTGGTTTGAATCCCAACCACAACACTACCTGCCTGGAGTTTGAATGTTCACCCTGTGCCTGCGTGGGTTTCCTCACACATTCTGGTAGGTTAATTGGCTCCTTTATTGTGTATGCATCAATGTGATATAGGGACCTTAGATTATAAACTCCTTAAAGGGCAGGGACTGATGTGAATAAATAAATCAATAGAAATATATATATATATATATATATATATATATATATATATATATATATATATATATATATATATAGTGCCTTGAAAGGGTATTCATACCCCTTGAAATTTTCCACATTTTGCCAAGTTACAACCAAAACGTAAATGTATTTTATTGGGATTTTATCTGATAGATCAACACAAAGTTGCACATAATTGTGAAGTGGGTGGTGGGGGGGGGGCGTTTATTTCCGTTCCACTTTACTCTGATACCCCTAACTAAAATCTAGTGCAAACAATTGACCTCAGAAGTCACCTAATTAGTAAATAGGGTATACCTGGGGGTAATTTAATCTCAGTATAAATACAGGTGTTCTGTGAAGCCCTTAGAGGTTCGTTAGAGAACCCTAGTGAACAAACAGCATCATGAAGGCCAAGGAACACACCAGACAGGTCAGGGATAACGTGGAGACGTTTAAAGCAGGGTTAGGTTATAAAAAAAAAAATCCCAAGCTTTGAACATCTCACAGAACACTGTTCCATCCATCATCCGAAAATGGAGAGTATGGCACAACTGCAAAGCTACCAAGACATGGTTGTCCACCTAAACTGACAGGCCGGGCAAGGAGAGCATTCATCAGAGAAGCAGCCAAGATGCCCGTGGTAAATCTGGAGTTGTGCCATACTCTTTCCATTTTCAGATGATGGATTGAACAGTGCTCTGTGAGATGTTCAAAGCTTGGGATTTTTTTTTTTTTTTTTATACCCTAACCCTGCTTTAAACGTCTCCACAACTTTATGCCAGACCTGTCTGGTGTGTTCCTTGGCCTTCATGATGCTGTTTGTTCACTAAGGCTCTCTAACGAATCTCTAAGGGATAAGGGTATTTATACTGAGATTAAATTACCCCCAGGTGGACTCTATTTACTAATTACGTGACTTCTGAAGTCAATTGTTTGCACTAGATTTTAGTTAGGGGTATCAGAGTAAAGTGGACTGAACACAAATGCACGCCACACTTTTCAGATATTTTTTTTTTTTTAAATTAGAAAACCATTTTTCATTTTCCTTCCACTTCACAATTATGTGTCACTTTGTGTTGGTCTATCACATAAAATCCCAATAAAATACATTTACATTTTTGGTTGCAACATGAAAAATGTGGAAAATTTCAAGGGATATGAATACTTTTTCAAGGCACTGAATGCATTGTGTGTGTATATATATATATAAAGCGCTGAGTAAATTGATGGCACTGCATCAGTACCTGTACATAAGTACCTGTAATAAAATACTGCAGGCTGAAAAATCTTCTGCATCGGACACACGTCTGGGGTTTATGGATACCTGGTCCTGCTCAAGCACTGGAGTTTTATCTACTGGCCCCTGTGTCTGTGACTTGTAGCGATGGAGGGTAAATAACAATATCTCTTCAATACAGGGAACACTGTTGTCATGGGCAGCAGAACGGGTGGCGAGTATTAAAAGACTTCTTTTCCATGTAGCATTTTAGATTTCATTTTGGTGTGACAGCGTCCCCTTATCTTATAATTAAAAAAAAATGTATTAAACCAACGTAAATCACTAACTACAGGCAATCACAAGAAAAGAATAAAGGAGAATTAGGGTATGATTTATTAGCAACCTCTTTTGCCAAGACTGGATACGTTAAGTGTTCATTTGAAAATTCCCCCCGCAAGTTGCGTCTGACTTTAGAGACAAACAGAAAATTCTTAGCTACCACCTTTTAACAATTAACAACTTCATCATCAATCTAGGAGAAACCTGCAGTAATCTTTGGGATGCCTTGTTCTTTTTTGTGTACTTTTCAGTGCCAACAATTGTTTGTAGTGTACCATGAAGAATAGTTGGACGTCAAGTAGGCAATGTTTTGTGATACTCTGCAGTCCTTATGTGGAAGACAAGCATGAGTATTCTTAATATTTAAAACGACAGCATGATATACTGTACTACACTGCAGTAAATTCCTCAAATGGGGAGTAGTGAAGTTAGTAATTGAGAAGATTTACTGTAAGTATGGTCGCGCCTATGACTTTTTCATCTCTCTCTCATCTCAAAAAAAAAGGTACTGCTCTTTGAATCCCGACTTGCAATACAGTTTTTCTTTATTTAATTTTTTTTTTATTTAAAGCTGAACTCTTTAAATACAAAAGTAAAAAATTCTCCCTTGCAGTGGAGCTGCCCCACATAGCAAGTGTTAAATGCTTGTTTATCTGAAAAAGCAGTTTACTTACCTGATCCTCCACTCATGAAGGCTCCTCCGTGCTGCAAGACGGGTCTCCCGTAGCCTCTTCTCTCCTATGCTCTTTGTACCTCAGATAACATGCACATAATTCCCCTTTCACTAGATGCCATAATTGATGACAATATAGTTCAATGATTACTCTGTACAAAGTAGACAACACAATGCTTCTACTAGCATATTCAGGTCTTAAATGTTCACATTGTTAATGATGTGACAAGGTCAGCGACAAGGAGGGATAGAGCATATTAGGATGATGTCAACTAATTTGTACCTGGAGTAGAGTAGAATTTCTTATTTTATGTAGCCTTTTACATAAGTCTGTGTTTACTGAGGACCCCTGGTGTGAATCACTTATCAATTATCCCTTGAAATGTGTTCCTTTACTACCAGTAAATCAGTATACTTATTGTAAAAAGAAGAATACAGGAAGTAAAGTGGTGTCTTAGTTCCCACTTAATTTCAGCCTGATGTGGAGATTTCATGTTCAAAATAATATAGAAGGTTAAATAGTTTAGGAGGGTTGGGAAATAAATAGTGGATTTGTATTTCAAATAAAACTCTTACCTTAAAAGTAATGGTAACAAAGAATATGTTTTAAACTTCTAGAAAAAGGCTACCGCATTAGAAGGGTTCCATAGTAATGGAGGTGTTGGTTGGGTTGATAACAAAATCTCAATGTTTGCATTCCCTGTTCCTCTTAGCGCAGAAGCATGCACCTCCTGACATCTTTCACTGGAGTTACTTCCGGGTTCGCAAGAGCCACCAGTCACAACATGGGCCCTGAAAAAAAAACGACTCCACGGGCCTGATTTTTTAGTGCACATGCGCCGATGACGTCGGCAGCAGCGCATATAGTGAATATCTCCTACATTGTGAAAGTTTACGAGATATTTACAATACCTACGGGTAAGCCTTATTATAGGATTAACTGTAGGTACAAGTGGTGTAAGAGTTTACAACCACTTTAAGTGACAATGCTGCCGATTTCCTCAAACCTTTAGCGGTCCCTGCACATACCAGACATCATCACCCGGTATAGGAAGTTTCCCATTACTGAAAATGTTGTACCTCTCTTTAGTAGATCATGTGATATGTAGGAGCCACAAATAAGGAGTTCAACAGCATTGTTACCAAGTGCCAGGTCCATTCTGGGGGTAATGCAGAGAGTTTGTGATAACACAAAACGGCACCCACCTCTGCACAGTTCCAGTTATTTATATACAAATAAAGATACACACATCAGCACAGGCACCTAATGATGCAACCATGTGGGACTGTACCCACAGACAGCGACATGCTGTACAGTCGGTCAACTGCTTCTACTAGACAGGTCCCCCTCTGTAAACCCTTTGGTACACAGGAATGAGTCAAAAATACCTCCTACCCTGTCCGATTGGCACATACCAGAAGATTATAGTGGCTTATACTTTATAGATCTATGAATCAAAACCAGTATGTATATGGTTTATCAATTGTATTGGCTTTTTTTTTTATAATCCTTTAGCTGAAGATCAAGTACCATCTAAATCCAAAAAACACTGAAAGGTTTGCCAATTTTTTTTTCACAACTGTATACGACATCACAGTTGCAGGTTGCAGAAAATAGCAGCCCAAACATGCAAGCTTGATCTAAACATAAAAAAAGGCCAAAGTCAATATTGTTCCTGTATTATAAAAACGAATTGCTTGAGTACAAGTTCATATTCAAGCCTTCACTAGCGGTGCTCCTTGAAGAGCAATCAGCATTTAGAACGCTCTTTAGAGAGCATTTGATAGGCAGCGAGGAGACATTGTTATGCCACCTCACCTCCTACCTTAATCCCTTGAACCCCACACTAGCGCACCACAACTTACTGTTGGGGGTGCGAGTTTTTGATGCCCAATTTAGTAGAATAGGTAGCATTCAGTGGGTGGTACTGCCCTATGAATTTTCCACAGCATGTGCCATGTGTACACCCCTTCCAAGTAGTAGTGGTTGGGGGGGCAGTAAAACCCATTATGCAACTGCATGATTTTACCATCCACCAACTGCTATGGTAAACAAGTTTTTAGAGTAACAGCCATTTTTGTCATCATGCTATACAACAATATATGAAGAAAAACACTACAGGTCAGGAGGGAAAGCAAACATTTTCTACATTTCAGAATATAAATGATACTATAGCTGACAATATTCTTCTCTTGCCTCGCATTCACAGCTGACAGCTCAAATTCATAGAGGTCATTCTAAAACATTACAATAGTGGCTTTGGATATAATGATCATTTCAAGCCAATTCCAATTATGCATACTAAAAAAAAAAAAAAAAAGACAGACGTTTGCACCCTATTCCCTGAATTTTTTTAGAATAAGGACAGTTATAAGCTCAGAAACTTTTAGGAGGCAGGTAGTCATGTCTTTTGCTTTGTTATATATGTAGGTATGTTTGAATGAATGTTTACTGCATTTGTGTCATTTTTTTCCCACAAATAGAGCTTTCTTTTGGTGGTATTTAATCCCCTCTGCGGTTTTTATTTTTTGCGCTATAAACAAAAAAAAGAGCGACAATATAAAAAATATATGTATATTTTTTACTTTTTGCTATAATAAATATCCCCCAAATTAAAAGAATACAAAAATTTCTTCATCAGTTTAGGCCAATATATATTCTTCTACATAATTTTGGTAAAAAAAAAAAAAAATTGCAATAGGCGTATATTGATTGGTTTGCGCAAAAGTTAAAGTGTCTACAAAAACTATGGGAAGGATTTATGGCATTTTTTAATTTTTTATGGCATTTTTTTTTTTATACCAGTAATGGCGGTGATCTGTGATTTTTAGCGGTACTGCAACATTGCGATGTACAAATCGGACACTTTCAACACATTTTTGGCACCATTGACATTTATACAGCGATCAGTGCTATAAATATGCACTGATTACTGTCTATATGTCACTGGTAGGGAAGGGGTTAACACTAGGGGGCGAATCAAGGGGTTAAATGTGTGTTCCCTAGATGTGTTCAAACTGTATGGGGATAGGACTGACCGGGGGGAGGAGACATATCATTGTTCCTACTTAGTAGAAACAACAATATGTCTCCTCTCCCCTGACAGAACAGGGATTTGTGTTCTTACACACACAAATCCCCGTGCTGGCTCTCGCATCGGGCCCTCGGGCAGGTCTTAAGGGGGAAGACGTACCCATACGGGGTTCCACCCAGCGGTGTCATTCTGCCGCAGTATATACACGTGAGCCGGTCGGGAACCAGTTAAACTGAAGTTAAATATCTGATTTAACATATCTGGGAACTGATTAGGCTGCATTGATGGGCACGGACCCTTATTTTGCTTCACAGTTCTTTGTTTCAAATTTTATTTTTTTTCCTGAAACTTCCCTCTTAAAGTGAAGGTGCGTGTTATACACCGATAAATACGGTATATCCAAATAACACGCCCAAGTTCATCCTTAGTCCTGAGTGGCGCTCGGGGATTCGTTGGGGGCCACAAAGGATAGAATAGATACAAAAAAAAATAAATATATTATATATATATATATATATATATATATATATATATAATAATTTAATAATTTATAATAATTTATTTATACACACAGAGAAACAGAGAATTCCTGAAAACACTAAGACCAAATTTTAATGGTTCAAAGAATTTCAGGCAAAATGGTCGGCCCTCACGCATGTTCACGTCATCAAATCTGGTCCTCTTTGAAAAAAGTTTGGACACCCCTGTTTTAAGCTAATAAGCGGTGTAATAGTCCCTGTCACTGGGAAAAGGGATGGGATCTCTAACCCTGTGTCCATGTCTTATGGAGAGCCAGCAGGTTGTGTGCCCAGGTGCACACAGCCCATATAACGAGGGGCTAGTGAGAGCAGAGAGTGGAGGAAGGTGGAGTGTGTGTAGCTTGTTGCTACTGCTGTGTGAAGACAGACCTGTGTCTGGAGAGTGGTCTGCCCTGCGGGAGTCTGCAGCCTATGTAAAGGGGATTCTTTGCCCAGGGACTGGGAAAGGCTGGCCAGCCTTGAGAGTCGGGGAGACTGAGGAAGCCAGTGAGTCCAGGGGGCTGTAAAGAATTGGCAAATCGGTTGAGAGCAAGCAGAGGAACTGCTGACAAGAGAGCCAGGTGGCTTGGTATGTTTTCCTTATTTTTTTGGAGTGCCTAATGAAGTTAAACCCCTGCGTGGGAATCCTGAATGGACCTTTTTGCTTTTGTTTTTCGGTTTAATAAACGTGGGCTACCAGGCCCTTAACTATAATGCCTGTCTGAGGTGGACTCACTGCACTAAAAACGCATTTATCGCTTGAGCTAAATACCCCAAACATTACAGCGGTAAAAGTAGTACTGAATACTGAAAGACTAAAGCTGGATACACACTATACAACTTAAGTTGTTACATTTCCTTTAGATTTACCCTTAACTATATAATGCTAGGGCCTGCCTCAATGCATACAAATTTAAAGTGTTTAGGTTTGATCTCATATTATATGGTTTTGGTAAATCTAAAGGTAAAAATCTGAAGAAAATTGTATAGTGTGTATCCAGCTTTAGTTTGGCAAGAGAAAACCAATTCAATGCAATCTCACTGCAGCTGATTGTGTGGCCTAATGCCAAACCATCTGGTCAGATGATCTTATCTGATGGGGAGGGTCAACCAATGAAAACTATTATGTTCGGTTTCATCAAAATCTTATCACCAAATTTACTATAGGATTTGGTTATGTGATTGATTGTAAAATGACGTAACAGTTTTTTTTTTTCGTTTTTTTTACAGAAAACCTAAACAAACAATTTAAGGCTTCTGCTGCACTTGTGAGTTTCAGAGTAGGTGATCTCATTCCGATGATAGACCCATTTTATTCCAAGATTATTAGTTTAAATCGCAGTAAGTGAGAGATCAGATATCACTTACGTAATATTTATCATCCATTTGATTGTAGGCAAGCTTTACAACTCCATATGAGCCCTATAACAAACAAAAAACACATTTCGAGTTACTACTGCATATCATATTCCACATTTTACAGATTTTACATTGCTAGACATTTACACAAGGATTCATTAACATAAAATTCATTATGCCTCTCAAGACCTGCTTCTATTTTTAATACTGAATCAATCTTCTGTTCATTGGCGCAATAACGTTCACCAACCATTGGGTGTTCTTAGTGTACAAAGGCCACCAGCTGCCCTATGACAGCAACATTTTGAGCTCATATGTTCCAAATTATTTTCACAGGTTTTTTTTTTCTGACAATCCACTTTATTTGTTGCAGCTTAGATAGATTACAACATCTTGGAAGTTTGCATAAAACCCAAATATAGATTAAACCAGCATTAGCACATGCTCTTATACTCACCAACAGAAAAATTAAAATTACTTGCTTGTATAATGAAGAGTTGAAGCTGTTATAGCCTCAAAGGGTGGGCCAACTCAATATTGAACCCTACAGACTAAGACTGGGTTGCCATTAATATTCATGTGGGTGTACATCCCAATACTTTTGGTAATATAGTGTACGTAAACATTTAGAAAACAAAAACCTGCCATTGGGAATATTAGGTATATCTGCTTTCAGATGGGCAGTTGGGTGCGGTAAAAATGGGGAGGCTGAGCCCCAGTTTTACTGTCACCCAGCCACCCACTCAAACTATAAAATAACAGCCGGATATGCTGTTTACATATCATGGCTGTGGAATTTTTAATTCTGGGTACAGTTTGAGCTCTGCTTGCCAAACGCATCCATTAAGTTCCATTGGTGTCAGGAATCCTATGCAATACACATGATTGCGGCACGGTAGTGTGGCATTATAGGGTCAAATCCAAGATGACTGCCAGGAAAACCAAGGTTGTGGATGGCTCTGCATGATCTGAAGTTGGGAGAGGGCACCCTGAGGATGGGAGTTCTACTTTGGGCATTGTCTTACAGGTGTTGCAAAATGCTGCCCCCTGCATCTCCTTACCACATTTGTGACATAAAGAGGATCCTGCAAGCCTTCTCCTGTCTGGCATGCTGCCCCATCAGTGCCCACCAGGCTCAGATACCATAGGGAATGCCTCCTCCCCACCCCAGCAGGGGTACTTACAGTCCCAGGGGCAGAAATAAATGGTTTGTAAGCTTCAGCAGCAGTAGGGCATCTTGAAGATGGAGTGCAGAAATTTGTGGCAACAGCAGAACAGTGATACACACTAGTGTTGGTACATATACCTACACATGTAGAACATAACTGGAAGTTTAACAGCTGCCACACTGCCCCTTCCTGGCCTCCTTGCGCTCACAATGGCAGTCAGGGAAAAAGCCCGGCATAAATATGGCACTACTCCCCAGGCCCTTCAGGTTTTTCGCTATTCCCTGGGTCTTCAGGGTCACCAGAGAGAGGTAGTAGTAAATGCAAATCACAGAGCAAAATTGTCCTAATGCAAGCTCTTCTCCAATTAGCAATTAGTGAGGTAGTAACCCCACTAAAGGGAAACAGCCAGCCACATTTCTTCACACAAAAATGTCATAAAGGAACAGATGCCCCACATAATAATTCCTGACCCCAGCCCTAGCAAGTAACCCCAAACTAAGGAGAACCCTTTAGCATCTTCTCCCTGCCTTCAGCAGAAATTGCTAGGAGTCACAGCTGTTTACCATAGTACTGCAAACCACCCCTGGCTAGAGCTGAAGTGCTACAGGCCTTATAGGGGGGACACTGACAAACCAACAGTTTGGCAGGTCATATGTGCCCCTCCCAGGGCATAAACACCAGCAGCTGCTCATTAGGATGGAGGGCCACTGCATGAACCTGCACGGTGCTAGGAACTGCATGCACGCAATGACTGCAATTGGAGGTATCACCAGGATCTTTATTATTAGGCCTATCACCCAACCAGCATGCTTGAAGAAAGCAAAGGATCCTAAGATTTCCAAAGAGAAAAATGATATGTGCTAACTAATACAAAGTATGTTAATGACTGAATGTCCACACCTGTGGACGGAGTTTTTGTCACTAGTAGGGGCTGTCCCCCTGAACAAAAGAGAAAATAGGATTTTTTTGTACTCTCCATAAAACCCTTTTTTCTGCGTTTATAGGAGGACACAGCACCGACCCCTCTGGCTGTCACATGTGTAAATACTTTTGTTTCTGTTATTTGCACTACTGTGCCATGTAACTGAGCTTCCACAGCTGTGGAAGCAGTTTTGGTCATCAGCAGGGGCTTTTCCCCTGGACTGTATTTTGTTGCATCAAGTGCAACGCCTGAAGGTGCCGATATACCCAGTTGATGACAATCCAAAGCAGAGCTGTGCCCTCCAATGAATGATAGAGAAACACACCTATGCTCTTGTTAGAAAATACAAAGAATGTTTTTTTTTTTCTTTCCAGAATAAAATGATTTTTGCATTTTTTACTTTCTATACAAAGACTGATCAATTCAAGTTTCAAACCTTACTGGTACAGTAAATACTGAATACAGGTTGCTAGGCACCATATTAATAATACACAGCATTTTCACTGCTGTACAAAAGAGACATAAAAAAATCTAAGCCATTTTTCAAAACTAAGTTCTGTACTGCATTCCCTAATTTCATAGCAGATTATTTTCAAGGCATTCTAGCCAAATAGAGGTCATTTTAATAGGTCAGAACTGGCTGAACACAGCGATCAGATACGATTACACCTAGCGTAGAGGTGATTGTAGCCATATTGGAGCACTTGCAACAACACAGTTGTGTACTATTCATGATACTTTATTTGCACCAACAGGTAAATATTCAGTCCAAGGTCTACCATCCCCTTCTTGGTTCAAAAAGTACTAATTTAAAAAAAAAACAAAAAAAAAACAAACAAAAACAAACAAAAACACTTTTGCCAAAAATGCACACAAAGCGAAAAAAGTGAGAAAGTTTGTGAAATAAGTAGTACAAAAGTGGTTTATGGGATAGTCCTACATTACATAATCATAGCATTATTCTGAAATGTTTCCCAAGACAATTCTAAAATGTTGTTTTTGGAATAATGCAAGGTGGAGTTATTTACAAGCAGGGCCCTCTGATTCCTCCTGTATTGAACTGTATTTTAACTGTACTGTCTACCCTCAAGTTGTGAAGCGCTGCGTAAATTGTTGACGCTATATAAATCCTGTATGATGATAATAATCCTAAAATTAAAGATGTGGGGTTTCAAAACAGTTTATTTCTTTTTACGTTAAATAAAAAATAAAGGATACAGATAAATGGAAACAAAAACATGACAAAAAAAAAAAAAAAAAAAACACACACACAGAGTAAACCACTATCCTCTTATTTAACTAGTCTAACTCTTTGGACAAACTATGTACTTGTGTACGTGTAAGTGTGAAATGTGAAATATTAAGCACAAGCTGATGGCTGCAGTAGAAACCATCAGCCTGTGTCAGTTTTACTCAGCCAGCTCCCAGGTTGAACGTGATGTATAGCTGCCGATCACTTTCACAGTGCGTGTAGCGTGGTGTCTGCCCCATGCCAGCATTCTTCCAGGATATTAAAGCAACAGATTATTAAGCAAAGATGTTAGCTAAAAATACAAGTTCATTTTAGGGCACATAACCGCAATATACTGTATTTCTAAATTTTTTGTTAAATTAAAAAAGAGGAGGTTGAGCCGAGTAAATAGATGCCATACATGTCAAACCTTAAAATTGTGCACGCCCATATAAAACACCCTGGATGCACGTGTTTATATTCGTATGTTTATGTACATGGGGGTGGGGCAGGCAAATTTTTTTTTTTTTTTAGGGGGTGTGTTTAAGAGCTTGGGGAATTTGTATTTTTTTTACACTTTTTTCACTTCTGTATAAAACCCCCACTGCTGCCGACGTATTACATATACTGGTGGCAGTAAAAGGGTCAATTGGAGCAATGTTCTGTGACACAGGCAGAGGGAAAAAAGTATTCAAACTCTTCTTATCAGGGAAAACTTTTATGCTGGTATTTATTTTTTTGACAGAGTCTCTGTCGAAAAAATTTTGGAGGGGTGGGTATTAAAGTGAACATATCAACTAACAATGTATGCATTGTTAGTCAATATGTTCACTTTAATACCCACCCCTCCAAAATCTTTTGTTATTCTCCTGTCACTCTGTTCAGCTGCCTGAAGTGAAGAAAATAGCTGGTAGCAGTATGGTTACAGTATGAAGAAACTTTTATTTTTTATCTATTTTTTTTTTATATAGAATTAACAAGTCGCTCAGGGTTTAACATATTGTACATTCACATGAGTCCCTGCCTTCCAAGGGCTTGCAATTTAAAGTTGTCAGATTTATACATGCACATACCAAGGCCAAATAAGACAGGAACCAATTACTAACCAGCATGTCTTTGGAGTGAGTGAGGAAACCCATATAAGCACAAGGAGAATATGCAAACTTAATGCAGGTCGTGCCCTAGTTAGAATTCAAACCGAGGAACCTAGTGCTGCAGGCATACTGTAAATGCCAACTAAGCCACTGTGCTTCCCAACATATGACAACTGCATATGACAGCTCTGGGCAAATCACTAAGCATCAGTGCTGTCGCATGAGTATAGTTCATATTCATGTTGTAAAGTACAGCACAAACTCTTGGCGCTATATAAATTCGCATTATAACATTAATAATGTCTAAACTACAACTTGAGTGTCCTAACACAGGGTGGTTTCTCCTACGCCCAGCAGAACAGCTAACAAAAGATGAGCAGTTTGTAAAAAGTGGTTTGCTAAAGCCTAAGTACACACAGGCCGAATGTCGGGCAGCATCAGCCAATTCAATAGAAACCGCCCGGCATTCGGCCTGTGTGAAAGGCAGCCGGTCTGACAGAAGCCAGCCATTCAGCCTGCTTCTGTGGAAGGGTATGGCTGAAAAAAGTCTGCCAACTAGCTCCCGATCAGCGCTCTCAGTTAGTACAGCGGCTCCGACCCGAGCTGTCAGTTTTTTTTTTTACTAAAAAAAAAAAAAAACCGTAGTAGTGTGAATAGCCTAGAGGGAGATCAGAATATATACACTTTATGTTTGCCTTTTTTAACTCTCTAGAATAGGCTAACAATGGGAATTTGTAAATAATCAACAGCAGCTTCATGAGAATTAACTGCTTATCCTGATAATAATAGCACTTGATTACACTTTCTATATATAGATTTAAACACATGCAAGCATGTAACAAACCAGATATTCTTAGAATTATATTTATTTGTATCATCACAGGGTGGTACTGTGGATACTAAAACATCTGAAATGTGCCACGTCCTGATTACCACGCTGGGTGTGGTGGATGGTCTAAGCGGGTGCTCTCTACAATTGGGCTGCCTGACCCAACATTTCAAATCCACAGTTACTAGACATGATCTGTGTTATGCTACCTTGCTACTATATTCTGGGCGTATTATGATGTGATACAGTGGTTAACTACCAATGGGTCCTGGTTCAATAGTGCCCTTATTCTTGTTGGATTATTAAAATATTTGGTGACATAACCCCACAGTCTCCGTTGTGGCCTGGACATCCTTTTACTATACTCTTTTATCAAACAATCTCTATCATGATGAATACATTATGCCTTAGCTCCTGAAGAAGTGCTACGCATGTAACATGTAGAGCCGAGCCACAGCACGCCTTAACCAAATCTACACCAAGCTCGTTGGACCATTGTCAATCATCTAGGGCGTTTCACACGATTATATACAGTGCAATTTTTGGTGTAATCGGTGGTGTGAATGCTAATATCTAGGCAATAATTATATTGTGGATTTTTAGCAATGTCTGTACATGTTTTTTTAACCTTTTTTGTAATAAAGAGGTTTAACTTTTAATTTTGTGTACTGGAGTGCCTATAAAGTCCAATTCCAATGTTCTTCACTAGTAAACCGGATATTCTGTTAATTTCTAATCTTAAAAAAAAGAAAAGAAAAGAAAAAAAAAGGCTATAGGCAGGTGCTGCATGCATTATACATTGAGCAAATTTATCGCATGTAAAGGAGCCGGCCGGCATACACAAAAACGAAGCCCGCCCTCCTACTCCAATCGGGTAGTGACGTCACTACGTGGCACGTAGTGACGTCACTACCCGATTGGAGTAGGAGGGCGGGCTTCGTTTTTGTGTATGCCGGCTGGCTCCTTTACATGCGATACTATCGCCTCCTATTTGTATGTGCATTACTTTATTTTAATAAAACCGTTTAGAATTTATTACACTATGGGCAGTTCTTTTTTCTTCTGGGCAATATATTAAATGTGGATGCCGGACGTGGGTCTTGGTGAGCGATCTCCATCATCTGAACACGGTTCCCACTGAGGTCATCAGCAAGCTTAAAGGCCTTGGCTGGGCTATAGCCACCTGCCTTTTTAGCTTACCATCCGGTAAGCTCAATCTACAGCTACGGTGGTCGGGCACTTTATTTGTGGAGGCACACTGTGGTGTTATTATAATCCTTTAGATCTTCAATGGACACTTATTTGTCTTGATGTGAACTGTTTGGACTTTAACTTTAGCGCAGCTTCCCCCATTCCATAGACTTTTCGTGTTATCGCACTGTATGCTGCTGCTGTTTGCTAACATTTTTCAGCGCGGTTTTTTACATTTTCCATATGTTTCTGAATGTCTCTAATGCTCTCATGAGCATCTGTAATTAACTATAGGTACTGTCCGATTAAATAGTGGTTTGGCTGCAATACTGTAGGTCCTGATGGCACCGTATAATGAGCAAATGAACTCCTGAAGCTTACATGAGCATAGTTGTTTAGGTGCAGTGAGACTAATATTCATTCTGTAACAGCTACCAATATCCTAATTTTCTGAAATACTGAATTAAATAAGTACAGGTCAATACATCTTCTGGTCCACTGTAATCCTCAGAAAGAGAAACTGCATAGAACAGAATCACATAAGAGGCTTAAACCAGACGATTACTGCAGCTCTGTATTTTAACTATATCCAGAGTGTTCTAGAATACCTGTCATGTATTAAATCTTATATGGAGGAGCAAGATTTAAGAATAAAAGTGAAGCCAACAAATGCATATGGGAGAATGGCCTACAACCCTATTGTCAATTGTTGATATTTCATTCAAGAAGCAAATGTACATAATGTTTTAATAGCGTTTTTAACCACAAAGAGAAACAAAGCATTCTTTGGACAGAAGTAACCAGACAAAAAAAAGAAAAAAAAAAAAAGCAGCATCATATATAGACTACAAATCTATTCACTCATTACAGAAAAACACAATAATGTAATTTAGTTTATAGAATGCAAGAGTAGGAATTTTTCAAACTGCACTGCTTCTAATCTTACGTACGTACCATTTACCAAGATGGCACATAAAAATCAATTTGGTTCAGGTGTGTTTTTAAGCATAACTAAAGGCAAAACATTTTTATTTTTATTATTTTGGATAGAGTGGAGAGGTATTAGAACACCTGTCAGGTTTTTATTGCTGCCTGTGTTCCTATTAGGGAGTCATGTTTACCATATCATCAAAGAAGTAAAAAAAAAAAAAAAAAAAATCCCAAATCTTGGGTTGTCCCCAGAACAGGAATAGAGGGGAAATCTTCCAATGGGGACAATAGTTCTGATGACCCTTGGGAAAACTAGGGATTCCCTCACTTTGGAGAGAATTCCTCAAACTTCCTGTTGTGGTTATGGGACAGGAAGTGAAGGGAAATCTCCACAATGGGACATAGATGCCAAAAGAGAAAAAAAATGACAGGGGTTAACCCTCCATTAATCTAGCCAACAAAAAATAAAGTTTTGCCCTTAGTTCTACGTTAACATTGTAACATTGTAGTAAAGTACTCCTTAGTGCATTAGTGTGGAATGTTCTGCCCAAGACTGCATCTGGATCTATATGTAACTTGTGTTATTCAATCTATCTGGACAAACAATACACGACAGATATTTAAGTTTTTAACATTTATGGAATACTCACTTTGCCAATTTCAGTTTGCAGTTTGTACTGGTTCAATTGCACACAATCCTAAAAAAAAAAAAAAAAAAAAAAAAAAAGTCATCAGTCCAGAAAAAAAGATAGTAACAATATCAGCAAACAACTATTACTTTTAAAATATAATTTGAAAAGGTCAAGCCAAATTTTTACAATTTTCTTTGTGAGGAGGGTATGGATAATAGGCAGATGACCTTCCAGCTGTGTTTCTGCCCCCACCCTCTCATTTTTATTATGCAAATTGACAGCCCAAATGATAAAAGCCACAAAATTTTCCCTGAGACAAGTCCACTCCGGGCATGCTAACAAGATAAATAGTTCAGCAAAAAGAAAAGAATCAAAGCGGGTCCTGGAAATTAGAATGTTGGAGACACCATAAAAATCAGGTTTACAGAATACATTTGTTTTTTTCAAAATCCAGTTTGGAGAGGGTTTATAATAAGTAGCAATTTACCAGTACTTGGTTTAATTAGTTCCTCACAAAGCTATATTACGTAGTTGTGTGAATTGAAAAGAATTATGAACCTTTTTTCCCCATGGGATAAAAATGTCAGTATCTTCTTTTTGATCATCGGGATGTGTAATAAGTACTGGCAGCTTAGCCTGAATATCATCATGATGGACATCAACCTTTACTGCTTAGGACACTTGTCTGAAGACGAGCACCTAAATCATTGTCAACAATATCTAAAATTAGAATTTATAGATCTCTTATTGACAGCTACAATAGCCTCTCAAGAATGCTTCATGATGGTGTCTAGTAGATGATCAATAGCCTGGTGTGCATGTCTACTTTTCTAAATAAACACATATAAGGGCTCATGCACACAGGGTATTTACATTTTTGCTATTTTTGCTATGAATGCCCTTTATTCCTGGCTGGAAAAAAGCAGCTCGAAAAACACAGCTAAAGCTGCATTTTGCATGCCCATTTGGTGTTAATGCATTCTATTGGCCAGAATATTAATCTTAATTAATATCAAATTAAAGAATATTATTTTGGCCATTAGAATGCATTAGCGTGCAAACGCACCTACATACTTCCAGTGTTCATTTGCATCTATGAGCATTTGTTCTCCTCAAAAAGCTCCTCTCCTGAACATGCTGGTGATGGGTTTTTTTTTACTTTGTAAACGCTCCTCTTCTAATATGCCTGTAAATGCCTATGTGTGCATGGACACAGGTTAACATGAAGGTGCATTTACAGGCAGAAAAAAAAAAAAAAAAGCCAAAGGCCTCTAAAAGGAGCGATTTTAAGCTCAGTTTGCATGAGCTCTCAAGGATGTATGCATGTTTGAACTACAGGTGGCTAAAGCAGGGCTTCAGGGTGATATTTAAAAAAACACTACCAGTGAATGTGGTTATCAATAAAAAAAAAAATCCTAATTACTTTAAATGCAACTAGTAAAAGAAGCTCAGTTTGGCTCGATTTTAGCCTCTTGTAAACCTCTTTACAGCAATACGCTTATTAGGGGAAAGAGAGAGGTCACATGGGCTGACAAGGAACATGTTAATAGGAAAGGGCAGAGGGATGACTTCATCAGTATGTTGTAGCTCCTTCATTGTCTACTCAGGCTAGGGGCAGGTAGGTGACCTAGATGTATTGTTTTACCACAGCAGAGAAAAGTCAGGTCCCCAGGCTGGCTGTGCTGTACGTAGGGTTGTGAAAATCTCAGTTGGGGATATAAAAAATTAAAAATAAGTAAAAGACAGTCCCTATATACAGCATGTATTCCTAGTGTGCATTTAGCTGTTGCTTGGACTTCGGATTTAATATTTATTTTTAGTAACCTTCTAATTTTCCAGTGAAATAGTAAAATTGTTATAGGCAATGCTAACAAATGGTCAAAAAAAGAGTAGAAGCACAATTTGTGAATTAAATTCAGTAACAGTACAGTAATAGAAGGGAAACCTTCCAAGGGGATCACAAAATCTGGTCACCTTGGTGACACCCTGTGAGCTTTTCTCACACTTCCTGTTTTGACTATGGGATATAAAGTGAAGGGAAATCTCCCAAAAGTGTACAAGTACACCGTACATGTGGCACTCCTAGGAGAAGTGCAGAGTAACTTAGTCCATTGGAACCTTCATCTGTATCTGTACACCCTCAACAGGGTATAGGAAGGGATGAGGCAACAGGATGGACGGATGAGAGATTAATCGATGGATGGATGGCTGAGCAGGGGTAAGGACCAAGACAGGAACCTCTGAAGCTCCCGCAGAAGATCTGGGTAGGATCACCTCAATGCAAAAGAAAAAGAACAGCAGGGCACTGAGGTCAAATAAAATCAAATAACAAAATCACTTTATTAAAATAAGCAGCACGCTTACATTGAAGTTAGCATGAAACAGCATGGATGAGGAACACCTGAGACCAAGCAGCTGTTATCAGGGTGAGGCTGTAGGCATCACTGAGCAGAGACCAAGGATGACAATGTGTAAGCCAGCTCAAGGTATGGATATTAGCAGCAGCATTCTCAGCCGCACACAAGCTGTCAAAATGCCTGTTGGAAGTTGGGAGAGAGAGTGTGCATGATGTGTTTCCAGGGACTTCACCCCCTTTTTCCCTTCACTGTCCATGCATTTGAAAAAGAGGGCAAAGTCCCTGGAAACCTGTTATGCACACCCCCTCTCCTGACAGCCACAAGGAATTTTGACAGCGGTCATCCTCGTGTGGGGTTGAGAATGCGGCCGCTAATATCCATACCTTGAGCTGGCTGGCACCCCGTCATCCTTGGTCTCCATTTACTCAGTGATGCCTATAGCCTCACACTGATCACAGCTGCTTGGTCTCAGGTGTTCCCTATCCATGCGGTTTTATGCTAACTTCAATGTAAGTGTGCTGCTTATTTGAGTGATTTTTTAAACTGACCTCAGTGCCCTGCTGTTCTTTTGCTTCTGCATTAAGGGAAAGCTCCCCAATGGGGCAAACAACAAAAAAACTGTCAGGGATTATAACCCTCCCTTACTCCATCCAAAAACAGAAAAAAAAAAGTTTTGCCTTTACTTCCACTTTAGGAAGTAGGTATAAAAAGGTACTCATATATATTAAGTTCATCATATACCTCAGTTTTTTACATGTTTGTAAAAATAATTTGTCAATGTGTATAAACGGAAAACTGGAATGCACCTTTATCAAGAGAAAGCTGCACTGCTTGGAATGAAAACATTCTCAAATGTGAATACAGGGCTAAGTTTAAAACCCCAAGAAAGGAGAAAAAAAAAAAAAACTTTTCAATGTTTCAAACATTTCCTAATATCATGCCTGATTTGTTATGTATGGCTAGCACAGGAAGGGCCTATTTATTGAAACCTTTACACGCGATCAGCCTTGTATTCATTTTATATTTACTAAATTAAATGAACTGGCTTCACCTGTTGCATTTTATTAATAAGACCAGATTCATATCCCATGCACTGTGTTTGTGCACTAAATGCATTTCAGTTGACAGGTTCATAGCTGGAGCCAAAATACTTTACTTTGCTATCCTTAACATGCATTGCAGCACTTTCAAACAGGAATCACACTTTTTTCCCATGACATACACTTTAACAGCTGCAGAAATAATATCAGCCATCAGCTAGAACAACGACTGAGCCTTAACGCTTAGATAAAGCATTGGCCACAAAAGGAGTGCATTGTTTTCAGTGGTTCAGCTAACACAAGTTTCATTGTGAAAAGGGAGAAGAAAACCATTGTGTGTAATGAGCTTATTAATAGGCAAATATGGCTGCTGATGTGCATATATAATTATAAAACTACAGATAGGAACAAGGCTTTAAAAAAAAAAATGATATATATCTATCTATAGATATAGATATAGATATCTATAGATATAGATATATATATATATATATATATATATATATATATATATAGATATCTATATATCTCTCTCTATATATAGAGATATATAGATATATCTATATATCTCTCTCTATATATAGAGATATATATATATATATGTAGATAGATAGATAGATAGATAGATAGATAGATAGATAGATAGATAGAGAGAGAGAGAGAGAGAGAGAGAATATTTAAAATATTTGAAAGACTATAGATTTTTTTAATTAAAAGCAAAACCTTAAAGTGGTATTAAGCCCAAATGCAAAAATATAATATATTGCAGCCTACCAGTTCTCAATGATGCATCATTGCATGTAGATATAAATCTGGCAGTTAGAGAGTTGAGATAAACCATTTACCTACTGACAAGGGAGCTAGCAATTGTTAGAATGTATTCATTTATTTAAAGCCATCTAAATCTACTTGTCTAACACTATCCTCCTCTACAGGTTGACAATAGTGCTCCTCCATTAAGTGGTACCACCCCAATACAGGAAGTGTGCTACTGGCCATATCACCAGGTGAAAATAAAACAAACAAAAAAAGAGAAAAAGAAAAAACTAAACTAATGTAGCCACCATATCTAAGAATTGGTAAGCTGCAATATATACATTTTTCTTTTTCGGTGGTTCTGGTGGTCCATCAGTCACGTAAAAAAAAAAAAAAAAAAAAAAAAAAGTGTTTTGTAGTAGGATTTCTTGGATCAATGTTCCAGCATTCAAATCTCAGAAAAAAATATAACCAATACATTTGAAACGTATTGGCTTATATACAATTTGTCCACCATTGATGATCTGTGACTTTTGGCAGATGTTCTAAATCACTAATTTTAGTGCCGGGAGTCATAAAATGACTGTTTTTATAAGATAGAAGGGTGCACAAACAGCAAATACAAAATTAAAAGTAAAACAGGAGAAACACTAAGGGGGAGATTTACTAAAGCTGAAGAGTGTACAGTCTGGTGCAGCTCTGTATAAAAACCAATCAGCTTCCAGGTTTTATTGTCAAAGATTAATTGAACAAGATGAAGTTAGAAGCCGATTGGCTCCAATGTACAGCTCCACCAAATTTTGCACTCTCCAGTTTTAGTAAATCTCCCCCAGTGTCTCAGAAAGTTCTGCTGAGAACATCCTTTACACCTTCTGCCAGGCAACCGTGAGCAAGATTTTGGAAGCGCCGTCTTCATATGGTTGCAAACACGACTTTGTAGCCCCTCATACACAGAGGTCCAAGAACTGGGTGACAGAAGGTGAGGTTTTATGTAGCTAAAAAGAGATCTCAACTGGCCAGGCCCTTGACAGCTCAGAAAAAGTCAGGAAAATAAAGGCGAAAGGTGAATGATTATATCTACAAACTGGTTTAACTTGCCTAGACACATTACAGTAGTTAGGCCTCATGCACACTGGAGGTTTGTCCATCTCTCCTAGACGCCTTTCCTCCTGGCAGCAGCGTTTTGGCATAAAAAACACACACTTGGTGCTTGTAAAGGTGCGTCAAGTGTTTTGGTGTTAATTTAATTTGTAAATTCTCCCTGAAGGCATCCTGGTAAAAAAAAACTGCACTGGTATATGGGGGCCCTAATGTGATGAGGGTCTTCTGATATGAAGTTATTTCTTAAACAGTATCTATTTAAACTGATATTTTTTTTTTTTGCCCCGTGAATATTTGTAAGATACATGTGACCCCTGTACTGAAAAGTTTGGCGATCCCTGATCTAAACCATCATGTCCATTAGTGTCAATTAATCTCACATAAGTATCACTGAGGATACATAAAATAGGTGAGACCCAAGTGTAATCTGTGACAATCAAGCAAGGCCTTTTGAGAAAAAGGTTTGAGAACTGCTACGTGAGGCAAGGTCTGCATCTTTCCTCATGCTAGCCTCTTCTGTTTGCTTCTCCTCACTCAATGGTATGTATAATATACTGGTTTCCCCATTAACAGTGCAGGGGAGATAAGCGCGAGAAGAGAGGCCACTGGAACCACTAAACCTGACTGTATCATAAACGGTTATTACATTGTCACAAGAGTTAAAGTCTCTTTAAATCAAAACAAATTATTAATTTTATATGTCAATTCCTTCATCTGCTCATTGTATAACAGCTTAGCAAAGCAAAATAAGCTATGTGCTATTCAATGTTCCTGAGAGATTTATACCACAGGACATGGAGTGCAAACTGTACTATAATCATTATGATCGTAACCTAGAAAGAGTTCATGTTTTTTCAGCTGAGTACATGAATAGCATCCAATGCAATGTATTTGAATTCTGTTACGCAAGATCTCTGGCTCTATAAATGCATAGCATTGTATATTGAACAAAAACTACATTATCAGAAATGCATTTTAAATGTAAAAGACATATTGGAGGTTGATTTACTAAAGGCAAATATACTGTGCACTGGTAGTGAGGTTGTGCTAGATTTGAGGGGAAGGTCTGATTTCTATTCTCTTATGTGGCAATAGTAATGGAAGTGTGTGTGTGTTTTTTTGTGCAAAGACTTCTTCTTTAGATAAGAGTTCTTCTGTGCAGTCACATTGTTCAGTCTGCTCTCACTCCTGAGTAGAGGCACTCCAGTGAGAGGGGCTATTATACCTCTCTCACTCTGACCTTGTGAGAACTGGTTTCATTTTCTTCTCATTGGCATTGTAGAGGATGGGGAGGAGCGGCTGCCAGGGAATAGCATTACTCATTGAAGGCAAAAGGAGAGGGGAGGGGAGGAGATTGGCTTCACACATAGACTACGGAAAGGACAGGGAGAGAGGGAGAGGGGGGATGCAGAGATACTGAGAAGAGAGAAAAAGCTGGATGATGGAGGTACAGAATCAGATCACGCTATCATGCATCAGCAGCCATGATAAATGTAGTCAGGTATTGTATAACATTGAAAGGGACAAATTACATGGCAAAGCACTGTGCTATATAGCATGCCTTAAATTTAGCTGGTTCAGCAGGGACGGGACAAATTTCATTACATGTATGGGCTTGGCTGGTTGTATTGACTTGTGTACAACCAGCCTGTTGGGTTTTCCTGAAAGATTAGTGCTGCTCTGTGGATGGGAGAATCTGCTCTTTTTTTCTATTCAACCGGCTGGTTGAGCAAAAAATTAAAGTCCAGATGAGACAATTCCATTATTTTACAATTTTACATCCACTGCCATTGTCAAAGTGATGTAGATGTATATGAAAATCAGAATTACAGAGCATGTGTTGGCTGTGCAGTCTTTCACACTGACTCCAGCCCCCATCTATTGGTAGATAGGGGCTGGAGTCTGTTTGAAAAACTGCCCAGCCAACACATGTTCTGGAAATCTGCTTTTCATATAACTAAGCCACTCTTGGATACATACAGTAAATTATTTTTGGAAAATAGCGTGTGTATGGGTCATTAGAAATAAATAAATAATCAAGGTATTGCATATACTGATGAAATCACATAAACTGAAATATGCAATTCTAAATACAGTGTTGCTTAAGCATTATTACTAAGAAATTATGCTAAAATAAACTCCTGCAAATGTATAAAATACTTTCCCTGTGGCAGTCAATTATTAGACAAACGTTACTACTGAAAAAATGCAATTAAGAACAGCGTTTCTTGTGCATTACTAAAAAATTAAAGCTAAAATAAAAGTGCGGTGAGCGAATATTTCCCCTGTAGCAATCTACCATTAGACAAAAGTTAGTACTTACATCAGAGTCAGAAATAGAAACCCGATTTGACTCAATTGTTGGCCTTCGGACAATTCTTGGCGATATGTGGGAGGCAGGACCTGTTGCGTAAGGCCCGTACGCCTGGTTTTGAGAGGGAAGGCAGCCACCTGTAGGCCTTTCCTGAAGGGAGAACTTTCTGTTTGAAAGTGTAGGCCGAGATGCAGCTCTTTGGAAACAGCTTAAGTCCCTCTGGTCCTGCGATGATAAAAATACATCCTCACTGGTTTCAGAGCTCATTCCATTATTTTTCAGCCTATACATGTCTTCTGAATCCAGCACAGTCGATGCCTCGGTTTCTTCATCCACTTCAATGGCAGCAACTCTCTCGGCAAGCTCTGCTTGAGTGTCTTTATTTGGGCCAGAATCACAATCCATTGTGTCAGTGTGGGAAAATTCCAGCACAGTCTCTAGGGTACACAAGACAATTTCCAAATCAACTACAGCAGATAGTTGTTATTAAGGCTTTTTGTCTAAACAGTCTCTGAAAAAAAATGCAGACACAGAAGAGAGGAAAAAAAAAAAAAGAAAAACTAGATTACTATTCTCAGAAATATATACATAAACATGTATCATACCATTAAAGACCAGTAAACATGAAAATGGTTGTAAACGTATATTACAAATTGACTTTTTATTGCAAGGACTGCACAGAGCGCAAGACGCGATCAGTTGCAGTATTATTGATGAAAGCTTAAGTCATTGAAGGAATTAGCATGAAAGTCAATTAAACGGATTGGCAAAATTTCAAAGATTGTTCCTCTTTTGGTGCCACCATCATGGCTAAGATTATGCATGGGGGGGGGGGGGGGGTGATCCTCAGGCACTTTCACCCACTCAGAAACTGCCTGGCAACATATAACCCCCCTTTTGTCACTCCTCCTGTTTTATTTGCAAACCACATCTTCTCCCCTCTCATCCATTTTTCTAGGCTACAGTGGGGAAAAGAATTTTGATCCCCTGCAGATTTTGTTAGTTTGCCCACTTACAAAGAAATGAAGGGTCAATAATTTTTATCATAGGTGTATTTTAAATGATAGAGACAGAAAATCAACCAAAAATCCAGAAAAAACACGATACAAATTATATAAATTGAATTGCAGTTTAGTGAGTAAAATAAGTATTTGATCCTCAACCAATCAACAATAATTCTGGCTCCCACAGACTGGTTACAGTTAGTCCTCATGTGGTACACAGATTCGTTCTGTCAATTTAGTAAGGTGCTCCTAACCACAACTCGTTATTTGTATAAAAGACACCTGTCCACAGAAACGCTTTCTTCCATTCAAACCTCACTGTCATGGGTAAGACCAAAGAGCTGTCAAAGGACATCAGGGACAAGATTGTAGACCTGCACAAGGTTGGTATAAGCTACAAGACTGTCAGCAAGAAGCTTGTTGAGAAGGAGACAACTGTTGGTGCGATTATTCGCAAATGGAAGAAATACAAAATAATTAATTTTGCCCTCGATCTGGAGCTCCATGCAAGATTTCACCTCATGGGGTAAGGATGATCATGAGAAAAGTGAGGGATCAACCCAGAACTACACGGGAGGAGCTTATGAATGATCTCAAGGCAATTGGGACCACAGTCACCAAACAAACCACTGATAACACAATACACCACCATGAATTGAAATCCTGCAGCACCCGGAAGGTCCTGAAGTTTGTCAATGAACATCTAAAAGACTCAGAGAAGGTTAGCGAGAACGTGCTGTGGTCAGATGAGACCAAAATTGAGCTCTTTGGTATTACCTCTACTCTCCGTGTTTGGAGGAAAAAAAAATGCTGACTATGACCCTAAGAACATCATACCTACAGTCAAGCACGGAGGTGGAAACATAATGCTTTGGGGCAGTTTCTCCGCTAAAGGTACAGGCCAACTTTGCCGCATTATGGGGCCATGTATTATAAAATCTTGGATGAGAACTTTCTTCCCTCAACCAAAACACTGAAGATCGTGGATGGTTCTTCCAGCATGACAATGACCCAAAACATTCCACCAAGGCAAGGTATGGCTCAAGAAGAAGCACATTAAGGTCATGGAGTGGCCTAGCCAGTCTCCAGACCTTAATCCTATAGAAAATTTATGGAGGGAGCTAAAATTTTAAGTTACAGCCAAGCAACAGCCAAGAAACCTTAAAGTGATACTAAAGTCTTGATTTTTTTAAGTTAAAAATAACAAACACGTTATACTTACCTGCTCTGTGCAGCAATTTTGCAGAGCAGCCCAGATCCTCCTCTTCTCGGGTCCCTCCTCTGCGCTTCTGGCCCCTCATGCCTACTGAGTGCCCCCACAGCTAACAGACTGCTATGGAGGAACCCGAGCCGAGCCATTCAGACACTGAGCCACGGCTGGGCCCAGCCCCTTTCTCTCCTCATTGGTTAATTGCCTTTGATTGACAGCAGCTGGAGCCAATTGCACCACGCTGCTGTCTCAGCCAATGAGGAAGGGAGTCCTGGGCAGCCGAGACACTCCTGCAACATTGTTGGATCTAGATGGAACTCAGGTAAGTATTAGGGGAGCTGTTGAACACAGAAGGCTTTTTATCTTAATGCATTATGATAAAAACATTTCTGCATTTACAACCACTTTAAGGATTTAGAAAAGATCTGTAAAGAGTGGACCAACATCCCTCCTGAGATGTGCAAACCTGGTAACCAACTACAAGAAACATCTTACATCTGTGCTTGCCAACAAGGGTTTCTCCACCAAATACAAAGTCATGTTTTGTTTGGGATCAAATACTTCTTTACTCACTGAACTGAGTAAACTCTCTGTCTCTATCATTTAAAATACACATTTGATAAAAATGATAGACCCTTCCTTTCTTTGTAAGTGGGTAAACTTACAAAATCTGCAGAGAATCAAAATTATTTTCCCCACTGTACATCTTTAAAATGGGAAGCAGAACAGTGGGATCATGCAACCTCATTTTAGAAAACAGTTTTTAAATGCATGTACCAGAGACTTTTCTAATGAACTATGCATTTATTCCTGCTCCATGTCTTGCACTTTAAAGCAGATCCAAAGTCAACTAATCACTTTAGGTCAATTGCATGAACTGTATTCTCAAGCAATCGCCAATCAATGCTTCTGCTTCATACAAAGCCATAGAAAGGAAGTTGATTAGGAGAGAGTCATACCAGAATATTCATATTGTTGCATTTGATCAAAACGATCATTGCATTTTGGTGGTCCAGAAGGCCCCCTTTATCAGGGTTGGAAAATGATAAAATAGAAAATTCTAAATGCAATTCTCTAAGCCTCTAATGCAGCTGACAGTTCAGCAATGGAGTGCCCTACCAAAAAAGAAATTACAAAAAAATAACAATTAAAAAATACACTGGATGAGAGGTGGATTTATTCTGCTGGGATAAGTGCAATGTGTGTTGGAATATATTCCTCCCCCCCACACTGTCACATCTTTATTTTTAAGACATTTACTTGTTACGCATTTCTGAATCTTCTTCCATCAATGTCATTAAAAACTTTAATATGGCCAAACCTTCAGTTTTAGTTTATCAGTCTTCCTACAATGGCTTTAATACACATTAAAGTAGAACTATGGCCTCCTATTAGAAAAAAAATAATATAGTTTGTAGTGCTTAATTATTTGCCTTGGCGATGCTAGACATTCTTTCACCCGGGGCAAAATTCGGAAGATGCGCGCGCCCCCCCCCCGTTTTGCCCTGCTTATATATACATCAGCAAGTACAGGTTTTTTTCTTAGTTTCTAGCGCTAATCCCACAAATAACTGTTGATCTTGCCAGTAAAGTCCACAACAAAGCTGCGCTGCTCCTAAATTCAGAACAGAGTTTCCACTCTCATGTAGGCTGTGGCTGCTCGCACTGCCATAGGATGAGAGGATGTTGCTGGGGACAAGCCTATCATCATTGTCACTATTAGTTCACAAGCCTGTAACTTGTCAATCATCACATTACCACACCTAGTCCTGCCCAATGGTTTCTGGATTGACAGCTTTGTCTCGGTTAGTGAAACCCTCCCACTGTGATCTGCGGTGTCTGGGAGGGACAGCATGTAAAATGCAAATAAAGGAAGAGTTAACGCAGACAAGATAAAGAAGTTTGTTTACTTTTTGAGGCTCATGCATTACATAGTAACTGGATTTAGGACCTGTATAGACCAGGGGTGCCCAACCAGTGGCCCGCAGAGCCTTCTGATGTGGCCCGTGACCTACTGCTCTAAGATGGCAGGTTGGCAAGCCCAGATTGCAGGTTGCCGACCCTCCATCCCAGAGCATCAGTGTTGTGAATGAAGCCGGCGGTAGAGGAAGCAAGCAGCTGCATAGTAGAGCCGCATAAGCCAATGCTTCCTGAATGGAAATAAAGGTCAGTTTATTACTAAAATCACATTGCATATATGGATGTCTATGCTGCAGTGGTTACTGGGCTGCTTTCAAACTGATCCACAGGTGCAGCGCAGTGCACCTGCGGGTTACCTGCACTGAGCCATAGACTTCTGTTATTACCTGCGGGTTCGGTGTGCTTTCTAAAAGTGCACCACACCTGCAAGATATAATACAAGTCTATGGCAAAGTGAAGCTAACCAGCAGGAAAGCCACAGGTGCACTATGCTGCACCCGTGGTGTGGGTGAACCGCAGCACATTAGTATGAAAGCAGTCTTAGGCCCCTTTTACACAATCAGTCAGACCCAATCGGACTCTCTATGGAGTGGCAGATGTAAACGGACTGTTTACACCCGCCTACCTCCAATTCGATCCGTTAAAAAAAAAACAGAAGGGGATCTATCCCGTTCCATCTGGGTGGATTGGAACGGAGGGTTCGTAGAGTAGAGCGGGCTGTGTCCATGTCTGCTCTGCATATGTAGAGTGGACACTGACCTGTCATCCACCCGCTCCACTAATTGTGGCCCACGACCGGTTACCAAGTCGCTTAAGTGGCCCTCGCTCTTTAAAAGGTTGGGCATCCCTGGTTTAGACTGTCATACAGGAGCAGAAGTAAAAACAGTCCGATTTCAAAATTGTGGGCCCCCAGGTGGTTTTCAATGTGTAAGTATGCACAGCATGTGGTAGACTTACCCAATAAAGTAATCCTCTCTAGCGGTGCAATGTCAACATCATCATGCTGCCCACTACCCCATCTTCTCCCAGTCTTCTTTCATGTTGGGAGTCTTCGGCCTCCTAAATGGCCACACACGGGAGTTACTTAGTCTCCGCATAAGCGTAGTCTCTTTGCAGCAAAAAAGTGCTGACAGGAAGGTAGAAGCCTTTATATCAGAAGAGACTTACACATTCTCTTCTGTCATAAGAAGTAGCCTGCACTTTTTCAAAGTAGATTGCATTAATTGAACTCATAAGTTCCACCCTAATATCACCTCTGAGCTCTTCCCCACATTTAAACAATTGTAATAAATGCAAGTAACTTTCCTACAAACGCTGTGCCAGAGAAAAACCATACAGTATACAACAGAATGGCTGAAAACCAGGCAATTTATATGCTTTATGCGTCCAATTTTAAAATTATTTTCCTCATAAAACAATAGCTTAACAGCAATTCCTGGAAAAAAGTGAAAGCCTTCTGTGAGGCTTGATCTGATTACTGGGCTATTAAACAGAGTAGCAAACCCCTTGTGGTGTCCGCTCTTAGGCAGGAACTAGTTCAACTGGCCAGACTTTCTCATGGTTTGCTGCAACTGTAATTTAGCTGATACACTGTAATTTGAACCAGACTAATGCCAATGACCACATATTTGGTGTACGGATTTAGACAATTGCCGCAAAATTCACATTGCATAGGGATGACAAACAAGTGTAAAATGCATTCAACACATCTAAAAATAAAAAAGGTATGATCATAACCTTATCATATAAGAGAAGCTGCCATCCTCACCAATCATTGTATCCCTAAGCAGTCTCCACAGCTCACCCCAGTAGTGCATAAACAGTGTAGAGCAGTGTTTCTCAAGTCCAGTCCTCAAGGCGCCCCAACAGGTCATGTTTTCAGGATTTCCCTCAGATGAAACGGCTGTGGTATTTACTAAGGCGGTGAAACTGATCAAATCACCTGTGCAAAATAATGGCAAGCCTGAAAACATGACTTGTTAGGGCGCTTTGAGGACTGGAGTTGAGAAACACTGGTGTAGAGAATGGAGTGATGACTAACTACTTAGCTTCTCGGGACCTGATCTGCTCCACCTCCCAATCTCTACCATGCTGTGCTGTACTGTAAACCTACACTGCACATAGTGATGTTTAAAGACATTTAGCCAAGTAGGAATGCATGGTTTATGAAGAGGCTGTGTGAATGTACATGTGTATGTATGTATGTATGTATGAATGTATGTACGTGATTGTGTGTGTTTATTTATGTACTGTACACAGGTTTGTGTGTTTTTTGTCAAAATGCCTTAGGGGTATTGCTGTTCTATGAATAATGGGGTTGAATGAATATGTAGTGCTGTGTATTAAGGTGTATGTACTCCTGACCTCTGCTTGCCCACTGTATGTTATATACTCCTGACCACTGTACTTTGTACAATGCATACTTCTGACCCCTGCCCTCTGTACATTAAACACGCCTGCAAATATTACTTGGCAAACTTCTGACCCCTACACATCGTATGTTACACACTTGTGACCCCTGCATACTGTATATTACACACTTACGACCCTGCACTCTGTACGATATATACAGTGGGGACGGAAAGTATTCAGCCCCCCTTAAATTTTTCGCTCTTTGTTATATTGCAGCCATTTGCTAAAATCATTTAAGTTAATTTTTTTCCTCATTAAATGTACACACAGCACCCCATATTGACAGAAAAACACAGAATTGTTGACATTTTTGCACATTTATTTAAAAAGAAAAACTGAAATATCACATGGTCCTAAGTATTCAGACCCTTTGCTCAGTATTTAGTAGAAGCATCCTTTTGATCTAATACAGCCATGAGTCTTTTTGGGAAAAATGCAACAAGTTTTCCACATCTGGATTTGGGGATCCTCTGCCATTCCTCCTTGCAGATCCTCTCCAGTTCTGTCAGGTTGGATGGTAAACGTTGGTGGACAGCCATTTTTAGGTCTCTCCAGAGATGCTCAATTGGGTTTAAGTCAGGGCTCTGCCTGGGCCATTCAAGAACAGTCACAGAGTTGTTGTGAAGCCACTCTTTCGTTATATTAGCTGTGTGCTTAGGGTTATTGTCTTGTTGGAAGGTAAACTTTCGGGCCAGTCTGAGGTCCTGAGCACTCTGGAGAAGGTTTTCGTCCAGGATATGCCTGTACTTGGCCGCATTCATCTTTACCTCGATTGCAGTCGTCCTGTCCCTGATGCTGAAAAACACCCCCACAGCATGATGCTGCCACCACCATGCTACACTGTTGGGACTGTATTGGACAGGTGATGAGCAGTGCCTGTTTTTCTCCACACATACCGCTTAGAATTAAGGCTAAAAAGTTCTATCTTGGTCTCATCAGACCAGAGAACCTTATTTCTCACCATCTTGGAGTCCTTCAGGTGTTTTTTTTTTTTTAGCAAACTCCATGCGGGCTTCCATGTGTCTTGCACTGAGGAGAGGCTTCTGTCGGGCCACTCTGCCTTAAAGCCCCGACTGGTGGAGGGCTGCAGTGATGGTTGACTTTCTACAACTTTCTCCCATCTCCCGACTGCATCTCTGGAGCTCAGCCACAGTGATCTTTGGGTTCTTCTTTACCTCTCTCACCAAGGCTCTTCCCCCCCCCCCCCCCCCAATAGCACAGTTTGGCTGGACAGCCAGCTCTAGGAAGGGTTCTGGTCGTCCCAAACGTCTTCCATTTAAGGATTATGGGGGCCACTGTGCTCATAGGTACCTTAAGTGCAGCAGAATTTTTTTTGTAACCTTGGCCAGATCTGTGCCTTGCCACAATTCTGTCTCTGAGCTCTTCAGGCAGTTCCTTTGACCTCATGATTCTCATTTGCACTGACATGAACTGTGAGCTGTAAGGTCTTATATAGACAGGTGTGTGGCTTTCCTAATCAAGTCCAATCAGTATAATCAAACTAAGCTGGACTCAAATGAAGGTGTAGAACCATCTCAAGGATGATCAGAAGAAATGGACAGCACCTGAGTTAAATATATGAGTGTCACAGCAAAGGGTCTGAATACTTAGGACCATGTGATATTTCAGTTTTTCTTTTTTAATAAATCTGCAAAAAATGTCAACAATTCTGTGTTTTTCTGTCAATATGGGGTGCTGTGTGTACATTAATGAGGAAAAAAATAAACTTAAATGATTTTAGCAAATGGCTGCAATACAACAAAGAGTGAAAAATTTAAGGGGGTCTGAATACTTTCCATCCCCACTGTATACTTCTGATCCCTGCATCTTGTATTTTACACACTATTGACCTCTGCACCTTGTAGGTTATACACTTCTGACCTCTGCACACTATATGTTATACACTCACGCACTAATTGTACACAATACGTGACACATTCCCGACCCCTGCACACTATATGTTACACATTCTGGTCCCTGCACCCAGTACAGTATGTTACACACTCCTGACCCTTGTATGCTATACACACCTGACCTCTACAAATCACATACTCCTGACCCCTATACTCTATGTTAATCATTCCAGACCACTGCTCTCTGAACACAGGTATGATGGTCAGGTGTGCACATCGGGAGTAGGTAACATGATTGTGTACACATAGCACAGACAAGGAGGGAACATTTAAATGAGCAGTTTTGTGTTGCCGCTTATGGATAAATTAAGCGATCCTTCAGAATCCGCACAGATGAGCACAGGAAGAGAGACAATGCCAGACAGGAAGCCTGGGACTGTCAGCCTGAGCTCACCTGGGTGGCACCTGAATTACAGCTCCATTAAGTAAAGACTGAGGATGTGCTCAGGGTCTGTACACAAAATGTGAACTTGATAGGTTGCTCTGGCTAACTGTACTCTGCCTTAATAAATGGGCTTGAATGTGTGCAAAATGTTAGAAAGGACCCAGTATGTGATGTACACAAATAAGCCATACATCTGTTCCAGTCTTGAACTTTATATTTACAATTACTTTTAAAAAGCACCCCCAACCGTGTTTCATAAATCATGAAAGTTTTCAATTAGAGGTCTAGTGAGCCTATGAAATAAACCTCTTACAGGTTACTGCATACATTACAATTAAGTCAACCTAAAGGGAATATTATTTACCATGATAAAAATGTAACAGAAATATGAAACTACAAGCACGAATAAATGGATTAACAGATTTGCATAATACATTTTACATTTTACTAGATCACAGATAAACACTGATATTACCTTTGCCCTAGGAACTATTAAACTACATCGCTTCAGAACAAGGCATACTCATATTTTGCCCCTTAACTACTTCTTCTAGCCTGGGCACCCAGACACACCAATGCCCCCTAAGAAAGCATCAAACACTGCTGAAACACTGTACAGAATTATCTCATGGATTTCAAAAGCAATATATGCATGAACATAGGAATCCCATGGGCCTTAAAATATGCATTATTAAACATTACCAGTCCCACACTGGTTATTAGTTCTGCTCAGCCTTTTGTTTTGCAGTACATACTCCCTCCTTCTACATCTCTACAGACAATAAATCAGGACAGGAAACCTTAAATGCTACAGAATGATTAATTGAAAGACATGAATTTAATGTCACAATCTGCAACCTTGCAGAGAGAAAACAAACAAGAATGGAGCATGACATGCTAGATTCTAGGCTTTCTCCATTTGTTATTGTTGTTCTACATCACAATGTCATTATCTGGTTTACAAGGTAAAATACAAGTCTAAAAAATGCTAAATTTTCATGCTTGGTAGAAGTCTACAGATTTGTACATTTACAAGAACTACTTAACAGCTATACAGATTAAAAAGGCAATGGATGACATAGCTAATATGCAGTTAAAGGATCAGTCCACCCACCTAAAGTCAAAGGCTGGTGGGCTGGGACTAAACCTGGCTTCTTGGAAAATCCAATACTTGGATCTCTGATAGTTCCACTTCCTGTCAACCTTAAAGCTTGAGGTGTTTTTGTCTACCTTTGTGTGTTCTGGTGCACCTTGTTGTATTTACCAATAACTTAAAATACAGTGATACCTTTGTTCACAAACATTTCTGTTCATAAACAACTTGGTTCACGAACAGAAGAGTTCGCAAAAATTTGCTTTGGTATGCAAACTCAGAGAGAAACTGAAGGTGTACTGTGAAGACACTTATGCCCTGTACACACGGTCGGATTTTCCGACGGAAAATGTGTGATAGGACCTTTTTGTCGGAAATTCCGACCGTGTGTAGGCTCCATCACACATTTTCCATTGGAATTTCTGACACACAAAGTTTGAGAGCTTGCTATAAAATTTTCCGACAACAAAATCTGTTGTTGGAAATTCCGATCGTGTGTACACAAATCCGATGCACAAAGTGCCATGCATGCTCAGAATAAATTAAGAGACGAAAGCTATTGGCTACTGCCCCGTTTATAGTCCTGACATACGTGTTTTAGGTCACCGCGTTCAGAACGATCGGATTTTCTGACAACTTTGTGTGACCATGTGTATGCAAGACAAGTTTGAGCCAACATCCGTCGGAAAAAATCCATGGATTTTGTGGTCGGAATGTCCGATCAATGTCCGACCGTGTGTACCGGGCATAACAGTGTTGAGAAGCTTTTTGGTGTGCTTTTAAGCACATACTGTACACTCCTGTGCACACTTACTGTAAAGTTTTTTGTGTGCTTTTTATCACGTACTGTAAAGAACATCCAGTATGGCTCCAAAGAAAATTCAAAGCAAGCATGGTGGTAAGAAGTGCAGAGCAGTAATGAAGGTGACAAGACTCTTTAGAGCAAGCATGGTGGTAAGAAGAAAGTGCAGAGCGGAAATGCAGGCGACAAGAATGTGCAGAGCGGAAATGCAGGCGACAAGAATGTGCAGAGCAAGCATGGTGGTAAAAAGAAAGTGAAAAGCGGTAATGAAGGTGACAAGACTGTTCAGAGCAGAAATTGTAAAGCCGCAAACACACGGCCGGACTTCCCGACAGAAAAAGTCCAATGGGAGCTTTCGGTCGGGCATTCCGACCGTCTGTATGCCCCATCTGACTTTTTCTGTCGGCATTTCCGACGGACTCAGATATAGAACATGTTCTAAATCTTTCCGTTGGAAATGCAGACGGAGTTTAGCCCGTTGGAAAGTCCGGCCATGTGTACGCAGCATAAGAATAAGGTTGTGAAGAAAATAACCATTGAGCTGAAGAAGGAAATTATAGAAAAGCATGACATGGTGATGGCAACGTCGACAATCTCGACTATTTTGAAGAAGAAAGCTGCCATCAAAGGAGCCGATGTGGCAAAAGGAGTAACGATGTTAACCAAGCAGAGGATGCAAGTGCTGGAAAAGGTGGAAAAACTTTTGTTAGTGTGGTTGAATGAGAAACAGCTGGCAGGCGATAGCATTAGTGAAGCTATGATCTGTGAAAAAGCCAAGAAATTGCACAGTGATTTACTGCAAAAACAACCCTCTACAAGTCTAGCACGTGAAGAAATTAAAGCCAGAAGAGGGTGGTTTGAAAAATTCCACAAGAGAAGTGGCATCCACAGTGTGACAAGACGTGGTGAGGCTTCCAGTTCTGTCAAGGCGAGTGCAGAAGCCTACAAGAAAGAATTTCTGGAATTCATGAAGACAGAAGGATATGTTACTCAACAAGTGTTCAAAAGTATAGGGGAGATCACACGACTTGCTGCACTGGGGATTTGTTCCGAGTCTCTCCCGGGAACCACCACAAACAATCTTTTTATTCTGAGGTGGTGAGGTTATCGGAACTGCTTTCACCAGCAGTGTATATTATACCTGAATGCTGTTTTAAATATATCTTTGTGTAAGTGCAATAGCTTAAGGGTCGGGTGTTTTTGGGACAATAAAAGTTTGCAGTTTCACACTATGAGGATTCCTTTTCCTTCTATATGCTTGAGTGGAATAAGAGGATTGCGGTTGTGTTCAGTCTGGAATGTTCAGGATCAGGACGCCATATCTCTGCCGATTTGATTGTTACTGAAATCGCACGCTGACGTCCCTTATTTGCTGAGATAAAGCTGGATTGATTCACTAAGGCGATTGATAATTAGGAGTCTGGTGAGTGCAATTCCTATAGGTAGTGGAATCACAAGGTGTGGTGACGGTGGAACATTTCTGCAATGATATAAACTGTCTCATGAGAAATTACTCAACACCTACTGTGTCATAATTTTTATATTTTTAGAGTGCTGGTTGCTCATATTCATTTTTTTTAACTTTATTTATGTTTTTGTTTTGTTTTTTTGTTTTGTTTTGTGAGCGCTGCTTAAGCTGGAAAGAACCTATCTCTTTGGAACTTTTTAGCTTTCTCCTTAAAGTGTTCAACTGTGATGAAACAGGGCTCTTCTGGAAAAAGATGTCAAAACAGAACCTATATCATGCAGGAGGAAAAGGCACAAGCCCACGAAGAACAGATTGACCCTTTTGCTGTGTGCGAACGCAAGCACCGATCTGAAGATTTAGCCACTACTGGTGTACCATTCTCAGACCCCTTGTGCATTCAGGGAACAGAATGTAAACAAGGCCAGGCTGCCTGTCATGTGAAGGGACAATGTGAAAGCTTGGGTCACAAGGCAATTGTTCATGAAATGGCTGCACGAGGTGTTCGCACCCACCATAAGAAAATATCTTTCTGACAACCAACTGCCTGAAAGGTGCCTTCTTCTAATGGACAATGCCCCGGCACACCCTCCAGCCTTGGTGGATGATATGGACGCTGGGTATGACTTCATAAAGATCAAGTTCCTCCCCCCCCCCCCCAACATGACACCTCTTCTGCAGCCCTTGGACCAGCAAGTGATCTGCAACTTCAAGAAGCTGTACACAAAGGCGCTCTTCACTTGGGTTTTTTAATGTCACTGAAGAGAGTCCTTGAGTCTGAAGAAATTCTGGAAGAAATATTTCAATGTTCTCCACTGCATTAACCTCATTGACAAAGTCTGGGAAGATGTCATTCATCAAACCTTAAACTCAGCCTGGAGGAAACTGTGGCCAGAATGTGTCACTGAACGTGACTTTGAAAGGTCTGATGCAGAGGTAGTGGAGGAGATTGTGTCCATGGGCAACAGTATGGGTCTGGACGTCGATGGTGCAGACAGAGGCGCTTGTTGAACATAAGGAGGAGCTGACCACAGAATAACTTTCTGAACTCCACAGTGAGGAGCAGAAGGCGCTTATTGAGGAGCATTCCACTGAGTAAGACAGGGAGGAGGTTAGCAGTGATACCATAAAATCTATTATTGAAAAATGGAATGAGTGTCCTGACTTTGAGAAGCACCACCCCAACATAACTAGCGAACAGAATATTAAATCTGATGAACGATAACGTGGTCTCTCATTTCCGGAGGGTTATGCAGCGCAGGAAAAGAAAAGTGACATTGGACAAAACTGCGGCTTAGAGACAGAGAAGAGAGGAAACCCCTGAAGGAGATCTCCCCAATGTCCTTATGGAGGGGGACTCTCCCTCTGAACAATAACTGCCTCCCTCCCACCTTCCTCCACACCAGAAGTCATCTCAAGCAAGGATAGTGTTCTCTCTTTATACTGTACTGTACTTTGTTTCATATTTTCGTGGTTCAAAAACAAAACAAAAAAAAAAAAGTTCATTACATTGAACCCTATGAGAAAATTTGCCTCAGTTTGCGACCAATTTGGTTCGCGACCAGTCGTTTCACAAAATTAAGTTAGTGAACCGAGGTATCATTGTATATTGAAAAATTCTACAATAAGAATCTAATGGCCACAGCAGATTTGCGACTCATATGGAAGCGCAGGAATCTCACTGAAGATTTTTTTGAGACACAAAAAGCAAGGGTACTAATACTACAGTCTCTAACAAATACTGAAATATTAAAAAAAATATATTTTTAATGGCCTGACTATCTGAATTTTATACACTTTACAAGATGTAGGTCTTAAGTGAGCCATACAAAAATATAAATATGAAAGCCTCCATATTAGGTTGTTTTTTTGAAAATGCAAACTCCAGGGCTATCAACCCGATCCCGCTTCCTTATTGTCTAGCGAGTCACTGATCTGGAGCCAGCATGCAGTCAATGAAGTCTGAAAAATCTATTTTGTATACTTGCTCTAAGTCAGTGGGTCACTAGGTAGTGAAGTCAGGATCAGGATGATCCACCTTAAACAAATCAAGTAATTATTTGCAGCGCTAATAGGTCTATCCTCAAAGCATGAAGGCACTTTCTGGGTAGCTTTGAGTCCTCTTCAGTCAACTTTTTCAATCTGATCTCATCCCATACTTCCTCCTTTCTCACAATTACTATAGCACCCTCGAGTGTGCTAGTGTTGAAGTACAAGCATATTTATACAATAAATTTTAAAAAGTAAAATCTATTGTATAAAGGTGGAAACGTACTCACATGTAATGCAGTAATATAGAGCTTTAAAATGCAGGAAGCCGGCTTGCGTGCCACGGCTTGAAACCGGAAGTGATGCAAAGCCGCCGGTAGCTCTGCTCTAAGCGCTTCGTCACTAAGACGTAATTTCTTTTTTATATATGCTTCTTATATATTTCAAGCAAATGCACTGTGGTTTACATACCTATGTTATTATTCTTTTGTATTTGGCCTTATGAGCCACACTGAAAGCTATTTAAACAGAAGCATACTAGATTGTGTACACATTTGCACATATTTGGTTCACACTAAATATCTTGTCCTTGGTTTTGTTTCTGCTTTTTGGTCTTAATTCTGAGATATTACATTTGGGATTTCTTGAAAGTTATACAGGGACATGTGATACTGTACCCCAGAACAGCGCCATTTCTAACCATTTTATACTTCTAAATACCTTATTAGCTTCATTTTTTCATGGCCAGTCATGTGATCCCCGCCACTCCTCCTCCCACTTCTCCTCAGGCTGTAGCTTGAGATCGGAGGAGAGCGGCCTGCTGGGGTCACCTGACCAGCCATGAAAGAACGGAGCTAATAAAAGTATTTTAGAGGCATCGGTTTACAATGACACTGACCGTGTAGGAAGGATCCATTAAAAGGGCCTGGCAGTGATTTTTTTTTCACATTGGAGTATACTTGCAGGGCTGTCCAAAGAGAGGCAGTGTGCGCCGGTATGATGTCATTTGTAGGATCGCAGTGCAGCCGTTCTCTGCATCGATGCAGAATCATACAAGGCTGCATAGCGATTCATCAATTCTATGATTATTTTCAACACCCCTAGTAGCTCACAGGCAGTGACAAGGCCACTGTGTTTCTGTCAAGATCAACAGGTATTTTCTGCACTTCTTGAAAATGTTAGCCTCTAAAATGAAAACGAATGCAGACACCACATCTAAAGACTTGTACGCTGACATATATTCAAATTTCCACTGGAATTTACATATGCTTTAACAAATGCCTAAACTTTGGCTCACAAGATACGCATAATTATGGCTGGATCATGTCTATACATCTAATGCATTAAATATTTATGGTTATATACCAACACCTACCCATAATACAGGGTATAATTTTCCAAACATACACATTTAGGCCCATGTCATACTTGTGATCCTGTTATCTAGCTGGGGAAGGCAAGGTGCATGCAAGCGAAAAATTTCACTGCATATATTTAGTGATCCTTGCACTGGCAATTTCTCAACAGCCAAAAGATTGTGACATGTGCTTAATACACATCTCTAACTATTCATAAAGTTTATCAAAAACCAAAAAAAAAAAAAATCAAAACATAGCCCTGAAACCGCAGATCTCTGATATCCTCGCTTTTAAAATATAAAAATGAACATATACGATTAGGTAAATTTTTAGCACATTGGTATAGGGTTTCAGATGAACTGTCCTGCATATACAAGGATGTGCCGGCCTTGTGTTGGAGAGGCAGTGGGCAGACTGGCACGTTCATGTATACCTAGTAAGTGGTCAAAATGATCCGGGGAGCCATTGCAGAATTTGATTGGTACAGCCACCCAATGTCAGCTAGTGCGTGATTCCTTTCCAATACTTTTTCATGACACACCGTTGTCTATAGTTTCTAATAAATGCTCTTTAATACCCCATCTCCTGAATGTGAGTAAGAGTCTCATACTGCTTCACTGGAAGACAGCAGTGGTTCCTATCATTAGAAAATGGCTGGGGAGACAACAGATAAATCATGCAGCTGAATGGAGGCATTAGTGTTCTAAAACTTACCAAAAATACTATAAGATATGGACATTGTGATTGGTTTTAGCACCTCTGACGTATACAGGTATTGCAATGATATGTCATGGTGACGATTGCTCTTATATGCTCTACTGAATGCATTTTTCTAGAATTTTTGGAGGCTGCGGTTTGACTATAAGACATAGCAGTTGTTAGCTTTTACTGGTTTTCCTTAGGCTCTTGGGGGGTCATTTCTCGAGGCCATCCTACCTCTGGATCCCTACTATTTTCTTTTCTGCTTTTGATAGTTCTTCCTCTCCCTCTTCTTCCTTTGGTACGGTTTGCCTCCCATATACTGGTGGGTTAACGAGCTACCGCAGACTGGCCCCTCAGCTGGGGTGCACTGGGCAGGGGAGGAGGTTAGTTGTTTTTGTGTATTAGGCTAGATACACAGTTGCTTCTCCCTGTCCTAAGGAAGCAAATTGCCCTCATCTTGTACACCTGTATTAGGAAGCATTATGTTTGTGTATTTTTATCTTAGGTATAGTGTTCATTGATCTATGATATTCTTCACTTTCTGTATGTACGGAAAAAAAAAAAAAAAAGATTTAATTAAAAAAAAAAAAAAAAAAAAAAAAACCTGGATTGAGGAGTAGAATCTCACCAATGAGGATTCCAAAAAGCAATAAAAAAAACGGCAGAGATTCTATAGTGGCTCTACTCTACAAAAAAGTAAATTTTATGTAACACTCGCTATATTTTGTGCTAAAGCCATATTGCAGATATATTGTATATATCTAGTCCTCCTAAGTAGCAAATTTACTATGATGTTCCTGGCTTGATTTATATACAATGTTGTATTTACCCTCCGCTGCTCAGCAGTAGCACTGTACAAATATTAAAACACCCTCACCAAATGTTGAGCACCAGTGTGCTTTACATTAAAAAAATTGTCTTAAGTACAATGATCTAGAGGTTTCCAAATCTATCACAGGTGGCTGTCCAGGAAAGCATGCAGAGGGTTGCAAATGCATACAAAAATCTTTCCTAAATGAGAGACAGCCTGATTGGCACCAATTGTGATTTTGTTGGTAACTTGATTGATTAAAAACCCCCTAAGCGTCAACACATAGAATAGACCCAGAGTGTGTGCAAATTTAGTAATTAAAGCTATTCACTCTCTCAGCCTGTAAGAAATGGTAATAACTAAAAGATAACCACGTTAACTGCAGTGAAACGCGGCCCTTACACATGAATGTAACCAAAACAAATTTTCTACCTAGCCTTTCCAGTAAAGTATATATAAAAACATTATATATTATATAATAACATATATATAAAAACATTATATATTAACAGTATATATAAAAACACTATTTTTAAGTACCTTACTGGAAAAGCTAAGATTAATAAATGCATATTGGATGTATGTATGTGCAATGGCTGTATTGGTGGAAATTTGTCCAACTCTGTCCAAACAAAACTAAAGTTTGTCTGGAGTTTGAACAAATATGGCCCTTCTCCTGTCATCTCTCTCATTAACAAATTCTCCTGTGATCACTCTCATTAACAGGTTTGTTTCACTCACAAAATTGTGAAAATCAAACAAAAACGTTTTCTAAGATTCTTAAAATTAATGAACTATAAAACTTACAGTATATGAAACCTCATGTGGCTGTGGAGGCATTTGTCTGTTTAATCTAATTTTAAGTGTCTTAATGGAAGCCTTTGTGTCTTTATTGCCACCTTGGTAAAATAAAGATTTTCTACTTTGTGATTTAGAATTTTTATTTTTTGTGATGGCAGTAACCTAAGCCTTCTTCTTGGTTATTGCATTTCCTATAGTTTATATAATTTTCACAGCATCTCTAGAGACAGCAGTGCACACAAATTCAAAAAGGTCAACAGCAGTCTTGGAGAAGCTGCATAGATCAAATAAAGAACCAACAATCAATCATTCCATGGTTGAAGATGCTTGCCTGATGTATTGATTCGCTATTTGGCTATTTTGGTTAATGAGAAAGTTTACCTAATAATAGGCCAGGTTTGTGAGCTAGCAGTGCATAGGGGAAATAACACAAAAGTGGTGGGACCTGTGTCAAGGCTAGGACAGGTAATCACAACCAATGTGAAATGGCTTCCTAAAAGAATGATGAAGTCTCAACAATGTAGAGGAGAACCAATAATGCACTATAAAAAAAAACAGGTAGGACAGCAACTACCTGAACAGGAAAACATATTTTAGATCAACAGCTAGGATGGTCAAAAAAAAATTTAAACAAATGATTACTAGGGTAGAGTCAGAGGCCCAGGATATCCAATCCACAAGGAAAGGAAAGAGACTAGGTGTGTTGCAAACGAAAAGACCAATTAAGTTGAACGCTCTTAACCCCTGACTTTAAGGGAAGGAAGGTTGGCTAAATAAGGCATGTCCAAACTAAGTTAGACATCTGGCAATTTAGAATCACAATTTAGAATTGCGGGCAGAACAGCCCCAATTCTGTCTGTGATTCCAAATCACACTGCAATAGTGGCAAAATGCACCACCTGTGTTTGAGTGGCATTCATTTTTATTGGAACCTCAAACACTTTGTGGTTTTGCTGCGATTGCTGCCTGATAGATTGTGCAAAGCTTGTCACCCACTCAACTAATGAGGCTGTCACTGATGGGCGCTAATGAGGAGGCACTAATATGCAGGACTGCTAGGCACTAATATGCAGCACTGCTGGGAACTGATGGGCGGTACTGATAATCAGTGCCTTGTGAGGAAATGCTGCTGATCGGCTCTCCTCTCCTCACACGCTGTCAGTGTGAGGAGAGGAATCCTGATAACCGGCATTTCCTTGTTTACATGTGATCAGCTGTATTTGGACACAGCTGATCACATGGGTAAAGAGCCGAGTCATCGGCTCTTTACCGAGATTGGTGATGCGCCGTGTCCCAGGGACAGAGAGCACCCCCAATCGCCACACTCCGCAACGAGAGTGGGATGACATCATATGTCGTCCCAGAGAGACACCTTGCGCTCATCATTTCACAAAACGGCGGGCGGCAGGTGGTTAAGTCAATCAAGTCCAAAATTCCCACAGAGAGAAATAGGGCTTAATGAGAGTCAAATATTGCAAAGAGTATTTACACAGGGGTCAGGAAAGTGCTCCAATGGACCCCTGTGGTCAAATTGCTTGCAAATCCCACATCTTTCAGTTTAGCAGGGTCCAGATATGACTTTTAAATGCCAAGCTTTTTTTTTAGAAGGGAGGGCCTTACTGACTGTGTGAATTTTCGGAGACTGGATCACAGCAGAGGCTGTACCATGGTTCTGAACCTGGAGAGTCCTCTGTGGCCAAAGAAAAACATTATACAGAGATCTGAAAAAGACAATTCAGAGCTCAAAGCCTGACTGTCACGTTCTAGGCTAACTCTAATCAGGTACAGCCTCCTAAGCTGTTGGTGAGGATATGTTGATCCGGATAGCTGCTATGTAAAGATAGGTTCAAGCAGCAGTCTGAAAATTTTGATTGAAGCTACCGAAGAAAATATCAGTGGTTGAAAAGGCAGAAGGTTTATTCTTTATCTTAATGCATTCTACACATTAAGATAAAAAGCCTTCTTTGTTTAGCAGCCCCCCTAACACTTACTTGAGGTACCTCTCTGTCCAGCAATATCCACGAGTTTCTCAGCCGTCTGAGATTCTCCCTCCTGATTGGCTAGCTGACTTTCACAGCAGTGGCAGCCAATCAGGGGAGAGAGGGGTCGGGGCCGGGTCTTGGCTCCATGTCTGAATAGACACAGAGAGCTGTGACTCTGGCCGGGTGCCCCCATAGCAAGTGCTTGCTGTGGGGACACTGAACAGGAGGGAGGGGCTAGGATCACAGATGAGGGACCCGAGAAGAAGAGGATCTGGGCTGCTCTGTACAAATCCACTGCAACAGAGCAGGTAAGTATAACATCTGTGTTATTTTTATAGGAAAAAAAAAATAAGACTTTACAATCACTTTAAATGCAGAAAAAAAAGGAAGGCAAAATTATAGTTCGAGTTTTTATAAGCAGAGCTAAAGCAAAGGCAACCAACCTTAGGACAATAGGGACAAAAAAAAACGAGTCACAACAGTTAGAGGCGACGTAATGCAGGGGCTGCCTTAATGTTTGCCAGTGTTCAAACCTCATACAGATGGCAGTATAACCCAAATGTCTAAGAATTACTACAGATCGGTGTCTCCCAAAGGGCACAAAAACAGTTCTTATGGCCTGCTAGATGGGAATGTGCTGAGTTCCAGAGCAAAATCTCAGGACTGGATGGACAGATATACAAACCCTTTGGCAAGCAAAACAGTTCTCATATATGTATTTCATCTGTGTTTAGCTATTACCTGGAGTTCAGCTTAACTCAAAGCACGTCAACACATGTGTTAAGGCACTGCAAGGGATCACTAAAGTGGAAATAAGCCCTGAAGGATCTTGAGGGTAGACACATTCAAATTAATCTGAAAAAGGTATAGGTTTTCAATTTCACATGTCAAAAAGCAGCATGAACTAATCTCCACAGCTTATGGAATGAAACTGGAGTTTGCAGGCAAGAATCTTAAAAACAGAATGGTTAAGGAATAAACATAAAAAACAGCAGGTAGAACATAATTGCTAGATACTAAAAAACACACACACATAAACACAGTTTTTTATTTCCTCCAAGTGGTCACTAATGCCTGCCAATTATCTGGGAGCAATAGAGAATGATACATTATTTTAAAACCTCTTCAATAGGTGAAATGTGCTTCTAAAAATGAAAAAACAAAAGCGAAAAAAGCCAAGAAGAAATAGTCATAAAACCTACATAATGTATGGCTAGGTTTGCAAGGGTTTTTATTATGCCCTGCAGAAATTCCTGTTGCTGATAGTTAAAAACTCACTAAGAACTGACTTTTGCCTTGCCTCGAAGGTTTACTCCAACTTAAAACCAATTCAGGCTTTTTTTTTTTGTTTAATGTAAAATTAGTTAAGTCTTTTCTGCCCATTGGAAACATTACAGAAATTTCAAGCGATTAAAAAAACAAAAAAATTATACTTACCTGCTCTGCTTTTACAGAGCGACCCTCAGCCACCCCTCCTGGGGACCCAGCCCCATGCTTCTCTTCTTTTCTGACTGCCCCCACAGCAAGCCGCTTGCTGGGGGGGGCACTCGTGCACACTCAATTTACACACAGCTCTGCTCTGCCCCCCCTCACATGTCTTGACTGACAGCAGCAAGAGCCAATAGCTCCTGCTGTTCTCAGCCAAGCCTGTGAGAGGGGAGCTGCTGCAGATGGGACAACACTAGATAAAGAGAAGACCCAGGTAACTATTTAAGGGGGGACTGGGGGGAGCCACTATTAAAAAGGTTATTTTATGTTAATGCAAAGAACGCATTAAGGGGAAAAAAAAAAAAAAAACCTTTTAGGTTTACAACCACTTTCAGTTTAATGGAGGTCCCATCAGCTGCTAACACATACCTTTCCTTGCTTTCCACCATACTGTTTGGAAAATGGGAGCAAAGAAACACATGGTGTATTTCCAGGTAAAAGCTACAATGTGACTCACTCTTCTTACCATGTGACAGCACTAGTGCTTGGTAATGAGCAAATCAAGCACCAAGTACTCTCACGTGGGGGAGAGGAGTAAGCTCTAGTGCTTACACAGTACTTCCTCTTATTGCCTCCTTGTGATAGCCTCACATATATCCAGTAAGGTGAACAACCTCAGATGATGCACATAGATCAAAATTCTCCCTGCATAAGTTTTACATGTATATCTGCTGTCTTAAGCTTTATATACAGTTTAGAAAGTGCACATCATGTTAGAATTTTCACTTCCTCATTCTGCACTGTGAGAGAAGACTTGGATTACACTGGGAGACAGTTGATTGGAGGAAAGACACACACCCCCCTCCAGATAGGCAGAGACTTTCAGAGCTGTTCTGTGCGTAAAGCGGCTTTCTGCAAATCTATTTTTAGCACCCTCCCTGACACAAATTTCAGGATGGTTTTATCACGTGTCGGAGAACTTGTCAGAAGTTATCATGCTGATAACAGAAGAACGGAGCAGGAGAAAGCCACTGGATTTAGTGCTTTGAAGAGAGTTAAGTAAAACACTGCAGATATATGTGCCCAGCTCAAAATGTCATGAATCAGGTTTGCATCCACTGTTTACATCCACAAGTGGTTAAAGTAAACTTGGTGTTTTGCACTACTTGAGGAAAGTGGTGATTCACTGCCTCTCCACTTTGTCCAATAAAATAATTATTTGCAATCATTCAAAAAAATGCAAAGCATTCTCTAAAAGGGCACCTGTGTTGAGCTGCCAACCTTCTGTGTTCATAATGCATCAGGCCAGCCACTTACCATGGGACCTGGAAGTAAGTGGTGTCTAAGTGATTTCCAGCAACCAGGGGCATCCAATGTTACTAATATACCATGCCTGGAATTAATCTTTAAAGTAAGAAAATCCTCTCTAAGGCACTTGTCACTGGAATAGGTGTCCCTTTTGGGGACACTCATGTTTTTGGTGACAACTCAAAAGCTTGGGTTTATTTTAACTTTCCATCCCAGTTCCCCACAAGGATAAAGGGATCATTAAAAACCTTATAATTAAAAAAAAAAAAAAAAAAAAAAGAACATAAAAAAAATAGTGACCAATATAAGTGACATCAAATCACTTCTCCTAACACATGTAAAATAAAAAAACATACAAATAAAGTTATGTGCAAATACACTGTGTGCTTCCATTAGAAACCAGTCCAGTATTGGTAATAGTCCATGCTGAATATTGTGATGTGAACAATTCACTTCAATCAAGTAATACTTCAGTGCTCCCACACCACACAATGTGCACAAGCTCCTTACCAGATAAGGGTGACCTGTAAATAAGTGGTCTCCAGCATATATAGTAATTTGTATGTCACAGCTTTCCACTACAATGCATTAACACCATGCCAAGGAGAAGACTCTGGGGTCCACAAATCCACTTTTTGGTTGTGATAGAAGAAATGTATTTGATAAACACTGCTGTTTTTGTATCACATTGTTCTTTTCCTTGGAATCATAACCCACTTTTTATCAATAGTTTTTCCTTATTTCTTTATTGAGAGCTTATAATGAGACTGGTTAAGCTGAAGCTGACAAAACTGATAAACTACTGTCTAAGTATAATTGCCGAGGGCTCTCTTCACACTACTGTACAGCTCGCTTTTTAGATATTATTCATGGTGTATTAGAATTGTCAAGAGTCCCCTGGTTAGAAATCTGCTACGGTCATTACGGTTAGATTTTTGCAGTAGAAGCTGTTATCTGACAATCAGGTATTAGCTGGAACTTTGCATACCAAATTAAGCCATGCAGAACCAGGACAAGCTGTTTTTGTTACTACTTTATATGTTAAACAATTTGATGTGTGTTGTTATTATCTGCTGAATTCAAATTTGTTTCCTATGCGATCCCAAAGAATACCTTCTGGTTATCTTTTTCAAAATTTATCAAAACTTTTTTTTTTTTTTTTTTTTTTTAGAGAAAGAAGAGAGCTTACCATTGCATTGTTTCTACTTCAAACTGCAATATGAAAGCACTGGCTAAACCAAATGAGAAAAAATATGATCTCTAATTGTCATGGTTATTAGAATGAACTATTCTCAATGAAAGGGTTTATTATACACTTCATTTTCAAATGAAATAGGTAATGTCGGCAGCATGGAGACGACAACTTTCAGAAAATGGTCATAGTTTCTTGGCAAGTTAGAAACAATACTGTAGAGCACATTGTAATTAAAAATTGCCAATACATGCTATATTAAATTGTGTTCATACTCCTGTAGCAGTACCCTCGTAGGGGCTGTGAAGTGATTGTGGCCCACCTGTCACCCTGCCCAGCCCATCATTCACTCCAAGACAATGAACAAGTCCATCAGCTTTGTTTTTGTATTTTATTGAGGGATTAGAACTTGGATGGGGTTAAGAAATTCATGGGATGCCCATAAAAAAGATTCTTGCATGGCTTGGGAAAATTTAGATACTCTCCTCCTGCACAACTCTTGCTGCAGACTATCTCTCCTTCTCCCACCAGCATGGTTCTTCAGGTGCAGCTAGCACATGGTTAGGCCCACCTCTGGTTTCAGCCAGGCCTTAGCAAAAGTACCTTATTACAGGCATGGACCACAGGCCCCTATAGTGTAGCAACAAAAGTTTAAATACTAGCCGCCCCCTTTTTGGGCTACTGATTCCAGTCAGCCCTTTGCAGTCCCCAACAGCCCTCCCGACTTCACTGCCAGTAACATCAGTGTCTCTCCCGCTGGCACTACATCCATCTCAGACTGCACACTCCCAGTCCGCTCTGACATGCCTCTCCCAGCTCTCCTGACTGTGCCTGGCACTCACCGACACCTGGTGTATCCCTCCTAGGGACTTGCCTGGCAGTACTCCCCGCCGTCCTCTCCCTGCTCCTGTTCAGGACACCCCTTGGGTTGCGTGGGGTTCCTGTTCAGCGCCAAGCCCCTTAGCCAAAGGGCACCCCCCCAGAGTAGGTGACTCCCTCCAAGGCCAAAACATCCTAATATTCCATCTCCAGTTCTTCCACCCTGAACAACTCCTCTCCAGCTGGGCTGACTCTAGGTATTTAAGAAGGCCTGCCCCCTGCCAATCCAGATTGGGGATTGGTCAGGGCTCCTAAGAACACCCCAGCCAGCTCCACCCTTCTTCCTCACCCACCTTCTAGAAGCCTCTAGAAGCAGAAGGGAAGTAACCGAAAGATGAAACTAGCTGTGAGTCAACAGCCAACTCTAAGCCACACCCAGCCCCACAGATCAAAATGAACAAGCCTAGCTTTAAGCTGGGCCTGCCTAAATTTGCCTGCCCTACAAAAAAAAATAAAAATCTGACTCTAGCACCTACTCTAGGTAGAAGGAGCTACACACACTTTGCCACTAGAGCATTCATTTTCTGTAGATTGTAAAAAACCTGGTTATTCCTGCTGTTCACTGTCCCTTTCTCCTTGTCTGTGTCCCTGCTGCAGCCTGAGATTGTGTACACCAGCCATTGCCATATCTACTAAGCATGCTCCAGTTTCAGTTCCCTTCTAAGCCGTACATTTCCTTTTTCTTATCTGTGCAGCCCATGCAACTAGAGAGTCACACACGGGGGTGTATACAGTAGTAAATTACAGAATGCTCCCTTATCCTCCATGTCCTTGTATTGCTAAACACTATGAGGATGGGATATGAGATGGTGATTGGTGGAGGCTTCACCTCCGTTAGTCCCAGCACATACACACCATAGACACAGGTTGGAGAGATGTGACAGCCTGTGATTGGCAGAACCTCCTCTAGTGCTTTTACAGTGTGAACAAAGTGAAAGCTATTGTCACCCAACTTAAACTCTACCTACACCATGTTATTGAAAAAAAATAATAAACATTTGCTTTGAAATATAAAAATAGATTTTTAATAAGCTTTAAAACACTTTCCTGCTATTATTTTTTTATTTTAAATTTCTATTCTGAAAGCTATTTTATTTTTCCTAATGTCATGTGGCCGGAACAGCGCCAATCAGTGCTGCAGATCCAGATTCATAGTCCAGATGTCCTCTGTCATAGAGCACACATAAGCAGAGTACTATAAAATCCTCCTTCAGATCTTTCCCTGAGGATGAGAAAGACCTGGGAAAAGCCATAGGACCGCTGAACAGCAATGATTAAGAAAAGTACTCAGAAGCTTTTTTTATACTAAATTAAATACAGTGGCATGATCTTTAAACATAAATAAAAGGAATAATGGCAATTAAACATTGTAGGTTTAGTCTCATGAAGGCCAAATCACGTGCGGCTAATTAGCCACTGGATAGCTTTTACAGGTGGTGGGAGGGGTCACCCCCACTCCAGCCAGTGTCTTCCTAGGCTCAATTGTCCCGGCAGCGAACCTGGAATGAAAGCTGGCATTTCCACAGGCTTACCACACAGATCATGGAAACCAGAAAGGGACCGGAAGCAAAAAGCATTTTCATCATTTCCGGTTTACCAGATGGAAAACTACGCTATTTTTTATGTTTAATCTTTTTTATTAAGTATTTATAGAAAATACAAGTGTGCTTTGCAAATACAAATTATGACTGAACAGATGCATCTGGGGTCGTACATGCCCTGTGGGGTGAGCAACAAGCATTGTAGACCTGAAACAGTTTTGGGTGACTACACTGAAAAGTATCTGATAGGAGCAGTCATTTCAACTAGAAACATAGTGAGGAGCACAATGCCTGAAGAACCAGGCATTACAAAAATGCTAACTTTCTATTTCAAAGTACAGGAAAAGTAATATCATTTATTATAAGAAAGGAAGAAAAAAAGAGAAGCAGAAAAAGGGAAGAAAATGAAAGAGAGGGGCGTATACCATGGGAGAATCTCGGAACAACGAGGAACCTCAAACGATATTGGAGATAAAGGAGTCAGAAAAATATCTGAAATGAGACCAAACTGTCCACATAAGTTTGTGTGATTATGAATTATCCTCATCCCATGTGATCATAAGCTCCATGAGCTCAATCCTGTCCAACTCACAAGCCCATTCAGCCAATGATGGAACCTCTACCTGGTGCCACCATCTGGCTATCACAGAACGAGCCGCTGTGATGGAGAGCCTAACTAGGTTTCTCTTAATTTGTCTGTAAGATCCTGGCAACATCGACAGCATTGTAATCTTAGGTTTATTTGGGATTTTATCTCCCACCAATTTATCAAACAATTGTAATATTTTATCCCAAAATGGGACAACCTTCGGACAGGTGCCCCATATATGGGTTATGGTGCCAGGTTCTCGCAAACATCGCCAGCAAGTATCAGGGATAGATGGATACATTTTATGTAAAAGTATAGGACAGCGGTACCATCTGGATAAGATCCGGTAATTACGCTCTTGCGCGTGAGAGGATGTAGATAGTTTATATATTAGGGTCATTTGGGTAGTTTCTGTTGTCATCATGGATTCAAAAAGCTTCACCCAAACACTAACACCATATATACACACACACACACACACACTAATTATATATATATATATATATATATATATTTTTATTTATATATATATATATATATATATATATATATATATATATATATATATATATATATTATGCACACACACACACACAAATATGGTGTATATATGGTTAGTGTTTGGGTGAAGCTTTTTGAATCCATAATGACAACAGAAACTACCCAAATGACCCTGATCAAAAGTTTACATACCCAAGTTCTTAATACCGTGTATATTGCCCCCTTTAACATCAATGACAGCTTGAAGTCTTTTATGATGTTTGTGGATGAGCCTTTTTATCTGCCCATTCCTCTTGGCAAAAAGCCTCCAGTTCCTGTAAATTCCTGGGCTGTCTTGCATGAACTGCACGTTTGAGACCTCCCCAGAGTGGCTCAACGATATTGAGGTCAGGAGACAGATGGTCACTCCAGAACCTTCACTTTATTCTGTTGTAGCCAATGACAGGTCAACTTGGCCTTGTGTTTTGGATCATTGTCATGTTGGAATGTCCAAGTATGTCCCATGCGCAGCTTCCTGGCTGATGAATGCAAATGTTCCTCCAGTATTTTTTGATAACATACTGCATTCATCTTGCCATCAATTTTGACCAAATTTCCTGTGCCTTCGTAGCTCACACATCCCCAAAACGTCAGCGATCCACCTCCGTGTTTCACAGGAGGAATGATGTACCTTTCATCATAGGCCTTGTTGAATCCTCTCCAAATGTAGCATTTATGGTTGTGGCCAAAAAGCAAAATTTTGGTCTCATCACTCCAAATTACTTTGTGACAGAAGGTTTGAAGCTGGTCTCTGTGCTGGCGTATTGTAAGTGGGATACTTTGTGGCATTTGCGTAGTAATGGCTTTCTTCTGGTGACTTAACCATGCAGCCCATCTTTCTTCAAATGCCTCCTTATTGTGCATCTTGAAACAGCCACAACACATGTTTTCAGAGAGTCCTGTATTTCACCTGAAGTTATTTGTGGGTTTTTCTTCACATCCGGAACAATTTTGCTGGCAGTTGTGGCTGAAATTTTAGTTGGTTTACCAGACCGTTGTTTGGTTTCAACAGAACCTCTCATTTTCCACTTCTTGATTAGAGTTTGAACACTGCTCATTGGCATTCTCAATTCCCTGGATATATTTTTATATCCCTTTCCTGTTTTATACAGTTAAACTACCTTTTCCCGCAGATCCTTTGACAATTATTTTGCTTTCCCCATGAATCAGAATCCAGAAACGTTAGCGCAGCACTGTATGAAAGATGCAAGGGTCTGTCAGGAGTCCAGAAACTCATTGACCTTTTATACACACACACACACACACACACACACACACACACACACACACACACTAATTACAAGCAAATGGATCACAGGGGAGGATGGTTACCTTTTTAATGCCATTCAAACCAGGCCTTAGCCTGGTTAGAACCTGATCAGAGACCCCCAAAAGACTTCCTACCCCTCACGGTGTGCACTACTCTGCAGGTGTGGGATACTCACTTGCGTAAAGGCTTACTCTCTTCCAACCAAGTCCCTTAACCCCGCTGTTTGGCCTAGCGTCTTTTTCCCCCCTACTGTGACAAGTTCTAATTTTCTCCCATGGCATCGCAGAGACAGTCCTCTTTTGAGCCATACCCTGACTGGCCAGACTCTTATTCCCTTCTCCCAGATACTCCCATCTTCCTATAGCTCATCGCCTGCATGGTTGAAATATATACAGTTTTAACATTACGTAGGTACCCAGTCCTCTACGGATCTCTTGACGCGACCTTGTACTGATTTTGAAGTACTGCTATCCCAATCCTCTAGACTGGACCACACACTTTTGCAGATTTACCAGATCTTGTTGAGGGAGTCCTATCCGAACCCACCGCCATTTCTTTCGAAATGGGAGCAGGAATTGCAAATATCGGCGGATGACATATAATTTGGGGGTTCTAAGTAGTTTTCCAACAAAAAATACAGATTTTTACTTGTAAACAAAAAAGGTGTCACTAGACACGTGCAGAACAGAAAAATTGTTTTGTTAGATTTGTTATGTTACTAATTTAATTTAGTTTATTCGTTTTGGAATTCGTTTAAATTTTGTTTCATTTATTAATTTTCTAACGAACTCCAAATTTTTGGAAAGATTTGAATTTGGATTGGTTAAAAATTATCGATCAGTTCCACTTGTGTGTGAAGAATAGCTGGTTGTTAAAAGGAGTTGTAAAGGCAGAAGGTTTTTTATCCTAATGCATTCTATGCATTAAGATTAAAAAACCTGTGTGTAGCAGCCTCCCCAGCAACCCCTAATTACTTACCTGAGCCATATCTCCCCCCAGCAATGTCCACGAGTGTCTTAACCATCCGGGACTCTCCTCCTGATTGGCCGAGACACAGCATTGGTGCCACTGGCTCCCGTGGCAATCAAAGTTAGTTATCCAATCAGAGGAGAGAGGGGACGGGGAGGGGCTGGGTCTGGGCCCCATGTTTGAATGGATACACAGAGCTTTGGCTCGGGTGCCCCCATAGTAAGCTGCTTGACAGGAGGGAGGGGCCAGAAGCAGCGAAGAAGGACCCGAGAAGAGGAGGATCCAGACAAAACCAACTGCACAGAACATAACATCATAAGCATCATAACAACATAAGCTGTCAGCGGCCTTCCCCGCTGCTGAAATGTAAACAAAAGAATGGCAGCAATGAAAATTTCAGGAAAAAAACGTGCCTCCCCCAAATCTATACCAGGCCCTTCAGGTCTGTTATGGATTTTTAAGGGGAAACGCCAGCATTGAAAGAAAAAAAAAAAATTGGCATGGACTCCCCCCAAAATCCATATCAGACCCTTATCTGAGCATGTAGCCCGGCAGGCCCCAAAGCACCTTGTCCCCATGTTGATGGGCACAAGGGCCTCTTCCCCACAACCCTGGCAGTGGTTGTGGGGGTCTGCGGACAGGGGGCTTATCAGATTCTGGAAGCCCCTTTCAACAAGGGGGCCTCTAGATCCCGCCCTCCCCCATGTGATTGAGTAAGGGATGCATAGTTCTACCCCTACCCTTTCACCAAAAAAGTGTAACAAAAGACACAACACAAAGTATTGACAAGTCCTCTATTAAAAAAAAAAAAGAAAAATGTATGTTCCCCGTTGTAGATCCATCATCAAGCACGCCGCCCGCCCCTCCAATCGGACCCGGGAAAAAAAAGCTGCGGCCTGGTTGAAGGCTCCCGCTGACTGCCTACTTCGGTGTGTGACATTTCTTAAATAGCTAAGGGACAGTGTCACCTGATGATATCCTTGGGTGAAACCCACCTCCTTGTGATGTCATCAATCCAGCATGCTTCAGTCGATGTCACAAGATGGCAGGGCCACTTGGTGACATCTCCAGGTAGCCCCACCACTTAGCAATTTAAGAAATGTCAGATAGCGGAGCAGGCAGTCGGCGGCAACCTTCGACGAGGCCAAATATTTTTTTTTCCTTTTTCCGGGTGCAGCGGGCGGCGTGATGGATTTACACCGGGGGACACTTGTGTTGCGCCTTTACTCACTTTTTAGGTGAATGGGTAGAGGTACTATTCACCCCATACTCATTTACATGGGGGAGGAGGCTGGGTTCTGGGGCTTCCAGATACCAATAAGCCCCCTACCCATGGACCCCAACAAACACTTCCATGTTGAGGGCACTTGGCCTGGTATGGTTCGGGGGGGAGGGGGGTCTGATATGAATCTTGGGGGAGGACCTCACACAATTTTTTTTTATTTTGGCGTGGGGTTCCCCTTAACAGTCATACCAGATCCGAAGAGCCTGGTATGGATTGGGGGGATCCCACACTGGGTTTTTTTTCTGCATCTTTCCTTGCCGGTATGCTTTTGTTTACATTAATCTGTAAGCTGTGACAGCTGATGAGTCATTGGTTAAGGATGCGGCTGACGACTTCCCTGTCCGTTGCTTAACAACCAGCTATTCTTCACACGGAATTTGAATCGTTCTGAAAATTTGTAATTCGTTAGAAAGCAAATACAGGCGGTCCCCAGGTTACAAACATCTGACTTACAAATGACTCCTACTTACAAACAGAGGGAGGAGGAAATCTACCCCTAGGAAGGGAAATTCACTCCTGTAATGCCACGTACACACAGTCGGATTTTTCGACAACAAATGTTCGATGGGAGCTTGTTGTCGCAAATTCCGTCCGTGTGTAGGCTCCATCGGACATTTTCTGACATGGTCCAGGACTACAAGAGATCAGGAACAGCAGCAGATGACATATCTGTCCCCAGGCTGTGGTCTTACCACAGCCTGCATCTTTTGTCAGACCAGACTGAACCCAAGCCATGACTCTCTTTTCTTCCTTACACGCTTGCTTCCAGGCTGTGGCTCTGGTGTTGTAGTTGTGGCAGGAGGTGGAGGAGGAGGAGGAGGAGGAGCATGGTTGAAGTCACAAACGTGGCTTTGGCTTGTGAGTTCACCCCTCAACCCCTTTATTTAGGGCTTGTAACGTAACTTCCTCACATAAGAGGCATTGGCCCTCCTCCATTTCCTGCAGGCTGCCATGTAGGCATAGTCATTTTGATTATTGGGGGGGGGGGTTCTGAGGGCCACAGTAGCTTTCCGAAATAGGCCAAGTGCTGCCTCCTCCAGGTTACTCCTCTTCCTGGGAATTTTTTTGTGGAAGGCGGAGGGGAGGGACCTGGGATTCGGGCAAGCTACTGGGCCCGGCCATCTCCTGGCTGTCACTTACCCCCGCCACCTCCTGGCTGCCACTTTCCACGGCCTCCTCCTGGCTGAGACTTTCCAGTGTATGAAAAAGGGACATAGTTTTAGGTTTTGGTTCATCAACCACACACAATTTTCAGTTCATGACTGTTGCAAATTGAATGTTAATAAATAGAAAAGACTATCATTCTGACCCTAGCATTTTTCATTCTTGTCCCAATCATTTGTGGCTACTACTGTCTATTAATATGTAAAACACTTTGTAAAATCAGAAATTACTGATCAATAATAACAACATCTAGTTAACATCATTAATTATTTGACTAGAAATATGTTGAACAATGCTATACCTGGCTCAAGCTGGGCTCCTCCAGTTCTTCCTGGCTGGAAGGCCCAGGTTGGACGTCGGAAGCCTCAGCTGAAGTGGAAGGAAGCCTTGAAGGAAGACTGGAGAGTGCTGGGCTGGATTCAGTCTGGCCTGCCAAAAAATGCAGTCTGCCATAGTACCACAGCCTGGGTACATAAATGTCATCTGCTGCAGCTCCTGATCTCTGGGAATCCTGGACCTTCTTGCGCTCCCTATTAAAAGTGCTCCTCATGCCACCAATTAGGGCCTTCAAAAAGGGGATGTCTGCCGTGGGAATCACCGGCTTCACAAATTAAAGAAATTGATCCAGCGATGCCTTGCTCTTTGGTTTATTGTTATAAAAGGGGTGGTTTACCTGCCACAGACAGGGCAGCTCCCTGTACATAGCAATGAATATGGGGATAAAGTCCTCATCATTGAATAGATCCATTTTCTCTGCAAGACACAAAACAAGACAAACCCTAATGTCAGGCTAAACTCTTCTAATCTTGTCCCAATATAGGCCTCAATCTAGAAGCAATATAGGGCACTGATGCACCAAGTTAAAATTGTACCTTCGTTCTAACGATCATTGCTTCCGATACTCCTTCCTCCGCTCACAAATCGTACGTACGACACACGCGAAATTCCGCCTGCCCCTGACCTTCTATCTAGTATATTCCCTGCCCCTTGTCTTTCAGCGCAGTGGGAGAGCACATGGCGGAGAGACAACAGGTGCATGAAGACGGCAGCAGCAATGACAAAAGCCTGGAGCCATGAATGTCCCGATCCTGGAGGATATTTAAGGCCTCAAATATGGCCTTTATAGAGATGCTAGAGACGGTGGACATCTTCAAGAGGGCCGACTATGATGGGAAGCATGGACCGTACCCAAACACAAATGTGAGAAAGGCCGAGATCATGACTAAAGTTGTGAAAAGTCTACTGAAGAATTTTGGGGTACGGCGATCCAAGGATCAACTGAGGAAACGATGGGCAGACCTCAAATTGAGGGAGCAGTATCAGTACAGAAGAATCAAGAGAGTGCTGCAAAAAAGTAAGCATTTTGTTGTGTGTTCCTATTCTTCTTATTACGGTCGTGCTGCTTCATGTGCTTTTCTTTACTGTTGTACAGTTTAAAATGGCAAGTTTCAGGTTCGTGGGTACAGTAATCATTCGTAGTAAACACCGTTCGCCCACTAATACGATGTTTTTTGCAGATGCAGGTTAACTACATTTGGTCATGCCCATTTGTCTTAAAAGAAGTTTAGTACATTGTTGTCTAGATGGGTTTGTAACTAGAATGAAATGCAAACTCGATGTGTAAGGAGAGGACACTCAGCAGCTGTTTACATACATGGACGCAGGAGCACTAGTGTGGGACACCAGAACAAACTTTTTAGGGTGTCCCACACAGGTGCTCCAGTGGAAACTAGGGTTCTCTACATGTGTGATACTTTAACAAAAAAGGTAAGTAGCAGCCAGTAGTAGTAGTAGTAGTAGTAGTAGTAGTAGTAGGTTCCAGCTTTGTAAAGGGAAAAAAATCATGTCTTCAGTTTGGAACTCTGCCAAAACAGACATCCAAGCAATTTTTCATATTCCTATTTCTTGCCTCAAATATCTGTGTGCCAAGCATACCTTTATTTTATTCACATAGGGGAGAAAAGACTTGGGACGTCTGAGGTCACCAGGGACCCCCAACCTCCTAAAGAAGGGGAAATCCAAAAACAATAACCAGAGGATGTGGAGGAAGGAGAGGTTTATGAAATGGGCGAAATAGTGACCACAGCAGGCGAGTGTCTGAGACAACAGCTTCAGGTAATAGATGGATGCCTGCATATTTATAATACGTTTTTTTTTTGTTTTTTTTTTGTTTTTTTTTTAGGTGATGTGGATGTTGTTGAAGAAGAAACACATTTCACAAGTGCACAACAAGTCCTCGGGGAGATCATGGTGTGCAATCGGGATTTACAGAAGATCAAGGAAGACATCAACGATGTTGAAAAAAGACTCGAAAACATCACTGATGTTTTAGGCAGAATTGAATACACACCAACATTTATCAAATTCTATTTTTCTAACTTTTCTCCAAAATTTTGCTATCTAGCTAAATTTGGCTTTCACAGGGGTGACATCACCCCATCTGATGAAGGCAATATCAACACAGTTTGGACATACTAATGTCTGATATTGCCTTCACTTTGTTAAAGTTGAACTTTGTAAGTTCCCGAGTTGTGTATTGTTTTATGGTTCTAAACATGCTCGTTTTAACACAAAAAAGGCAATGTGTACTGTCCAAAAAAAATGTTATTACTAAAATGTTGGTTTGTTCAAAAACCCTTTTCTAATGCATGTGAATGTGCACAGAGTAAAAAGTTTTCTACTCAGCAATGTGTGGCTTCTTCTTTCAAGGCTCAATATAATTTTTTGGACTAAGTTGGTGTTTACACTGAAATGGGGGTTATTTACTAAAGGCAAATCCATTTTTCACTACAAGTGCACTTTCAGTGCAGTTTCATGTGCAGTTTCATGTGCACTTGGCGTGCAAAGTGGATTTTCCTTTAGTAAATAACTCCCACAGTGCTTTATAATTTGCCACAAGCATGCCATTTTCGCGATTCACCAAAATTCATTCGTGGTGCTGAAAATGATGTATATTTTTATCAGTAACGCATTACATACATTAACAACAAAAAAAAAGGTGTGTGTGTGTGTAGCAGACCCACAACATAATATTAGTTCGCTGAAGAAGAGATTGTCACCTCATGTATCAATTAAATTACATTTGCACTATTGAAGAAAATGGGCAAAAAGAAAAGCCTATTGGAGAACCTAGGAGACAGCTAAAAGAAACACAAGCAGTAAATCTAAGTAAATCTTATTTCAGTTTAACTAAAAAATGTATTTTGAAAATGTTTCTTAAACATTTTCTGGAATATCAATGGCCCCCCTACCCGCAAAGTACTCGACATACTTCTGTCTTACTTCGCGGGTGCTTTGGGGGGCAAACCAGGACGGCCAGCTTCAAGCGCCATCAGGGTTTCTTCTTGAAGTCTGGCCTCAGGCCCAACTGAGGCAACATAGTTTATTGAATTTCTCCTTAAAGAGTTGTGGAGAATGCAGCTTGCAAGGATTATATGGTTAAGTTTATATTCCACCATGTTGATTGCCATAAGGAATAGGCGGAACCGGCTGGCCATTATCCCGAAAGCATTCTCCACCACTCCACCACTCTTCCGGCTCTGGCCAGCCGGTAGTTAAAAACCCTCTGGTCCAGGGTGAGGGTCCTCATGGCTTCAAAACGGTCGGCTGGTCAGAACAGAAAGCACTGAAAAACAGAAAGGCCTGAGAAGAGCAAGCTGAAAATCAGAAATGAGCAGACAAGAATGCACTGGAAATCAAATACGTACTATAAAATACGCACTGAAAAACAAATGCGAAATGACTACATGCACTGAAAACCAGATTCACACCCACAAACACAAACTGAAGAGCAGTAACGATCGGAAATGCACGAGGCTGAAAAGCGCGAATCATCTCTCACCAAACTACTAACACGAGATAAACACAAGATTAGCAGAAGGAGCCCAAAGGGTGGCGCACTGGCTACTGAACTTTCCTTTTCTAGTGCCGTCGTACGTGTTGTATGTCACCGCGTTCTTGACATTCGGAATTTGACAAGATTTGTGTGACCGTGTGTATGCAAGACAAGTTTGAGCCAACATCCGTCGGAAAAAAAAAAACATGGATTTTCTTGTCGGAATGTGCGATCGTTAGTACGCAGCATAGGAGTTATTATGGGAAAAAGGTGTCTCCATTGAAGCTTTATCAACAAGGCTTGTTTCCACAACAACACAAAATTTTCAAAATCCAATTGTCATTGGGACAGAAAGTTAGGTGAAATCTTCTGAACAGGGGCACAGACAGCAAAACAAACGTTACAGGGGTGTAAACCCTTCCCTATGCTATCCAAAAAGCTTAAAAATCGTTTTTTGGCAAGAGCTACACCTCAAAAATGTACCTGTTCTGATTTACAGATTCAAATTAAGAACTAACCTACAGACCCTGTCTTGTTTGTAACCAGGGGACCACCTGTATGTGAAACGAAATTCATTACTATTTCATTCAGAGATTCAGATACATCTGAATCTTCGAATAATGAAACATTTTTTGAATTTATATTCAGACCGAAAACGAATTGCACATGTCTAGGTATCACCCTTCTTGTCACCAACGCCCTGGGAAGATATGCCCTCACTAATATCACCATTGGGAATAAAAAAAACTAAGCATTCACAGTATTTCACAAGTCAGAACTCTACAATCCTGCCCTCTGCTATCTCTCCTCCTTCAGAGAATTTGCAGAATGCACAATCTCCTTGAGTAGAGTTATCAACCTTCCCCTTCATCCTAAGGTTGACACTTCCTCAAAAGATATCCGCAGCATCCCTCAATAACCTTAACGCTCTTAAAAAAACAAAACAAAAAAGCAACATATCTATGACTTACAACTAATCAATACATGAAGGGCACTCCATCTTAAGAGTATAGATTATAACATTTTTTCCAGCATACATCAATCTCATTTCCACTATATCTTGGTTATGCACCATGCCCTCGTGTGGACCTTTCACAGAAATCAACACTTTGGTCTAGTCAGACCACTCCTCAGTCATTCTCTCTTGACCTTGCTCGTTCTCACTCTAGGAATTCCTTCCTCTTTAAAGATAACTTAAAGGGTATTTACAATTTTGCAGTCAAATTTAAGAAAACCTAACTAACTATGTGTTTGTTATAAGTTGCCAATCAGACAGCATATATCTAAGAGTTTTTTTCTAATATTTCTTCCATTTTGGAGGTTTGTTAGTGGAAGTTGTCATGGTTGACTGCAAGCATTTTGCCAGTCATTCACTACTGCATAAGCTCTCTCATCTGCAAAGTGTAAAAGTACACTTTTACAATCCTCACAATTGTGTGGCCTTCCTCTGATGGTATCAGTGTCCTGCAGAGACCTCACTTCTCATCTGATGTGCCAGACAATTGTTGGAGATGCTTTACTCACTTGGATATCCTCTTATTTCCCTCCCCATCTTTCAGGACAGCCACATTGAGAGACCTTGGCTCCTCCTCTTCCTTGGAAACACTGCGCCAGCCCCCATAAATTTACACCTCCCCCAGCCAGCCTCAGTTATTTGTGTTTCCCCCGGTGGGGAGACACTGCGCTAGGAACCAGGCCTAAGCAGTCAGGGAGACTGGGGGCTGTATTACTAAAGTCCCTAACTAAGAGACAGGGGTTCTCTGGGGCAGCGGCAGGCTACTTACGGCCGCATCTAGTCCGCCTCCCCCACTTCGCCAAGCACTGGTGGAAGTCAGGGGGGGCCCTCTTTCACAGCCACAGGGCTGTTTGCAGGAGACATCTCTGTCCCCCTGTACAGCGTACAGGCCGCAGTGGAGCCGAGCGGGCCGGACGGCGGGTGACCTCATTTCCGGAACGGGGGGGAGGGCGGATGTGTGTCCTTTGACCCGCGACTTCCAGTTCCGGGTCGTGCAGCGCTGATAAAGGGCCGGGCACAGGCTGGAGAGGAGTTGTTTTACAGCACAGGCGGTGTGAAGACTCCACAGGCTGCTCCACCAGCATGTCGGAAGCGGATGCTCAGACGGCGCTCAGCGATGCCAGCTCCAACCAGCCTAAGGTAAGGGTACCCTGGGAAAGGGTTCCCCCTCTACCTAGGCTCTCCCTCCCCCCTCATGGTTCCTGTTGTGGGGGGAGGGGAAGGAACCCCTCTAGGTGGGCTGGGGGGGGACCAGGTCCCTCATTCTATAGAAGGAACTTGACTCTCCCCATGGTTTTATTTCTGTGTGAGGTTTTATGGGGATATTGATGGGTGTTTGTTTTTTCCATGTATTTCAGAAATCTTCTGAGAAAAACCCCCCCACACAGCTCTAAGAGAAATTGTGCCTCCTGTAGGGATACCCTAGGGGAGGCTTGGAAAAAGGTCTTATGTAAGGACTGTATTGATGCCCTATTTAACGAAAGAGCATCTGAACAGGAGTCAGGGTTGGCAGCATCAGTCAAGGAATTATCCTCAACTTTCCAATCATTTAAGACCCTGTTTGAAGGGTTACAGGTTCCCCTTAAACCCTCACCTGCATTGCAGAATACAACCCCGGTCTTAGCACAGGACTCTGCATCTTCCCAACCTGGAGCCACTACTTCAGCAGGAGAAGTGGCGGGCACTTCCAGAGTGGAAGCTAGGGAGTAACCAGACAGTGCTACCTCCGGTTCTCAGGACGACTCGGAGGGAGAGAGTAGGGACGGGGAGTGCAGAAAGCCCTCAAGGAATAAGTTGTCCCTTGATGAGGTAGAGGACCTCCTAGGGGCTATCTACACCACCCTGGGTATTCAGGAGGACAAAAAAAACTCATCTCTCCATGACCAGATGTATAGAGGCTTAAAGGAACAGAAAAGGAAAGTATTTCCTGTTCATGAGGTCCTAATAGAAACGGTCAAAAAAAGAATGGCAGGATCCCAAACGGAAACCCTTCTTTTCTGGGTCCCTAAAAAGAAGATTCCCTTTTTTGGACAACCCTGCCTCAATCTGGAACAAGAACCCCAGATTGGATGCAGCATTCTCGCAAGTGTCCAGACACACAGATCTGGCCTTCGAGGATCTTGGAGCTCTGACAGATACCATGGACAAGAAAATTGATTCCCTGTTAAAAAAGACCTGGGAATCAACGCTAGGTAATCTGAAACCAGAGATGGCAGTCACGGTGGTGGCCCAAAACCTTGAGCACTGGTTTACACAAATCCAGGCTCATATTGAGGCAGGTACGGCAAAAGAGACTATTTTGTCGTCCTTTCCAACGATTCTACGAGGTGTAGCGTATATAGCGGATGCTTCGGCTAAGTCAGTGCGCATGTCAGCCAGGACTGCTGCACTAGCTAGCTCAGCCAGAAGACCCCTCTGGCTCAAAACATGGTCAATCGACAATGCTTCAAAAATTAAACTATGTGACATTCCACTGACCGGTGATCTGCTCTTTGGCCCAGGCCTAGAGACAGTATTAGACCGTACTGCCGATAAAAAGAAGGCGTTCCCAGTGAAACGAAAACCCCCGAATCAACCCAAGAGGGGGTTTCGTCCACAAAAAAAGAAGGCCTCCCAAGACACAGGAGAAAAAGTCTTGGAGCGAAAGGGGTAAGGGCAAAGGAGGAGCGATTTTTCACCCTCCTGAGCAGCCCAGTAAGACTCAGTGACTCAGGGGTCACAGTGAGGGGGAAGATTGGGAGCCTTCCTTCCACAATGGGAAGTAATCTCCCCCAACCAATTTATCCTTGGGATCATACGAAGGGGGTACTGTCTAGAATTTACAGAGCCCCCTCCACGTCGAAGCTTAACAACACTTCTCCCCAGGTGTACAGCAAAAGCAGAAGCCCTCCTAGGGGCATTAAAGGAACTAGAGCAACAAAATGTAGTTTGCAGAGCTCCAAAAGAGGAAGAAGGGACAGGCTTTTATTCACGTTTTTGTGGCGAGAAAACCCTCGGGGAGTTACAGGTCAATTCTAAATCTGAAACCCCTGAACAAAGTGATTGTCTACAAAAGATTCCGGACTGAATCAATATTCACAGTCAGGGCGTTACTGCCTCAGGACTGTTACATGGTGTCACTGGATTTGAAAGACGCTTACCTCCACATTCCCATTGCGGAAGCCTTTCAAAAATTCCTGCGCCTGGCGGTAAAGGTGGAAGAGGAAACCATTCACCTGCAATTTCAGGCACTGCCATTTGGCCTATCCTCGTCACCCCGAGTATTTACGAAGGTCATGGCAGAGGCCATGGCTTTTCTGTGAATCAGGGGGTATCAATTATTGCATACCTAGATGATGATCTTCTATTCGCAGCATCCTCAGAGCAACTAAAACCCTGATAGGGCTAGGATGGCTACTAAATCTGGAAAAATCCAGCCTAATTCCAGCTCAACAGATTTCCTATCTAGGATATCTGCTGGATTCTACTCAGCTGAGAGTTTTTCTCCCACCAGAGAAAATTCTAAAGCTAGACCAGGCAGTAGCGTGTCTTCAGAACAATCAACAGGTGTCAATACGGACGGCCATGTCAGCCCTCAGCCTACTAACCTCTGCCCTCCCGGCAGTCCAGTGGGCAGGCCTTCACTTCCGTCCCCTGCAGGCACTGATTCTAAAAAGGTGTGGGACCACAGCCAGGAGTCTTTAGACACTCCGCTTTCAATTTCTCCTCGGGTCAAAAGATGCCTCTGGTGGTGGAGGAAGCAGATAAACCTGTCGCAGGGGCACGTGTGGATCATTCCAGTGTCCAGAGTGATTACAACGGACGCAAGCGGCAGGGGCTGGGGCGCACACCTGGGATCGCGGTTGGCGCAGGGGACATGGAAAAAAGAGGAACTCAAGAGGTCGTCCAACTAGAAGGAACTAAAAGCAGTGGGACTGGCACTCAGAGCCTTCAAAGGGTACCTCCTGGGACAACGTAGCCAGTTGCGTTCGGACAACTCCTCGGTTATTGCTTATATGAACAAGCAAGGGGGCACAAGAAGCGGGGTTCTGTTAAACCTAGCTTCAGAGATCCTTGGCTGGGTAGAAGCCAATGCTCTTTCCCTTTTAGCAGTGTTTCTAAGGGGGAAAGAGAATGTAGTAGCCGATTTCCTCAGCCGAACACAGCTAAGAGAGGCCAACTGGGTACTCAATCAGGAAGTTTTTGACCTCATAGTCAGGGAGCTGGGGCCTCCCAGAGGTGGACATTTTTGCCTCAGGAAGCAATACAAAGACCCCGTATTTCTTCTCTCTCAGCAGATGGGAGAATGCGCTAGGGGTAGACGCCCTAACACAAAACTGGCACTTCAAACTTTGCTACGCCTTCCCACCTTCCGCGCTTTTGCCGGCAGTTTTAAGGAAATTTCAGGTAGAAAACACCACTCTGATCTTAGTGGCTCCATACTGGCCCAAAAGGGCTTGGTTCTCAATCCTTGGGCAGTTGGCAGCAGAACCTCCCTGGCTCCTTCCGACCAGAAAGGATCTCCTATTGCAGAGCCCAGTTCTCTGTCCCCAAGCAGGCTGCTGGAACTTAGCCGCCTGGCTTCTGAAGAAGAGATACCAAGAAGCAAGGGCTTTTCCGAACAACTGGTATCCACCCTCCTTGATAGTAAAAAGGAGACGACGCGCCGAATGTACCAAAAGGTTTGGGGGCGTTTTAGAGCTTGGTGCCTAGAAAACTCCTTTAAGGTGCAGAGCCCTATAGCAGTCCTGGAATTTCTGCAATACGGGGCAGATAAGGGGTTAGCCATCAGGACCCTTAATAGCCAAGTTTCAGCACTTAGCGCGTACCTAGAGAAATCCCTGGCCACCAACTCCTGAGTGGTCAGGTTTTTCAGAGCCCTTTCAAGACAGAGACCAGTGTAGGGTCCTTCCTTCCCTAAGTGGGACCTTTCCCTGGTCTTACAGCTTATGATGGAACCCCCGTTCAAGCCTTTAGAAGTTTGTACTCTAAAGGACCTAACTTATAAGGCTGTTTTTTTGGTTGCGGTAACCACAGCCAGGAGGGTCAGCGAAATAGAGGCCCTTTCAATTAGACCCCCCTTTTGTGTGGTGTTTTCGGATAGAGTCCTTTTTAAGACTGACTCGGCTTTTTTACCGAAGGTGGGTTCAAAATACCATAGAAGCCAGGAGGTAATTTTGCCAACTTTTTGTCCTAATCCCCCAAGTGAAAGGGAATTTAGGTTTCATACTTTAGACGTCAGGAGATGTATCCTACGTTATTTAGATCTGACGAAGAGTTTTAGAAAGACAGACTCTCTTTATTTCTTTTTGCAGAGCAAGAAAGGGACAGAAGGCGTCTAGACGCACCATTACCAGATGGCTCGGAATAGCTATTACACAGGCCTTCAGGCTAGCAGGTAGAGAAGCCCCCATGGGAATTAAAGCACACTACCAGAGCTATGGCAGCTTTACAGGCGGAAAGAGCTGGAGCATCGTCAGAGCAGATTTGCAAGGCAGCCGTATGGTCCAGTTTCACCACATTTGTGAAACACTACAGAGTGGATCTGGTATCAGCAAGTGAGCAATCCTTTGGGCGAAAGGTTTTGCAAGCTGTTGTCCCACTTTAAGTGGTAAGTGCTCGTCTATCCTCTCAATGTGGCTGTACTGAAAGACAGGGAGGGAAAATTAGAGTTACGCTTGCCGGTAACCACTTTTCCAGTAGTCTTTCAGGACAGCCCTAGTACCCACCTGAATTTTTGGGGGGTCTTGAGCAAGACCTAAAAAGGGGCACAATAGTAATATGTGATAGTATGTTATTAACGTGTTCTTGTGTCTCCCCAGCTAACCGGAGGTGCTCTAGAAAAAACTGGGGCTGGCAGGGGAGGTGTATATTTATGGGGGCTGGCACAGTGTTTCCAAGGAAGAGGAAGAGCCAAGGTCTCTCAATGTGGCTGTCCTGAAAGACTACTGGAAAAGACGTTACCGGCAAGCGTAACTAATTTTTCTTTCTTGAATGTTTTTTTTTTCTTATCCTTTTTTTTTTTTTTATGTTTTTTTTTTTTTGAACAGAAGAATCTAACAGGACTCCTGGAGACATTTTGGCATTTTTAGCTACAAAATGAATAATATGCATTTACCTATCTCTGCTTTACAAATGTGCTTAACGGTCTGCTGGTTTTGGGACTCTGAAGCCAATGGAGCACAATTACTCAATGCATGAGCAAAAAACCTTCAAAACAACAAAACTGGCAGGAGAGCTCAGTTATATGACCTATCAAAGTCATATGATCTGCTTCTCCTCCAATCACAGCATATTCTACGTTAAGCTGTGAGAACCCTGTGGGACACTGCAGGCTACACACCTTTGCCTGCATTTTATAAATAGATTGTAAAATGCAAGAGGGTGACTTAAATTGTGGTATAAAGTGGAGTGCAAAAAATATATATAAAATCTGTAACCCCCCCCAGGTTTACCCTAATCTGAGACTGAGTTCTGTGCAATCCCCCACAGTTAGGCAAGGCAAGTGAAGTCAAAATAACTTACATGTGCCAGGTTAGTGACGCAAAGTGTCAATGCCAGAAAAAACCAAGCAACTAGCAGTTTCATAAAAATGCTGGCTTTTTTTCCCTCATGATAAATGCCCATTTTGACATGAGTGTCAGTGATGCTTGCGCGGGCTGAAAGGATGACCATACAATCATTATTTTAGTATGCCCTACATTACCAAACACTAAGCAACAGTTATATATTGTCCAAAAGATATACAGAAAACCAAACACAAGAAAATGATCATCCATTCTACTTTAACAGTCAGAATATATAATTTATAAGATTTATTAAAAACCCATGCATGGAAACATATTGGTCTTGCACTTTGCTACCTCCGTGTGCCAGTCAAAAAAGCAATATGTAGATGAAAGGGAGCAATGTAGTATCACAGTTCAAAACACATTAATAAATAATGGGAAGTCTGGAGCATTATGTATTTCCCTGCTGGAAATGACATACAACAAGATTCCATCATGCTCCAGCAGCCAGATTCAACCAATTAAGAAAACCCTTCACTACCTTAAAAACATTGACATTAACCACTTCAGCCCCGGAAGGATTTGCCCTCTTCCTGACTAGGCCATTTTTTGCGATACGACACTGCATCACTTTAACTGACAATTGCGCGGTCGTGCAACGTTGTACCCAAACAAAATTGACGTCCTTTTTTTCCCAACAAATGGCTTTCTTTTGGTGGTATTTTATCACCTCTGTGGTTTTTATTTTTTGCGCTATAAACAAAAAAAAGAGCGACAATTTTGAAAAAAAACCCCAAAAAATATATTTTTTAGTTTTTGCTATAATAAATATCCAGAAAGATTTTTTCTAAAAACTAATTTCTTCATCAGTTTAGACCAATATATATTCTTCTACATATTTTTGGTAAATATATATATATATCGCAAAAAGCATAAATTGATTGGCTTAATTTTTATTGGAACGACGACATTGCAGCGGACAGATCAGACACTTTTGACACTTTTTTGGGACTATTGACATTTATACAGTGATCAGAGCTAAAAATAGGCACCGAATACTGTATAAATGTCACTGGCAGGGAAGGGGTTAACACTAGGGGGCGATCAAGGGGTTAAACGTGTTCCCTCAGTGTGTGTTCTAACTGTGATGGGATGGGAGTGACTAGGAGGGGACATATCGCTGTTCCTAATAGGAACACACAGTCTTTCTCTCCTCTCCTGACAGAACCAGGATTTGTGCGTTTACACACACAGATCGCTGTTCTGTCCCTTGTGCCCGTGACCGCCGGCAACGCACAATGGGTCCCCCGCCACACGCGCCTGCTAAGGCTCTTAAAGGAGCCGACGTACCTGTACGTCGTTTTGCGCAGGGCTGCCAACGTATATGACCATGAAGTGGTTAACACAGTTGACCGTACAGCAGGCCTTATGAAAACACATCTTTAAAGAAAGAAAAAAAAAACAAAAAAAAAAAACCCATAAATGTGCCCATATTTGAATGCAAATAGAACATCCTAAATTAAAATGTAAAACCTTTTTCTTTTACCATAGTGTACAAAGTACAATTTTTATTTTATAGTGTGCATTCATACCTACTCATTTTGATGAAAAAAAAAAAAGTTTTAAAGCAAAACAAACCATCCCAAGGGATGAATGGTAATGCATATAAAAGTGCTTGTAAATAGCACTGCACTCAACATATAGTGTAAATAATCTGAGAGCATGAAGGGAAACTATTATACAATATAAGCACAACATACACTGACAGATTAGGCAACAGCATTATCTGCCTAGCTGTTAGCCAACGACTAATACCCCGTACACACGATCGGACTTTCCGACAACAAAATCGTGGAATTTTGTTTGAAGGTTGTTGGCTCCAACTTGTCTTGCATACACACAGTCACACACATGTTGGCCAACAATTACGAACGTGGGAACGTGGCGACATACAACGAGCCGAGATAAAGGAAGTTCAATAGCTAGTGCGGCTCCTTCTGCTTGATTCCGAGCATGCGTGAACTTTTGTGCGTCGGACTTGTGTACACACGATCGGAAATTCCAACAACAAAGTTTTGTTGGCAAAAAATTTGAGAACCTGCTAGCCAACATTTGTTGGCAGAAAGTCCGACAACAAATGTTCGATGGAGCATACACACGGTCGGACTTTCAGCCAACAAGCTCACATCCAACATTTGTTGTTGGAAAATCCGATCGTGCGTACTGGGCATAAGAGTGCTACACACACTTACAATCTATGCATTCTTAAACATAATTTCCTGCAACCATAGGGAGTCTATTAGGAATTTTGTATATGGCATTGTTATATGAAAAGGGCAGAGTTGAGAAGGGGGCAGGAGAACTGAGCAGAGTGAGAACGTCCAGGCCAGCAATGGATAAACCTGAAACAAGAGCATTCTCACACACAAGGTAGCTGGAAAGACAACACAGCACCGGCCACCATAAACAGAAGACCCATGTGCAAATCAAGCAACAACACACATTAACAGGCACATGACAACTCCCATACGCACAACCGGCCATAGCCAAAAGGGCCACAATCCAACAAAACTGACAGTCAATACTTGGACATGACAAACCATGCCCTCGGATAAACAGTTGTGGACATTAGAGGTACGGTAACTTTCTAAAAACTTCAGAAAGTGGTTGCCAATAATGCCCATCTGTGGGAAAAAGGAAACAGGCCTTACTTAGAACATGTATTGCATTTGCTCATTCATTTTCTAGTTTAGAGAGAGATTGTGGCAGGTCCTGGCAGAAGTTTCAGTTCAGCATCTTTAGAATACACCAATTCCACAGAAATATAATCCGATAACTGATTGTAAGCTATTTATATAAAGTATGCTGTCCAAATATGTCAATCATTTGTACAGCCATCATGCATCTTCATTGTAGTTTGCCTAACCTGTTTATTTCCTAGTATTATCAGCTCCATCTAGTGGGCATAGTGCAACACTTTCTTGAAATATCGCAATCAACGTGCTTACAGTTGCTAGATGCCTTGTAGAGCTTAACTGGAGAAAAACGACCCCGCCATCCTGGGCTGTCTTATATGCCAGAATTAGTGATATAGAACTTATGGAAAAACGGACGGCTAGACTTTGATAAACTAGAAGCATATAACCAAATATGGGAGTTGTGGCATCTTAGAGAGGACCCGTCCCAAAACACCCTACTTTTGCGTTGTTTCACATATTCGCTTATAGCTCATTGTGAAGGCTCTGACAAGTTGTGGCACTTCCTTTCTCTTCTCATTTCTTTGAATTTCCTCCTCTGAGCCTTTCTCCCCGGCTTATTTAATATCAGAGGTAGTATATTCTACTTTTTATATTTACTTGAGTTTCTTGCTGAACCCTAAATACCGGCACACTATGTATTTAAGTCAAGTTTATTTCAGCTTCATTGATGTTGAAGATATATGCTGGAGTTTTACTTTGTGTACCGTTTATATGGGGTGTTTCAGCTTCATTTTGTTCACATGTGTACCATACTATGTGCTTGCATTATACCTTCTGAAATTATATAAACTATGTACTTCTTTTCTATAATCTTTAATAAAAAGTTACTGATAAAAAGAAATCTCAAATCAGAAATAAAAAGCAATATTACCACTAGAAAACCCTGACGATCCTAGAGAATAAACCCCTTAGAGGCCATACACACTACACAATTATCTTTAGATTTTTTCCTTTAAATTTACCAAAACCTTATAATATGAGGTCAAACCTTAACCGTTTCAATTAGTATGCAATCAGGCAGGCCAGTGGCGACTGGTGCTCAAAATTTTTGGGGGGGCACAAACAAACTGAAAAAAACAAAAAAAACAAAAAAAATCAAGAGCAGCCACTGTGCACATTCATTGCCACCACTCTGCCATCAAATGCAGCTACTGTAACCATCAATTGCCGACAGTCTGCCCCATCAATTGCTGACAGTCTGCCCCATCAATTGCCGACAGTCTGCCCCATCAATTGCCGACAGTCTGCCCCATCAATTGCCGACAGTCTGCCCCCCCCCGCCCGGCACTTACCTGTCTCGGGTCAGCGATGTCCTCCACGCTCCCTCCAGGTCCTCGATGTTTTCTTCCGTCCTCTTCTACTATGATTGGACGCCCGATAGGCGTCCAGTCACAGCGCCTGTCGCTTCAGCCAATCGGGTGACAGGTAACCAGACCCGGTGCACCTGATTGGCTGAGAGGCGGGTCAGTGTTAGGAAAGCGATTTGATTCCCTAACACAACAATTGTTTACCAATTTGGAAGCCTATTAGAGCCCATGGCTCTGATCAGGACGCCTATTAGAGCCAACGGCTCTTATCAGGCACTTCCAAAAACACCCCCGCCGCTGTAAATTAGATGCCTGGCGCCCAACAAGGGGCCGGACACCTGAGTAGGGGGCAGCAGAGGCGACAATAGATAGATTCATGCAATGCATGAATCTATCTATTGGAGATTGACGGGTGCAGGAGAGAGGGGGCGGTGCTCATGCGCCCTCTATGTACGCACTGCCACTGAGGCAGGCCCTTGCACTACATGGGTTTTGGTAAATTTAAAGGAAATGAAACAAACAACAAAAGTTGATGGCCCATGTGTTATCGAGGACTGCAACATAGGACTTGTTCCACAGCAATGCCCATCATCTCTTGCATGGCGCAAGAGATACTAGTCCTAGCTCCCTAGACTCTGTATCGTAACCCTTCTAGGATCTACATTCACATCTATGACAATCTGACACAAAAACTATTTTACATAGGCCCAACATACAGCTTTGTAATATGTGCAATGAATATTATTAAATTATATATATATATATATATATATATATATATATATATATATATATATATATATATATATATATATATATATATATATATATATATTTATATTATTCATTGCACATATTACAAAGCTGTATGTGGGGCCTATGTAAAATAGTTACAAAAAATAGGGCTGTGGAAATTAAAGATGAATTCCTTGATTAATTGTTAATCTTTTTGATCGGTAGGCTGCCTGCCCTGGAGCCGCTTTGGGTCAAGCTGTTGCTGCAGTGCAGTGCTCTGCTCCCTCCTCCACTATATGTCATACACAGTCTGCAGGCATCTCCCGCTGTGTGTTTCGGAGCTGAGTGTGAAAACATTGGCCGCGCCCTCCTCCTAGATCAGCTCGTGTGATAGACACAGTGTTTTGTCTGATCTAGGAGGAAGGCGGGACTTTTCTCACAGCGTGGCCAAAGTTTTCACACTCAGCTCCGAGACACACAGCGGGAGATGCCCGCAGACTGTGTAATCCAGGCACAGGCACTGACTACAGTGAGGCTGCGAATATGGGCATGGTGAGGCTGCCATTATGGGCACAGTGAGACAGCATTATGGGCATGGTGAGGCTGCAATTATGGGCACAGTGAGACAGCATTATGGGCACGATGAGGCTACGATTATGGGCAAGGTGAGGCTGCGATTATGGGCACGATGAGGCTGCATTATGGGCAAGGTAAGTCTGAGATTATGGGCACGGTAAGGCCGCGATTATGGGCACGGTAAGGCTGCGTTTATGACGTGTGATGTCCTAGCCATGCCCCACTATGTCCGGCTTTGGCCGTTGCCATAACAACGGTGCTAAATCAGCTAAAAGTAGTTGGATCTGTATGTGCGTTATAATTAATCGAAATTAGTCGATTTAAAAACAAAAATACATAAACGAACGATTAATCGAACACTAACATTTTAATCAGCAACAGCCCTAATATTTTATATTTATTTATATATATATATATATACATACATACACACACACACACACACACACACACACACACAATCTGAATTTGTTCAAGAAACTATCTGCATGGATTTTGCATGTTTTACTTGTCTTGCAGATACATACGGGTAGGTTAAATGTCTCTTGTCTAAATTGGCCCTAGCATGTGTATGTATGTGAGATAGGAACCTTAGGTCCTTGAGGACAGAGACTATACATTTACAGTATGTAAGCACTGCATAAATTGACAGTTATAACCACCTGTAATTCATTCAATTTTTAATCCTAAATAGCCAAAAGATACATTTACATGAATTTTAGAGGGAAAGGCGTTGAAAGAAGCGAATTAGTTCCTCCAAAGACAACTAGTGCTAGCATAATCCTCAATTTAGGAAAAAATATCAAGTAAATGCCTCCAACATTTAGATAAAAAAGACAGACATATATAGTCTACCACTATCAAGGTGACAGCGTATTTCCACTTTTAAATCTCCCAATTCCATGTTAAATAAACATCCAAACACCACAACAAATTAAACCCCCAACTGCTACAGCTAAAACAAGCCCATAAATGTGAATGATGCAGTGCTATTAGCATTCACTTTATTATATTAATACCATCAACTTTTTGAGAAAATAATATATCCCAAGCACCAGTTAGCTATATAGCACTATGCATTAAAAAGGTTGCAGAAAACTGTGCATTCAAAACAACAAGCAAGCTATATCCACCCGCTGTGTCGATTTAGGATCTTCACACATACAACAAATTAAATAACAAGGTACCCTTGATAAAGCAATTTTGTTTTTTGCCAAAATACATTGAAACAGAGTATGGTAACGTGCAAAGGAGGCGGCTCCCATAATTTATGCAGGAAAATGAGTGAAGGTCTCTGATGCAGGGTGACTGTTTCAGCTGAGATCGGCATTAGCTGCAGGTGCATTGACAGAGAGTGATCTCATATGCTCCAATGATGCGAATATGATTTTAACTCTTTTTTATATCAAAGTCTGCCATAACCATAATACACTATCTGCAATCCTTTATTATTTTGACATACGGGAGTTATATGAGCTGGAAGATTATATTTCCTTGTCAAAAGAAGTTTATTGAGTATACAATGTTATAAAGATACATAAAGTAAGTTTACAAGGATCTATAAAGTAAGCTCATTGTTTTACAGTAGGGTTTATATAGGTAAATATCATGAAATTTCAAATATTAAACATTGGGTTCACGTAAACCTAAATTAAAGATATATATCATTTCCTTAGTTACTTTTGTAGGTATTTAAATGATTTATACCTACTATACATATTGTTTACAAGTAGAGTGTATATAGGTCAAATAAATTCTGATAATGAGCTTTAATCGTAAGATGGAGAAAAGGAAAGAGAAAGAAGAAAAAGGGTTGAAAGGTAGAGGTATGGTCCACAAGGTTGTCCCGCTCGTCGGTTTATTATTCTTTTTAGTTCTCTTTGAAGCCTTAGAATGGGTGTCTCTGTAAGTCATTTAATCTGTTACCATGGCAATAGGACAGAGTCATTGAAGTTTGACAGGAACTGTTGTTTTATCCAAGGATGCCAAAGTTTTTCAAATTTTGGAATTTGATTTTGATCGATGGCTACCATCTTAGCATGGGACATTGTATTATTCATTCTGTGAATTGTTTCTGCTAGTACCAATGTAGGAGATCTCCATGCCTTGGCCACTGTTTGTTTTGCAGCCGTTATTAGTTGGATCATAAGTTTGAATTGAGAGAGTGTTAACCATTCCGGTTTTAGATTAAGTAAGGTTAAATATGGATCTGGTTGTATTATTTTTTTAAATATTTTAGATGCAATCACGAAGACTTCCTTCCAGAAGGTTTGGATTACTGGGCACGTCCACCATATGTGTAAATATGTGCCTATTTCTGGGCATCCTCGAAAACAAAGAGCTGAGGTATTAGGTGAATATTTTGCCACTCTAGCGGGTACAAGGTACCAGCGAATTAGGACTTTATAATTTGTCTCCAGTGCTAAGATGTTGGGTGAAGATGACTTAGATGTGAGCCATATGTTAGACCAGTCCGTGTCTTCTAAAGTTCGTCCCAGGTCCTCCTCCCACCTCTGAACGTAAGAGGGTCTATTAAGCTTTGCTACTCCATATAATTGATTATAAAGTGATGAAATTGTACCTTTAGCAAATGGATCTTTTGTACAGATTGATTCAAAAATGGATAATGGTGTATCCCCCTTTAGGAATGGTGTATAGAAATTTTTGATTTGGAGATATCTAAATATCTCAGAGTTTGGTAGATCATATTTTTCTCTAAGCGATGGGAATGAAAGGAATGATTTAGATGCTATGAAGTCATTTAGTGTCTGAATGCCTGATGTTGTCCAAGCTTTAAAAGAATTTGGGTAGATCCATGCCGGATAAAAGGCCGGATTTCTGATAAAAGAAAGGAGAGGATTGTGTGGAGATTGTAACTGATATTTGGTTTTTAGTTTATCCCAGAGAGATAAGAAGTGTTTAGTTATGGAATTATGAATTTTAAAGCGGTCTTTAGGATCAAGCCATAATAAATTTGATATTAATAGAGGGTCATTTTCTGAAGCCTCTATAAATACCCATAATGGGATTTCCTGTTTTGCATGGTATTTGGACAGACTGGCCAAATGTGCTGCTCTGTAGTAGTTAGTAAAATTAGGGTATCCCAGGCCTCCTTTATTTTTGGGAAGATGTAGTGTGTGTATAGGTATACGTGGTTTAGAAGAGCCCCATATAAACGAAGTTGCTCTTTTTTGTACTATTCTCAAAAAATAGGAAGGAATTGGAATAGGGAGGACTCTGAATAGATAAAGCAACTTGGGTAGAATAGTCATTTTGATTGCATTAATCTTCCCTATCCAGGATAAAGGAAGTTGCGACCATTGTTTTATTAGATTTGTGATCTGTCTTAATACAGGAGGATAATTGGTTGAGAATAAGTCAGAACGAGATGCTGTTAAATGAATTCCAAGATATGGGATTGATTTTTCTGCCCATGTGAATGGGAGTGCAGCCCTAGCCGGGATCAATTCCATGTTTGTGAGTGAAATATTAAGCACTAGGCATTTCTTAGGATTAATCATAAGGCCGGATAGGGCTGCAAATCCATCAAGAGCTGGTATTAAGTTAGGACCAGAGACCTGTGGTGATGATAGAAAAAGTAATATATCGTCTGCAAATATACATAATTTGTGTGTAATACCTCCTACTTCAATGCCAGTTATAGTTTGGTTTGTTCTGATGTATTGGGCCATGGGTTCGAGTATAAGGGCAAATAATAAGAGAGATAATGGGCAACCCTGTCGGGTGCCTCTTTCGATATTAAAGGCTTCAGATTTGTATCCAGCATATTTTATATAGGCTTTGGGTTTATTATATAATGCTTTGATCCATGTTAAAAAGTGGGGTCCAAAACCCCATTTTTGTAATGAATATTGCCAGGATACTGTGTCAAATGCCCTCTTAATATCGAGAGATAGAAAACAAAGGGATTTTCCGTTTTTTAGCAATATGTGCCAATAACACTGCCCTGCGTATATTATCGCCTGCCTGTCTATTTGGCATGAAGCCTACTTGATCTCTATGTATTAATTTTCCTATAATGCTATTGAGGCGTTTTGCTATTATTTTTGCTAATAATTTAATATCGAGGTTTAACAGAGGGATAGGCCGATAATTCACACAGGAAGTATCATTAGAAAGGGGTTTTGGGATCATACAAACAATTGCCATTAGTGTTTCTTGCCGAAAAGAATGTCCATCTAGGAGTTTGTTAAAAGTTTCAGTGAGAATGGGAGAGAGTATTTCTGAGAATGTTTTATAGTATAAAGCCGAGTAGCCGTCTGGGCCTGGTCTTTTGTTAAGTTTTAGGTCTTTTATGGCGTTAGCAACTTCATCTATAGTTATAGGCTCATCCAAACTGCTTTTTTGATTCTGAGATAACTCAGGGAAGGTTATTTTTGAGAAGAAGGATTCAGCCTCTGTAGGATTAAATTCATTGTTTGTCTTGTATAAAGTTGCGAGATGTGAGTGAAATTTATGGACTATTTTAACTGGATTACAAGTGTAAACATTTTTTGATAATTTCAAACGTATTGGTTTGAAAGATTTGTTAGTTGAATTTAATGCCCGAGCCAAATATGTACCTGGTTTGTTTGTATTCATGTAGAAATTGTGTTTGGAGCGTTTGAGGGATTTATCAACTGACTCAGTGAGAAATAGATCGTATTCCAATCTAGATTTTTCCAGATGAGATTTTGTACTCTGAGATGGATTATCTTGAAATGATATGTAGGCTGCATTAAAATTAAGTTCTAGTTTTTTTGCTAGATTTTTGCGTTCCCGTTTAAATAGTGCCATTTGTCTTTGTATTGTACCACGCAAGACAGGCTTATGAGCTTCCCACAGTGTTATTGGGGAAATGTCTGTTGTATTATTAATTGATATGTATTCCTTTAAAGCTTGTTCAATGGCCATCTGATGTAGTGGGTGTTTGAGCATTATGTCCGGTAAGTACCACGTTGGGTCATGCGCTTTTGGTATGGCTGAGGCTATAGTAGTGTATACTATATTATGGTCAGACCACGGAATCGGAATTATATCTGATGCAATAATTTCTGGTATCATTCCTATTGTTAGAAAAATATGATCTATTCTGGTGAAGGTTTGATGAGGGTGCGAGAAATAAGTGAATTTCTTTTTCATTGGGTTACTTTCTCTCCACGAATCTACCAGATTGTATTTGGAAAGAAGTTGAGAAAAAGGTAATCTAGAGGTTATTTTGGATGGTGTAAAAGGTGATTTATCTAGAAATGGGAGGAGGACCTGGTTCAAATCCCCACACATTATCACTGTTCCTATTTTGTGTGTATTAATCACTTGTAATATATGTGAGAGGAATGGTGTAGGTTGTTTGTTAGGAGCGTAGTAGGAAATCACCGTGATTTCTGTATCCATTATATAACCCATGAGTATCAGGTATCTACCTTCTGGGTCTTTAATTTCTGATGATAAGTTGAATGGTGTGGATCGGTGAAATGCAATTAGAGTTCCCCTTTGCTTGGTACAGGCAGAAGCCGTGTAAATTTGTTGATAAAAAGGAGAAATATATTTTGGAGTAGAATCTTTGGTGAAGTGTGTTTCTTGGAGGCATACTATGTGAGCCTTCTTGTTATGGAAAGTACGGAAGGCTTTGGTCCTTTTTTGAGGGACATTTATTCCCTGAACATTCAGGGAAAGTTTATTCAGTGGTGCCATGGCAATAGATCAAATAGTTTTGACTTACTTTTTGTTATGCAGAGCTGACTGCGCAGATCAACCTGTGTGGACTGAAGAGATGAATAGATAGAAAAGAAACCAGTGAATTCTGGAGTAAAGAGTAAACAAAAAACATATGAGATTAGATGATACATTGTATAAATTATTTTTTGCAAGTAATCACAATTTACCTGTGAAAGAGAATAAATATCTCTCTCAGGGGAATAAGTGCCTTCGTCACACTCCCACATAATATGGTTGGCAGAATGAGGAGGGCTAATGGGGGTACACGGATCTTCCGCTTACAGGAGAGAAGTGCTATGTCAAAAGACATCAAAATGATGTTTCATTAATTGGAGTGCAGAATATAGTTTTTGTTGAAATTATTTATTCCAGGGTGGTTGTATATGGTTAGTCTTGCCCTAGGCTAAATAATTCAGTTAGAAAGGTACTGTTAATAACTTTGGTATTGATGAAGATAGTTTGAATTATTTTGGGAATTTGAACCCTTTTAGAGTAAACAATTACATATTTTATTCATATGTAACTGTTTAGATATGTTAACGCATAAAATTGAGGTTGTATTGCTTCAGATTAGAATAAACAAAAACATAATTCTAGGAACTAGTTAGGTAATAATATATTTGTTTTAAGAAAAGAAAGAAAAAGCTTCCATTACTTCTGGATTATTGAACATATTTGTCCTAAAAAGTAATAAATCTATTGTTATTACCTGATAATATATAACTGAACAAGAATTTCCTTATTTCACTTATATATTCTAAGGCTATATGAATCAGAAGTAATAAGAAATATAACTGGAATGTAACATGATCCCACACAGTGTGTGACTATCAGAATGCAGTTACATTCAGTTATAAATATAGGTTTTTTTATAGAGAACCATCTCTTAGTATAATAAATGAAGAGATATCAGGAATTAGGATGTCAGTCCATTGAATCTTCTTGGTCCATGGATGATGTGGCATAACGGCCTCTTTTGTGAGAATGATGATTCCCATTTTGTTCTGAAATTTTCTGGGTGCTGCCTGAAGGTGAAGATGATGCCATTCTTCTGCGTGTGGGGGTGTTGCTGCTTGTGGGTTCTGTCAGATTTAATTTTAAAAGGGTTTGTTGTAGTTCATCTGCTGATCTGCTTCTGTAAATTGTACCTTGGTAGTTAAATCTGACTGAAAAGGGGAAGCCCCATTGATACATAATGTTGTGGCGTTGCAGTTCCATTAGTTGGGGTTTCATGGATCGTCTTTTAGTAATAGTAAGTTGGGATAGGTCAGCAAAAATTTGATAATTGTGTCCTTGAAAATTAAGTTCCTTTTTTTCTCTTGCAGCAATTAGTATTTGTTCTTTCGTTCTGTAATAATGAAATTTTGTGATTATATCACGTGGGGGTCCATCTTTCTTTTTGGCTGTGAGGGCTCTGTGTACTCTGTCCAGTTCTAAACGTTCAATAGGGATATCTGGCTTTAGTTCTTGTAATAGAGCAGTAATAGTAGATTGCAGGTCTGTCACAGTTTCAGGTATTCCCCTTATGCGCAAGTTTGAACGTCTGGCTCTATTTTCGTAATCTTCGAGCTTAGTTTGAAGTATTAAATTCTCTTTTTTTAATTGTTCCAATTCTGTTATATTTTCTTGGGTTGTAATTTCAATTTCATCCATTTTTATTTCTAAGGCTGCGGTGCGGTTTCCCAGCTCTCTTATTTCTTTGGTTAGGCTTTTTGTTATTTGGTCTGAGGTTTGTTTTAAAGCCTTATGAAGCATCTTTTCAAATTGTAATAATATTACTGGGGATGCTGAGGAGGCTTGTGGAGAAGTTTGTGAGAGGATTTGTTCTGTATCTGACTCAAATGGAGAGTCTTGCTGTGACATTTTCTGTCTGTGAGAGCGCCCTGACGCTGTATCTTGTGAGGTGACTGGAGCTGCTTCAGCTGCAGTGAGTGCCTGTGAGCTCTTTGTGAGGTGATTTTTATTTCTGCCACGGTTTCCTCCCAGTACCATATTTCCTGCCCAAACTTTCACAGTTTGTTCCCTGGGGCAAAAATGTTCAAATGGATACCTTTTGAGCCTGCAGGCTCCGCTTTGTCCTTCTCTTCTCTCCTCAGCGGTGTGGAGCTCTAACAATGCATGTCTGCTCCGCTAGGCTCCGCCTCCTGCCCCCCTGGAAGATTATATTTAAGGATTCAGTGATACATGTTTAAATTAGATCAATCAAGATAGGCGACCTCTTGAAAAAAGAGAGATAAAGGAGAGGGTGAGTGCAGTTTCAATTTTTGGTGGCAGCACACTGGTGTGTCAGATGAAAAATGAAGAAGCTTCACATCAGGAAGAACTCAAGGGACTTTATTTGCACACAGCAGTTGATACATTTTAAAGTGTCCAGTTACTTGTTTAATAACACTATAATAGGTTATTTAATTCTTTTTGCATGTGTAAGCCCCCTTTCACACGGCCTGTCAGTTTTGACGGCGGACCTGAACGGGCGCTCCATGTTAGTCTATGGAGCGTCGACCCGGTCCGATCCGCTGAAAAGCAGACGGATGGCCCTACGTCCAGGTCCGTCGCTGGCGGATCGGGTGAGATCTGACGAAAACGGACACGCTGTCCGTTTTCATCCGATCCCTCCATAGGCGGCAGCGGCGCCTGACAAGCCCCTCCCCGCTCAGTGAGCAGAGAGGGACCTGTCATCTGCCGGCTCAGCGGAGATCAACGGACTGATCTCCCGTTGAGCCGGCGGACCGAGGCGGGCTCCGTGGAAACGGAGTCCACCTCGTGTGAAAGGGGCCTAAGGATCCTGATATTGACACAGTGGTGGTTATAGTTCATTTGTTATTTTGTATGCATTATGAAACTTTTATTATGCACAGTGTTATATAGTTAAGTGTTGCTTAGGATATATACATTTTTACACGAACCTGATGGTATCAAAATGATACGAATTTGAATGATCAAATCATTGACATTGAAAAATTTTGTATATCCACGTTTGAAGTCTAAGGTTGAGAAAGCCTTACAATGTGTTTATTATACAGGTGCATCTCATAAAATTAGAATATCATCAAAAAGTTAATTTATTTCAGTAATTCAATTAAAAAATGAAAGTCTTATATATTATCGTATAGATGCGTTACACACAGCGATACATTTCAAGCATTTCTTTCTTTTAAATTTTGAGGATTATGGTTTACAGCTAGTAAAAACCCAAAATTCAGTATCTCAGAAAATCAGAATATTCCACAAGACCAATAAAAATTTTAAAAAAAGGATTTTTATTACAGAAATGTTAGCTTACTGAAAAGTATGTCCATGTAGTATAGTATGCACTCAATACTTGATCGGGGGTTCCTTTTGTATGAATTACTGCATCAATGTGTCGTGCCATGGAGGCGATCAGCCTGTGGCACTGCTGAGGTGTTATGGAAGCCCAGGTTGCTTTGTTAGCGACCTTCAGACGATCTGCATTGTTGGGTCTGGTGTCTCTCATCATACTCTTGACAATACCCCACAAATTCTCTATGGGGTTTAGGTCAGGCGAGTTTGCTGGCCAATCAAGCACAGTGATACCATGATCATTAAACCAGGTTTTTTTGACATGTCAAATCGCATGCCAAATCGGTGGCAATTGCTGGCAATGGCACTGTCTGAATCGGTGTGGTGCCACACTGATTCCCAAAAGTAGTTTCTGTACTACTTTTGGAGACTTCGGGGGTACAGAAACCTGCACAGAAGTCTCTGAAATCGCCCCCTGAAGTCCGGATTGACATGCGGGAATGAAATTGTGCGAGTTCAGCTGAACAATTCCATTCCCACTGTCAGTGTGAACCTGGGCTTAATGTAATGTGACTTATGAAAATACCTCTGTTAATTTGTCCTGTACTAGCCAGCAATTAGTATTATGTTTTTTTTTTTAATCACCTTTTATACTTTTTTCCTCCCAAGCATATAAAAATACAGGCACATAGACAAACTGATATATAAAACACAATACAAAACTAACATTTATAAAAATGTAACTGCTATAGCAAGGAGGTACCAAATCTTGTGTGCCTTGTCGAAGAGTAATTGTTCCTAGAAACGCAATTGCTGGTTATTTAGTTCCATCTGCAGCTTGTGCAGGGAGAAAAATAAGCGTTTTTTGCCTATAATTAAGCTCATCTTGCTACTAGTAATGCACTTGTGGTCTCAAAGCATTATAGTGCTGAATAATATCCCCTAAGCTCATCTAAATGTGGTATGTAGTACTAATGTGGTCAGGAAGTAATGAGGTCTACAGACTGTACAATGTATAAACAGAGAAATCTTCCAATTATATCTCAAGTTCTAAAACTCATAGCAGAAGGAAAAAAAATAAAAAAAACTTTCAAGAAACTAAGCAAAGTATGAAATGTGCTCATTATAAGCAAATGACTTCAATATGCTTAGCTGCATGCAGACATTTATGCAATAATTCACTAGAAAAAAAATAAAATAAATCAATCTATTAAAGGCTCAGTCAGAGGTATACACTATAGTTTATGTACTGTATGAAGCAAAAAAAGAACATACAGAAAATACCCAGCTAAAGTTCCTATATACAGCCCTTGTAACAAGAATTGTTGGCGAAGGCCGGACGTCGAGGTGGGTGGACGTGCTGCAGAGGAGCTCCGCCGAGTCCTCTGCAATCCAAAGCCATCCGGAGCCTATTCTCCCTAAAACCTTCCCCCAGCTATACCTCACGATTGCCGGGTGCTAGCTACATCACTTTTGCGGCAAATTGCTCTGTCTACCCGGCGGATTAGCTGAATTTCAGGCCGCCGCCGGCCCTGCATTAGACGCCGGCCGCCATCTTGCGGCCTACAAAACATCCGGAATCCCCGGACTCGCGTACCGCGATCGGCGGTACGGGGGCGACCGATCGGCCCATATTCAGGACCGCTGCCTCCGGAGCTGACTGCACTGACCAGGCACACAGGATCCCACAGCAGCAACCACGGATATAGGCCTCAGGCACCCGCGGCCTACAGCGGATCCGAGGCCTGTGAGGCCTACACGACTACCGGACCTTGGGGCCGCAATCGGAGGCACAGGAGACTGCCAGCACACCATCCTGTACGGTGGACACCCCTCCACTGCCCCAGAGACTAAGGTACAGGCCCTTCTTTTTAATTTTTTACTTTATTGTTTGGGAACATTCAGCCCCGGCCGCCATCTTGCGGCCTAACAGTGAAGCCGGGCCCACACTGTAAGGTGACGAGTCGCACCTGGACTGTGCTCTCCTCCCAGGGCATTTGAGCACACAGCACTTAGAATCACCATCCGCACTGGCAGGGGGACATTACTGCTTTCTCGGGCCTGCCCTCCCCCCCCCAGACCCTCCTTATTTTTGTGGAGGAGGGGGCTTCGATAGATGGCAATCGATCATGGATGGCTGAAGCCGCACACCCCTGAGACCCGTGCCATCCTGACAGCCGCAGGCTATCCCCGCAATACGGCACACCTGCATTTTACATGGCGGCAGCTAGCTCACACTCCTCGGAACCTGCTGACCCTCAACAAGGCACCATACAAAGGTATCTACTTAGAACAGCGTCGACTGATCCCCGAACACCTAAAGACAAGATGGCGCCTGGCCACAACCCAGGGAAGACCAAGCCACCCACCGCCACTCCCGCAACAGCTTGCATGACTCTAGACGCAAATGAGAAACTCCAAGAATCCAGAGGAGAGACATCAGCCTTCTCTACAAAGGCAGTCACATCGCAAGACACAGACACCGGGGAACTACAGACAACCCCCCACCCCCTGACGGGAGTGCCTATTAGAACGGAAACTACAGCCCTATTGTCTGCTTTCAGAACTGATTTCGAATCATGGGCAAGTAAGATGGAGGATTCCCTACAAGTAGAGCTGAACGCGCTGAGACAAAAAGTTACAGCTAATGAGGAAACGGTATCGGTCTCAAATACTGCTCAGGATGACCATGAGGCACGTATAACAGCCCTTGAATCTGCATCCGCGACACATCTCCGTCGCCTACGCCACCAACAGCTTCGCATAGAAGACAGCGAAAATCGCAGTCGCAGAAACAATATTAGACTGCAAGGTCTACCTGAGGCAACATCAGGAGCAGAACTGAAACCCACTGTCATATCCATTCTAAATAAAGTGCTGGGAAGAGAGGCAACATCACCAATTGAATTGGACTGTGTTCACAGGGTGGGAGGGCCGGGGAGAGCCCGAGAAGGTCGCCCCCGTGATGTCCTCTGTAGGGTCCACTATTATACCTTGAAAGAGGAGATCATGCGGAAAGCATGGAACGTGGGCCCAGTGGACTTCTTTGGAGCCTCTATCCAATTATACCCAGACTTGTCTCGCAATACACTATACATGCGTCGAGTGGTACGCCCTCTACTAGATCTTATACGACAAGCCGGTGCCTCCTATACATGGAGCCACCCCTTCAGCATCAAGGTGACGTGGGAAGATAGCAAGTTCACGCTCTCTGACCCAGATCAGCTGCCTGACTTTTTCCTCTTTCTGGAGCAAGAGCCGGTAGACGTCTTGAACTGGCTAGACCCTCCAGTCGACGGATCAAGACAGTTGGGCCTTGGCCCACTCCCACAGCGTCGCAGACGACCTAGGTCTAGGTCAGTCTCTTCTGGCCCAGGGATGAGATGACCTACCTCTCCAGAAGATTAATTCAGAAGTTACATGAGCTCCCTGGAATATTTGGTAAATGATGAAGTGACAGCGGGGCTCGGACCTTTTAGCTCTTTCCCTGCTCTTTGCCAATTTATTATATGGCTGGGGTTCAGGAGAGAACATAGCCTAAGGTCACCTAAGGACTTTCACTATGAAGAGATTCAGGTACTGCTACAACACAACAAAGATTTTATAGAAAATGTTTTGCTATATGTCAGATTGTTCCCTCTCAGCCCCTCCCTCTGTGGCGTGCGGTGGGGGGTGGGTGGAGGGGGTGGGGGGGCCTCTCTGGAGGGAGGTTTGGCTATCCGCCTTAATCAGCCCCCATTTCAGGAGAATGTGAGGTTGAGAAGCGGCAAGCATGATGCGATTGGATGCCTTACCGGGTGGGTCCCCCGCTCCCCCCCTGTACCCCTATGCGCGTACAGTTGTGACTAACTGATTTATTTACAAGTGGGAACCAATGTAATTGCAATTTATTTGTTATATGATCCCAGGTTAACTACTTATACCCATTGTTGATATTTAGTTGATTGTTCTCACCTGTTCTCGTTCAGCTGCCTTATGCTTCACATATGTTTTACATGATTAAAGTGCCACATATACTATATACATGCCTGATTCGCTGTCGGGATCACGGCTCAGGTCCACCCATTTCGACCTTCCCCCCCCCACAGTAGGACAGGCACTGTTTGTGCCTAAAGCGTGATATATCATGCAGTGTTTTGCGCCAGCAAACACATTAGTTTTCTAGACACATTTTTTAGGTGTCCTTTCATTTACACCTTATTTTTTCTATTATCCTCATACTCTTCTTTCTCCTTTCTTTCCTCTCCTTTTCCTTTCTCTTCTTTTTCTCCCACTTTCATATTCCACCTCTTCTCCTCACCCTACCCCGAACTGTTCTACGTACTTATCTTATATATCTTATTGTTCTCCCCCCTACACGGCCTCTAGCACCCCGACATGGCTCACACGGTAGCCTCACGCCCCCAATTGAAATTTTGTTCATACAACGTCAACGGGCTGAACATTGCTTCGAAACGTGGGCAAATACTATATCAGATGCACAAAAGACGAGTCAACGCGCTTTTGTTGCAAGAGATCCACTTCCATTCTGAATCCACCCCTTCCTGCTCCAGTAGATATTTTAATAGATGGATCCACAGTACCAATCCAACACAAAAATCTAAGGGAGTATCTATTGCGTTTCATAAAACACTCCCTATTGAATTGCTTGATCATATGGCAGACCCCCAGGGCAGGTACGTTTTTGTGAAAATCTCTCTATGGGGGACCAAATTTACAATAGCTAATTTATACTTACCTAACACGCACCAAGTACCATCAGCCTTACAGTATTTTAAGATCTTATCGGGTTTCGCAGAGGGTAAGCTCATACTCGGGGGGGACTTTAATATTCCCCTGGACCCACTTTTAGATTCATCGACATCCCGTTCCTCTATATCCTTCCCTAAAATACGGGCCCTAAAACGTGCCATTTACAATATGCATCTTGTAGACATATGGCGGATATTGTACCCAGAATCACGAAATTACACACATTTTTCCAACGTGCACCGATCGTACAGCCGTTTAGACTATTTTTTGGTCGACCACGGCTGTTTAGATTGGTCCCCAAATTGTGAAATAGACCCTATGGTTTGGTCTGACCATTCCCCTGTATTCCTGACACTCACAGTCCCCTCTACTCCAATAAAAGAATGGACATGGCGGTTGAATGATTCACTTCTGGCTGAGCCAGGGTTCGATACTCGGATAGCGGAGACTATTTCAAACTTTTTTACAGACCACGCCTCTGATGACTCCGCACCACCCATTAAATGGGAGGCATTAAAGGCGGTCTTACTGGGTAGTTTTATCCAAATGGGTGCCCGCATGAAGAAAGAACGCTGGGCTGCGATAGCCACGGCTGTAAACAAACTCAGGACACTAGAGACTACCCACAAACGCTCCCCGACTGTGGAGGGGCTTGCGGAGGTTTCTTCCGCTCGCTCCCAACTTAGGGAATTATATGAGGCTTCAACCCGTACATTTGCGAACAAATTAGCCTTTCACCAATACAAATTCCGGGATAAATGTGGTAGATCACTAGCTTGCACCCTACATACCAAACAACCTAACACCTTTATACCCCACAAAAGGGACAGCTCTGGGAAAACTGTCTCGTCACCCTCTGAGATGGGACAGGCTTTCCGGGACTTTTACCAATCCCTCTATAACATACCTGTAACAAGCCCCACTGAACCCCCCTATACTAGAGCGGACGCGCAAGCCTCATATCGCACAAAACGCATTACCTACTCTAGATGACGAAACGATAGAGGACTTGGAAACTCCGATATCGGAAGATGAGGTTGCCCACGCTATTGCATATACCCCATCTGGTAAAAGTCCGGGCCCTGATGGCTTCACCCGAAATTTTATAAACAATTTGCTCCCCTTCTCACTCCCTTCTTAACAAAAGTATTTAACTCAATCTCTGAGCGATCGGTATTCCCACCGCAAACTCTAGAGGCACATATCACTCTCATCCCAAAACCAGACAAAGACCTGACTATATGTGCTAATTACCGACCCATTTCGCTGATAGGGGTTGATCTGAAAGTGTATGCGAAGGTGCTGGCTAATAGACTACAACCCTTACTACCCCGATTAATACACCTAGATCAAGTGGGCTTCGTGAGTGGACGAGAGGCACGAGATAACACCCTGAAAACACTTCTCATTGCAGATTATGCTCGAGCCCACAATGTCCCATTGTGCCTTCTCACGGTGGACGCGGAACAGGCCTTCGACCGTGTCGATTGGCAATTTTTGCGTCTATCACTACAACAGCTGGGTCTGGGCCAAAACATGCTTTCAAGAATAATGTCCCTCTATACTTCCCCCTCCGCCAGGATTAGGCTAAATGGATCTCTAGCTCCAAATCTTACTATTCGCAATGGAACCCGACAGGGGTGCCCTTTGTCCGCCATTCTCTATGTTCTTGTTATGGAACTCCTAGCCATCGCCCTCAGAAACAACCCGGATGTTCACGGTGTTAATATAGGCCCCATACATACTAAACTTGCCCTATTTGCAGATGACTTGCTCATATTTGTGACCCAACCGCAAGTCTCATTACCCTCCATTATGCAGGAGTTCCAGAGATATGGAGGAGATGTTAGTAACGTCAAAGTTAATCATAGTAAGTCAGAAATACTCAACATTTCACTCTCAGAAGCAACTCTTCAACAACTCGCGTCTTCCTTCCCTTTTAAGACAAACTCCACATCTATTCGTTATTTAGGAATTCATATCCCAACAGACACTTCCCAATTATTCACCAGCAACTTCACCCCTCTACTTCTTAGAACACAAGCGGATCTGACCACATACGCATCTAAAACAGCTCTCTTGGTTGGGTAGAGTGAATGTTTTAAAGATGGATGTCCTCCCTCGATTCCTTTACCTTTTCCAAACTTTACCTATTCACATCCCCACCCCGTTTTTCAAAAAGCTTCACCAGATTTTTTCTAAATTTATATGGCAAGGAAACCGCCCTAGGATAAAATATGACACAATGACTCTTCCGAAGGCCCGTGGGGGGGCGGGGGTCCCAGGATGCCTCTTTCTACCACAAGGCAGCAGTACTCACACGTATTGTGGATTGGTTTCACCACCCCTCCTCCAAGCTCAGGGTTCAATTGGAAAAACATCTCAATGAGGCCCTGCGGTGGACACCTGCGGCTCGGCGTAGAGATGGTACCCTCTCTACTGCCCTTACCCGTCAGAATCTTTAGATATGGGACCGACTGCTATTAACGAGTAAATTATCCAAACCCCGGGGCTCGATGACTCCTCTTTTGGGACTCCGGCGGAGGTTGAAGAGAGATTTGGACCCTGGAATAGGGATAGTCAGACGTTTGGCACAGGTACTACGCGCTGACCCATCTTTGAGACCAGACATACCTCCCCAGACGGGGCCTCCAACCATGTGGTTACGAAGGAGTCAATTAATATCATACATACGTACTTTCTCCCCCATCTCAGAAATCCTAGATGACCCGACAGACTTTGATGAGTTGCTCTTACAGCCAGATCCCCCAACACATGTAGTATCACTGTTATACTCCCTTCTGTTAAAAGTATCTACCCCTGACCTTCCAATATACACGCAGAAATGGGAAACAGATCTACAGCACTCCATCTCCCCAGCTGACTGGCAAAAAAGCTTTATTTTAAACACATAGGATCTCCTTGGCAACTAAGAATCAAGAAAAGGGGTTTAAGCTATTAACGAGATGGTACAGATGCCCGGTGACTATCCAACGATTTAATCCCTCTATTTCAGGTACTTGTTGGAGATGCCTGTCCTCTAGCGGGACAATGCTCCACATATGGTGGGCATGCCCTCCAATTAGGAAATACTGGCAGAAGGTTTTTGATCTATACAACAGGCTGATGGTGACCTCAATTAAGCCCACACCAGAGATAGCCCTACTATCTATGCTCCCGGGCCCACTCAAGCTGATTAAAAAAGACATACTGCGCCACTTTTTGGCCGCGGTTAGGACAGTGATCCCCAGACATTGGAGAACAGTAGATGTGCCTTCCTTGGGGGATTGGGCTGTCGAGGTGGATCGGATAAGAGATCTGGAGCGTCTGCTGGCGCAGGAAGCAGGGAAAGAGGAACAGTTCTCCATTACTTGGACCTCATGGTCGATGTTTCGATACTCTGATGACTTCCTCATATGGATCAGAGATGCCCCATCTTTGCCCACCGATTAGCCATGTTGGGGTGCTCCCCACTTTTGTTGTCATCCCCTATCTTTCCATATGCTCTCTCTCATACTCCTTTCTCTGTTTTTTTTCTTTATGTACTGAACCAGTCACTCAAATATATATTAAAAAAAAATTATACTTCCAGAATTGCCCAACAACTTGAATATCTATAATAAACGATTGAATGATCTCTACAGCGTTCCAGCTAGAAAAGGTGGAATTTCCTGTTAACGTCAACACGCAAAATTATAAAGGTGGTTATAGGTTGATTCCCCCACACATGTTATTTTACTAGTACATTACAAGCCTATATATCTAATGCGATAATACAGTATGTTACTGGAAGCTGTATACCAAGACATATAACTCCATGCATATATAATAAAAGATATTGTTTTGTATATAATGTATACAATATTATACTTTACAGTACCTTATTTTTCTGTTATATCTTTATATTGAAATAAACTAAGATTGAAAAGAATTGTTGGAGAAGAACCTGTCCAGTAGTATAGTAAGAACAAACGCTCTTGCGCATTAGTGTGATGTCCAGGTTGTCTATTACTCAAGGGGTAGTTTCTCTGGGCTTGCTGCCCCTCTAGGATAGGGGATATTCTAATAGTCACAGAAAAAAATGCCAAAAAGAGGGTGCACCAGCCTAGTGCATTACCCCAAGTATATTTATTGATAAAAACAAAGTTAAAAACTACTCACAAACATGTGGAGAAATATTGCTTGTAAAGGCCACCTAATCATGGCAATCAGTCCTGAAACCGACATTCTCCAGATGGCAAAGAAGACATCAGGGCCGCTGCTGGCTGACGCGTTTTGAAGGAATACCTTCTTTCTCAGAGCCTTGCTCAATAAATATACCTGGGATAATGCACTAGACTGGTGCGCCCTCTTTTCTTCATTTTTTTCCAGTAGTGTAGTACATATACGGATCAACAGTGCACGTCAGATGTTTCAGTTGTATTGTAGAATGTGTCGTCGACTCAAGTGAGTCACCTCCACACAATGGAGTGTATAATGCCAGTCCTCTGGAGGGCTGCCAAACTGAACTGCTGAAGGGGAAACAAACAAACACTACTGTCAATGTGCCTTCCTTGTGATGTGTCTAGCACATGACATTTAGAAGAACTGCGCCATTAAAATGGCAGAATTTACTACAGTACCAGGCTGCACCACTATATAACTGTAGGTATAGTGGAAAATATCCTCCATGATGTGATGTACTCTGTCAATAAAGGCTGCCATGTTGACCTTTTGTCTGCAGCTAAAACCCTAAAATGTCAGGAGTAGGCAGATGGGAAACTGACATGTTAACAAGCTACCTTATAACTTAACTGGAGACAACCAGATGCTGCACCTATACCCATAAAGCAGGGGTAGGCAACCTAGAGCCCTCCAGCTGTTGCAGAACTACAAGTCCCATCATGCCTCTGGGAGTAATTGTAACTGCCAGCTTTGAAATGTCTCATGGGAAATGTAGTTCAACAGCTGGAGGGCCCCAGGTTGCCTACCCCTGCCCTAAAGCAATAGTTTGTGCTAAACCTAGTTGCTGCTAATTGACAGTTCACACACTAAACACACCAATAGGCTTCATTCATACTGGTACTCCTGTGTTTAGCTTTTCTAAATGCGTTGGAAGTGGTATTGGGGGGCGTAAACAGCATATACCTGTGTTTAGCAGCTTGTGAGTTTCTAATCAGATCCTAGAGGCACAGAATTCTATATTCGCTAAACACAGCTTAACTGACCACCTCTAAATGCAAGGTAAAAGCTCAATGTGAATGAGACATCACTACATGTTTAGAAATGTTCTCTAAATTTATATAAATGCAAGTTTGACAGTACAGGCAGTCCCCGAGTTATATTCAAGATAGGGACTGTAGGTTTGTTCTTAAAGCGGTGGTTCACACAAAATTGAACTTCTGCTTTTTGGAACCCTCCCCCCCTCCGGTGTCACATTTGGCACCTTTCAGGGGGGAGGGGGGTGCAGATACCTGTCTAAGACAGGTATTTGCACCCACTTCCGGGCATAGACTCCCACGGGAGTCTATGCCTCTTTCTGTCCAGCCGCGCTGTCTGCTGGGACACACACGGGTCCCAGAGACAGCACAGACCAGATTGCGCCGCACGACTCGCGCATGCGCAGTAGGGAACCGGAAAGTGAAGCCTTGCGGCTTCGTTTCCTGATTCCCATACCGAAGATGGCGGCGGCAGCATCCGAGGACCGAGGGACGGTTCAGCCTCGGGTGCCAACATCGCTGGACCCTGTGACAGGTAAGTGTCCTTATTTTAAAAGTCAGCAGCTGCAGTATTTGTAGCTGCTGACTTTTAAAAAAAAATTTTTGCGGGACTCCCGCTTTAAGTTGAATTTGTTTGCAAGTCGGAACAGGTAGATTTTTTTAAGCTTAGCTCCCGCCAAAAAAAATATTTTTAAGCTTTTTGGATAGCATAGAGAAGGGTTAACACCCCTGCAATGTTTGTTTTGCTATCTGTGCCCCTGTTCAGAAGATTTCACCTCACTTTCTGTCCCAATGACAATTGGATATAGAACATTTTGGGTTATTAGGGAAACATGGCCTGGTAATAAAGCATCAGTGGAGACACTTTTTCCCCATAACTCTTACAGGAGTGAATTTCCCTTCCTAGGGGTAGATTTCCTCTCATTTCCTGTTGTCTCCCTCCGTTTGTAAGTAGGAGTCATTTGTAAGTCAGATGTTTGTAACTAGGGGACTGCCTGTATCAGTGTAAACAATGCTTTAGAGGTACAGGAAAAATCATTTTGTATACATTGTAACATTATAGTTAAAGTGCGTTACCCCAAAGGCTCGGTTCACACTGGGGCGACTTGTCAGGCGACCTAGTCGCCTGACAAGTCGCCTCCCGTTCTGTGCTATGGAACCGTTCTAATCGGAGCGACGCAAGTCGCTCCGACTTAGAAAAAGGTTCCTGTATTACTTTGGGGGCGACTTGGGGCGACTTGCATAGACTTCTATGCAGAAGTCGTCTCGCAAGTCGCCCCGGCAGTCGTTTGCAGGTCGCCTCGCTGAGGCGACCTGCAAGTCGTGCCGCCCATGTGTGAACCGAGCCAAACACTGATATGTGCCTGCTGTACCATGTACTTGTTGAAAATGTATTTTTTTTTTTTTTTTGCTTCCTTTGTGTGAAATCCCTGGTGATCCTGCCAGTCACTCGGCTTTCCTGTTAAAAAACAGACCACACTAAGCAGGAGAACACACGGTGGTCAGTTCTCTAGCTATGCTGGTTCCTCAGCTGGCTCTCTTCCAATGCTTCTCCTCCCCAGCTCTATGCAGCTGAGAAGAGGGGGAACGCGATCACACATAAAAAAAAAGGGGGGGGGGTATTTATAGTGTTTTTCTTTATATAAATACACAAATGTTTGCCTTTCATTTCACTTTAAATCCAATAACACAACATTAAAAAAAAAAAAAAAAAAAAAAAGAATATGGTAGTTGAACATCAATATACTATTATTCAAAATATTATTTTGTTCAATAAACAAAGCAAGATAATATGTAAAGCAAACATTTTTTTTTAAATCAAAAGAAGCTAGTTGCTTCAGAAAGGTAGCAAAATTCACAGCAGCTGATATATCAAAGGCTTTGCAAGGGAATTTTCCTCCGAGCTTAGAGCCCTTTCACACTGGGGCGGGGGCGGCGTCGGCGGTAAAACGACGCTATTGTTAGCGGCGTTTTACCGTCGGTATGCGGCAGCTAGCGGGGCGGTTTTACCCCCCCCCCACTAGCGGCCGAGAAAGGGTTAAATACCACGCAAAGCGCCTCTGCAGAGGCGCTTTGCCGGCGGTATAGCTGCGCCGTCCCATTGATTTCAATGGGCAGGAGCGGTACACACACCGCTCCTTCACCGCTCCGAAGATGCTGCTGGCAGGACTTTTTTTACCATCCTGCCAGCACATCGCTCCAGTGTGAAAGCCCTCGAGGCTTTCACACTGGAATGAAAGTAGCGGCACTTTCGGGTCGGTTTGCAGGCGCTATTATTAGCGCAATAGCGCCTGCAAACCGCCCCAGTGTGAAAGGGCTCTTAGTGAATGAGGAGAAGCTCTGTTGACTTTCATCATCTATTCATGTGCACACAAAAATGCAGATTTTTTAAATTAAATTTTTCTTGCATATGGTTGGGTATTCTTTGCAAAGTAACTTCACCACATTCACCAAGCTCTTGGGCAAATTCTAGGGGTGCTGAAATTAATCGCTGCATCGCAATTCGATGCATGCGACTATAAAAATTGATTGCCGGCGACATCATTGCCCCACCCCTCCCAGGAGATCGCTCTGAACGTATCCCCTGTTGTGTACAATCCATGGCGCTCATGTGACTGCCCGCCTCTCTCCTCTCACGTCTCTCCTGACGTCAGCGGAGAATTCTCAGCCCTGCCCGCTGACTGTCGCTATCAAAATCAGAAGAGAGGCAGGCGGGGCTGAGCATTCCCCGCTGACATCAGGAGAGGCGTGAGAGGAGAGCTGGAGGTGAGAGGAGAGAGGCGGGCCGGGCAGTCACATCGGGGGTGCTTATGCTCGTGGCTGACGGTCGCGATGACCGCCCTGGCCCCGATCGATCACGGGCACGAAAGGCAAAACAAATCCCTGTTCTGAGAGGAGAGACAGATTGTGTGTTCCTAATAGCTAGGAACCACGATCTGTCATTTCCTCTAGTCAGTCCCCTACAGTTAGAACACACACTAGGGAACACAGTTAACCCCTTCATCGCCCCCTAGTGTTAACCCCTTCCCTGCCAGTGACATTTTTACAGCAATCAATGCATTTTTTTTAGCACTGATTGTTGTATAAATGCCAGTGGTCCCAAAAATGTGTCAAAAGTGTCCGATGTGTCCGCCATAATGTCGCAGTCACGATAAAAAAAAAAAAAAAAAAATTTTGCAGATCTCCACCATTACTAGTAAAAAAAAAAAATCAAATAAAAATGCTAAACATCTATCCCCTATTTTGTAGACCCTATAACTGTTGTGCAAACCAATCAATATACGCTTATTGTGATTTTTTTTTTTTGTTTACCAAAAATATTTAGAATACATATCGGCCTAAACGGAGAAAAAACTAGCTTTTTTTTTTTTAAAAAGGGGGAATATTACAGCAAAAAGTACAAAATATTGTGTTTTTTTCAAAATTGTCGCTCTTTTTTTGTTTATAGCGCAAAAAAAAAAAAAAAAAACGTAGAGATGATCAAATACTACCAAAAGAAAGCTCTATTTGTGGAAAAAAAAGACATCAATTTTGTTTGGGTACAGCGTCGCACGACCGCGCAATTGTCAGTTAAAGCGAAATGTCCTGGCCAGCCAAATCTTCCGGGGCTGAAGTGGTTAAGGGAGTGAGGTTATTTTTAATTCAAAGCGGAGTTCCAGTTAATTTTTTGTTTATTAAAAGTCAGCAGCTACAAAAAAAAAAGTGTATCTTCTGACTTAATAAAGACACTCCCCTGTCCCACAATCCAGCGACATGGCCACCCAAACCCTCCATTCTCCCCCCCCGCCTGTCCATGGCACTGGCAATACTACTGTGGGCATCCGGCTGTGACAGCTTGCAGCTTCACAGCCAGGTGCACATGTCTCACTGTGCTGTCCTGAATGACCGGGCAATCTTGTTGGACCTGTGATGTGTCCCAGAAGATTGCAGGGAGGAAGGGCCGCCTATGCGGCCCAAGCGGAAGTGGGAGTTCGTCGGTAATCGTGATGCATCACGGAATAAAATCGAATCGTTAACCAGATAATTGTAATCGAATCGAATCGTGAGACCAGTGAAGATGCGCACCTCTAGCAAATTCCCTTGCAAATTGCAACCTCCTTCGCAATAAGAACAGCTATTTACCTTTATTGAATCTACCCTAGTGCGTCAAAAAATAGAGAAGGATTGATTACATTCGATAGGTTCATTTGATCTCCCTTTTAAATTCATTGTCAAAATCCCCACTCTAACTGGGGAATTTACTAGCATTTAGGTCTCTTGCATTATGCAAAACTATGTAGCCTAGTTACATTCAAAAATGCTTACTTTCTTGAAGCACCCCTTATGACTTGCCATTATAAAATGCACGTCATAACTAATAACATTCACTGTTAACCGCTTGCCGACCAGCTCACGCCGATACACGTTGGCAGAAGTGCACGTACAGGCAGATTAACATACCTGTACGTTGCCCTTTAAGAA